>NW_023270453.1:35180124-35435124 GCF_011800145.1 Mirounga leonina
GAAGGAAGGAAGGAAGGAAGGAAATTGGTAACTACCAACAATAACTAGCCAGCCTCAAGTTGCTGCTCAATGAATATTAGTTTCCTTCCCTCCTCCCAAGGCCAGAAAAATGAAGAGCTTTAGATATCCTCTTGGGGCTGGAAGAGGGGGTTGGTGCTGGGGGAGGAAGTGAAAGAGGAATGCCCACAGACCTACCTCCTTTCCCCATCTCCACCAACCATCATTCAAACATCAAAACAAGAACCAGGCTGCAGGTGCCAACAAGTCTGGTGCATCCCGTATCCCCAGTGAGTCCTTCCTGCAAGGAGTTCCTGCAGCTCGCTGCTTGCAGAAAAGAATTCAGGCAGAATTTCGACAGCCGCTCCATTGTCTGTAAACCCAATAAACAGTGTCTGGCCAACCTAATGTGGGGCTCCTGAGGGTGAGGTCTGGGCTGCTTTGGGGGTTCTCAGAAGTAGGAAGTCAACGGGTTTGATGTATGGCACCTGAAACAGAACATCTGTTACCAGGCTGGCTGCTGTCAGATCTGCCTGCAGTGGCTGAGTCTCGAAAGCCACTTTACAAAGGCTGTGGCCAAATAACAGAACCGTCTTTCCAATAGCAACCAGTTAGGCTGATCTTGTCACTCCTCTGCTGAAAACCCTCCACTGGGTTTCCATCACACTAGGAATAAAGTCCAAACTTCTCTCCCAGGACCACACCAGGTCCAGCATGGTCCGGCCCTGCCCACTTGTCTCCCCAACATCATCCTGGCCCATCCTTCTCCTCAGTCACTGCACTCCGGCCGCACACATCCTGTCTGTGTTCCTACAATAGGACAAATGTGTTGTCCCGCAGGGTCTTAGTCCTTTTGCCTCTCCTGCCCGCACTGGTTCCTTCTCCTCATTCAGATCTTAGCCCCGGTGTGCTCTTCTAAAGTAGCCGAGCTACCTGGCCCCTCCATCACCTCAGCCTGTCTCAGTATAACTGTAGCACTTGGGCACCTGGGCAATCTACAGTTATGTCGGCTTGTTTATTTGCTTATTTCCTATTCTCCCCACCCTCCCCTGAACTGTAAGTTCCCGTGTGAAAGAACTCTGCCTGTACAGCTCACTATATCCCTAGCAGAATCCCTGAAACATAGTAGGTGCTCAATAAGTCTTCATTAAAGGAATGAATGTGTTGGGAGTGGCATTCAAGGCCAGGAGTCAGCAAACATTTTCTGTAAAGATCCAGAGAGTAAGTATTTGAGGCTTTGCGGGCCATATGGTCTTGGTCACGACTATTCAATTCTGCCATTGCAGCACAAAAGAGCCAACGACAATATGCAATTCAGTGGGCATGGCATTATCCCAATAAAACTTCACTTATAAAATCAGGCAGTGGGCTTGATTCAGCCTACGGGCTGTAGTTTGCAAACCCTTCTTCTAGATCAAGATTCCAAATTCAGCTATACTATCCACACAGTTACTTGATGTGATTTTTTTCCTATATGCTACCCTATCCACTGTGTGTTGTTTAAGTACTAAATAAAACTGCATCATATCCAATATTCTAACAAATAGGCTTCACTCAAGTAGACAAATCTTAAGTGCCTACAGTGCACCAAACACTGGGCTAAGTGTTGAGAATATAACACTGCACAAAACAGACCCCAGTCATGTTGTGTGTAGTCAAGGGGCCACACATGTGAAATAATGACAGTTCAACATGAAATGTTATGATGGGGGCACAGTGGGCATCAAGAGGGGTGGGGCCTTCCATAAGGGGTACAACACCCCTTATATTAGTGGATGCTATGATTTTAGGATAATGGAAACTAAGAAGGATGGTTGGCCTGGAGAATCTTAAGCAATGTTACAAAATTCCTGGGTTTCCATGAGGTTTAGGCAATGTCCCATCAAGGTCTATCTGTGAATGTGCAAGTCTTACACTTCCCTAAAATTAACATCAGGCATCTCACTTGACCTGTAAAGACCGAAAAGATTCTAGGAGAACCTGGTGCCTAAATCAAGTCCTGAATTAGGGTGTTCCATTCATAGCACATGCTGAGGCCAGAGATGAGATGGCTTAGTCTCTCTGCAAAAAACAAAAGATGCCTAAATGATTGAAGTAGAGAGGCGGATGGAGTGAGGAGGGGTAAGCCTGGGTGAGCAGACAAGTCACAACATCAGGGCATGAGAAGAAATTTGAATTTTATCCTAAGGGCAGGGGGAAGCTTATCAAGGTTTTTCAGCAAAGAAGTTGGAAAACCAGACTTGCTTTTTTGGAAACGTGCAGCTCAGTGTGTCCAGATAATGGACTGAGAGAGAGATACTGGAAACCAGGAGAGGTTTTGTAAAAATCTTGAATGGTTTACAGTGCACAAATAGAGCTTCAAGACAATCTCTAGTGGAAAAGGGAAGTTAGCCTATTTGAGGATTTCCACTTGGGACAGACTTCCCTTTCAAACAGGAACAAGAATCTTTTTAATTTTCCCCAAAAGTCCAATAGGGACCATTAAAAGGGTCCAGCCACCAGGCTTAGAACGAGTTGAGCAAAGCAAAAATGATAGAGGAAAATAAGATATAAAATGAGACTCTATTTTCCACTTTGAACTGAGGCCAATAGATGGACAGAACTTGCAGTTTTCCATGAGTAACGACTGAAGTAGGAAAAAACACTAATTATTATTATTATTCTTATGTTAATAATTACATTCAATTGGACTACAGAGAATGCCTTGGGGAGCAAAGACAGTCGAAGGAATTCCATTATCAAAATTTCATTTGCAGCTCATGGTCTCTTTAGCATCACTAATTAATATTCTTTCCCTAAACAAACCGGGACTGAGGAGGTTGGCGAACTACAGAAATATCGCCTATCATAGAAAACAATGGAGAATACACCAAATAAAAAGACTGAGGTCACACTTGTGATTTTTATCATAATAAAATGCTCCTGAGGAACCACTTGGCAAAACGCACCTGCACCATAATGCTTGGCAAGATTAATGGCTTCAAGACGCTTGTAAAATTAAAACAAATCTCAGGTACAATCACTGAATTTGGACATTGGCAAGAGGTTCATTTTGCTCCAGCCATCAATTCATGGCAGGTTTTTGTTTGGGTTTGTCTTTTTTTTTAATGCGCCAGCATTCAATTCAATAATCGGGTTTCCTCTATGCCTCGTTCACAATCCATTTCAGATATACACCTGAAGGCTCTGGATTCCTGGTACTGCTGAGGCAGTGGCTCATAAGAACATGGGCTTTGCACTGTGAGAGATATGGGTTCAAATCCTGATTCTGTCATTAATTACATGTGGCCTTGATCAAGTTTCTTAATTTCTCTGTGCCTCAGTTTCCTTATCTGTAAAACGAGGATAGTAATATTATCTAACCTCAAAGAATTTTAAAGGGTAATGGTCCTACGGCAATGCCCAGCACCTGGCATGTGTTTCAATAAGTGGGAGTTGTTCTGGGATGATTATTACACTGCATCCCTTCCCCTGCTCACAGGAGACAGACAAAACAACCCATTCTGAGTCAGATTCTGCATCAAGGTCACTGGCTTTCAAAATATATGCCTGGTTTGAATGTGAATGAATACATGATCCTGGTAACTAGCCACTCTGAATTCTCACCCAGTTTCTAGAACCATCTTCCTTTCACTTGTTTAAATGGCAAGTGGGTCTTCTTGTGCGTCAATTACAACAAGCCCTTGACAGGGGGAGATTAAATCCCTGAAAGGGAAGAGATGGGCATAGGGCCCCAAACCGTTAGCCTTTAGAGCAGGGATCAAAGAGGAGAAGTTGCAGCCATTGGCTAAGTGTGATCCAAGGAGACATTTTAAAAATCCAGGTAGCAGAGGGCGCCTGGGTGGCTCAGTTGGTTAAGCGACTGCCTTCGGCTCAGGTCATGATCCTGGAGTCCCGGGATCGAGTCCCACATCAGGCTCCCTGCTCAGCAGAGAGTCTGCTTCTCCCTCTGACCCTCCTCCCTCTCATGCTCTCTGTCTCTCATTCTCTCTCTCGCAAAAAAAAAAAAATCCAGGTAGCAGAGGTCTCTTTTGGACTCAGTAAATGTTGCCAATTATCACTAATAATAACCATAATAATAACTTTCCAGCAAGTGCTTACTATGTGACAGATATTTGGCCTACTGCCCCACATACATTATCTCATTTAATCCATGGGATGGTCCAATCAGGTCTAAATCTCTATTAGTCTCCATTTTATTCTGAGGAAACTGGAAGCTCAGAAATGGTAAGTAAGGGCGCCTGGGTGGCTCAGTTGGTTAAGCGACTGCCTTCAGCTCAGGTCATGATCCCAGGGTCCTGGGATCGAGTCCCACATCGGGCTCCCGGCTCAGCAGGAAGCCTGCTTCTCCCTCTCCCACTCCCCCTGCTTGTGTTCCTGCTCTCACTGTCTCTGTCCCTGTCAAATAAATAAATAAAATCTTTAAAAAAAAAAAAAAGAAATGGTAAGTAATTCTCCCAGATTACCCAGCTAGGAATTGAAACTTCAGGGGTCTGGTCCTAAAAATGCAATTATTTAATCACTATACTATATTGTCTTCCAAGCAAATACAGATCCTTAGATGAATGTCATATGCATATCACCTGCTTTAGTTTCCTGTGGTTGCCTTAACAAGAGACCACTAACTGGGTGACGTAGGCAACAGAAATGTGTTGTCTCACAGTTCGGAGGCTGGAAGCCTGCGATCCAGATGTTGGCAGGACTGGCTCCTTCTGAGGCTGGAATCTGTTCCATGCCTCTCTCCTCGCTTCTGATGGTTTGCTGGCCATCTTTGGCATCTCTAGATAGTGGATCTCTGCCTTCAACTTGACACAGCATTCTCCCTGTGTGCATGTCTGTCTCCAAATTTCCCCTTTTTACAAGGACACCAGTTATATTGGATTATTCCACTCTACCCCAGTATGATCTCATCTTAACTAATTAGAGGTACAAAGACCCTATCTCCAAATAAGATCATGTTCTGAAATACTGGGGGGTTAGAGGTTCAACATATGAATAGGGGGTCACAATTCAACACATAACATCACCCAAACCCCTCTGTCTTAACTGGTTATTCCCCCATCTTCTGACCCAAGGTATGGGGGCGGGAAACAGGGTTTCTACACACTCCCAAACATACTGCAAGATGTAACTCTTCATTCCAGACCCCACAGAGACATTTATCCCATGTTAGAAAGGAGAACTGAAAAGGGATACAGTGCAAATGATGTCAAAGCAAAGATAAATGTTTCCTCAGAGGCAACAACTCTCAGAGATTTGAGTAGTAAGTTTTTGAAAAATGGACACATGAGGAACAAAGGTGGAGTTTTGTGAAATCATTGATAACCCCCAAGACAACACCCAGCTTTCCCCCATGATTATAAATGGGGGGATCTGAAATGGAACTTCTATTGTGTGGCTTTCAAAGCCCTCAGTGGCCCAGAAGTAGTGAATCATTTCTAAGGTAAAGCATTTCCTTTGAACTCAGGGGAAACAAAAGTAGGCAGATAAAAAATGATAATGCTGGAAGCAGATTTATGAGCAACTTGAAATCTGAACATTGCTTTTTTATGTTCCTGAAGATGGACCAGTCCTGTGACCCATGTGGGAAAAAGCGCCTAAGATTGAACACCCAAAATAAAATCTCTCAGCATATCCCAAACTCATACAGGAAATCTCATACAAGCACCTCCCCAATAAATAATAGATGTGATGTAAAATGCAGATTCCCTTTTCTAGCGATGGATATAAGTAGATGCGCAGTTCATTCTTTCAACAGTTACCTACAGAGTGACTTACCATACGCTGAGCGCTGTCCCAGGTCCTGAAAAGAAATACTCAAGGAGGGCTTACCCATCAGGTGGGTCCTAAACTCTGAGTAATTAAATCATAGATCTACAAGCGACTTCAGGAGTCATTTATGCAGACAAAGGACGGTAAAGGAGATAGAGGAAGGCATATGTCTTGTATTTCTGTTGTGTGTCATTTAACAAAATTTTCACAGGAAATTTTCAAGATGGTGTCTTTCCTGTGAGCCAGTATTATGAATCTCATTCCAACCACTTTGTAGGAATCCACAGTGATTAAGCTCCTCTTCTTCTGGTGGAGCATAATTTGTATAATTATCACAAGGAACAACTATTTGGCTTTTGAACTCCTCCTATCTAATTGAAATTGAGGCAAAGTTATTCAAGGAAAAAGATACGTTCTCTATCTTGGGGACACTAACAGTCCTGAGGATGTATAAAATGCAGATGTATAATAAGGTTATCTTTATTCCATATAAATATATGGAATAAATAAGGTTATTTTGTTCCATAACAAAAATAATACAATAAGAAAATATTTCATTAGGGCAGAGGTTGAAAACTGGCAACCCCTATAGGTCAGCCCCTGCCTGTAAACATTTTTATTTGGCTATGTTTCCTCCCTCCACACCTCACCTAACTTCTTATTTTGAAAATTCTCAAGTCTAAAGAAAAGTTCAAATAATAGTATAATTACTATTCAGATATACCTGACACATACACACACATTTCTTTTCTGAACTATTTGGAAATAAATTGCAGACAACAGAATACTTCACTCTGGAATACTTCAGTGTGGATTTCTTAGTAATAAGTACATTCTCCAATATATCCACAATACCATTATCACACTCAAGCAAATAAACAATAATTCCATAATATCATATGACATATATAGTTCATATTCAAATATCTTTTAACTGAAAAAAAACAATGTCTTATATAGCTGTTGGCTAGTTGATTTTTTTTAATTTGGAGACTTCACATAAGAATCCAAACTTTTGGTTATCCTTGAAAAAGCTGAAGATCTAACAACACTAAGCCCAGATTCTCAAAGGGAAAAAATTAGCTGGAACTGAGTCCCCTTTAGATAGGACCTGTTCTTCATTTTGCCACCGTCTCTACCACTCACTATTTTCACCAAGCAAAACTAGCTGTTGCAGAAATTTCTCTGGACCCCTTATAAAGGGCTCTCCCTGAACTTACAGTGGAGCAAGCTACTACCTCTATCTAGAGGTGCTGCCTTGCTAAATATCAGCCATTCCAACCCCTCTCTTTCAGCTCTGTCCTCCAATACAAACCTCAAAGACTAAAATTTAGTAGACATCTAGTGTTGATGAAGCATCTCAAACACAATATGTCCAAAACTGATTTTCTCCCCCCAAAACTCCATTCTCTCCATAGCCTGTCCCATACCAGAAGACAACAATCCCTTCCTTTCCATTGCTGACGCCAAAGACTTTGGTTATTGATGACTCCTGTCATTCCCACACACAACCCTCATCCAATCCATAAAGAAATTTCATTGGTTCTATCTTCAAACTATATCCAAGATTTAACCACTTCTCTCCATCTCCACTGTTTTCACTCTGGTATGATTCCACCATCATCTCTCACCCAGACAATTCCAATGCCTCCTCTTTAAACATTAGTACTATGGTCAAAACCTTCCCATGGCTTCTCATATCACTCAGTTCAAAATCAAAGTCCTTAAAATGGCCTGTGAGGCTGCACACGATCTTGTCACCTATTACCTTTCTGATCTCTTTTCTTACCCCTCTCCCCAGCCCCTGCCTACTCTGTTCCAGCCACATTGGCCTCCTTCTTGTTCCACAAACAAGCCAGGTACTCCAGGGCCTTTGCATTAACTGTTCCCTCTGCCTACAATACTCTTCCCCCAGATATCCTCTTGACTCATTCTTTCACCTCCTTCAAGTCTTTGTTCCAATCTCCCCTTCTCAGTGAATGTTGTCATGAGCATCCTATTAAAAATTATAACCTGCTGTCCACTGCTCCACCACACTCCCAATCCCCCTTACCCTGCTTTGCTTTTTCTTTTTTTGCCTAGAAGAGATCACCTTCTATATTGTACATATTTATTCTGTCTTTATTGTCTACCTCTCCCAGCAAGAATGTAAGGGCCAGTTCTATTCACTGATATATCTAAGCATGTAAAAGAGCATTTGAAATAGGAATGTAAAATGTGCAGCCCTGTGGAAAGCTCTTTGGCAGTTTCTCAACAAACTAAACATAGAATTACCCAATGACCCAGCAATTCCACTCCCCAAAGAACTGAAAATGGACAGCTGAACAAATGGTACATGAATGTTCATAGTAGCACTATTCAGAATAGCCCAAAAGGTAGAAACAACTCAATGTCCATCAATGGATGAGTGAGTAAACAAATTGTGGTCTATACACAAAATGGAATACTATTTGACCATGAAAAAAAGAATGAAGTATTGATACATGTTATACTGTAGATGAACCTCAAAAAATTTATGCAAATGTAAGAAACCAGACATAAAACGTCTCATATTGTATGATTTCATTTATGTGAAATATCCAGAATAGATATACCCATAGAGACAGAAAGCAAATTGGTAGTTACCAGAGGCTGGAGATAGTAACTGTTTAGTGGATATGGATTTTTATTTGGGGATAATGAAATGTCTTGGAAATAGATGGAGGTGATGGTTGCACAATATTGTGAATGAACTAAATGCCACTGATCTGTTCACTTTAGATTGATTCACATTGTGTTAAATTCATTTCATTTAACCTCTATAAAAAAGAGCACCTCGAAAGAAAGGACCTCGATAAATATTTGCTGAATAAATGAATGAACAAATGAACAACAAACACATAAATATGTTTGGCCCTGAAAACAGATCACACTAAAAGGTAGTCTGTGAAAAAGCATTTCTTGAAAATCTGTGGCCCTTCACCAGCCACATTTGAATCATCTTATTTGGGGGAGGTAGGTAGGCACTGGAGCGGTGTTGGCCTGAGGGTCTATGTCCATTTTTGGTGGCCTCAGCTGAGTTTTATTACTCTGCTCCTGGAGAACAGGAGACAAAGCCTGGGGTCCTATCAGGGAAAAAAATCTTCCTGTGTTGGAATTTTCAGAACCTACTGTCTTCCTACATAGCAAGAGACATTTCTGACTGCCAGGAGGTAGTAAAGCCAGTGGGAGTTAGCCCCAACTGCCTGCAGAGGGGCAGGAACATTATCTGTCTAAATACTTCTTCATCAGAAAGTCTTACAGCTGGAGGCCTTTCCTCGCTCTCACTGTGACCTCAGCCTTAGGGCCACATTAAAGAGCATTACCATGCCGCAGAGAGGGGGAGGGAGGGAGGAGATGGGCTGCCAGACTGGAACTAAATTAAAAATAAAGCTCCCCTTATTAAATTCATAATTATTGTAAAGCTGTGAAATCTTATTTTAAACCTCCGGCTCCTTTCTTTTGTCCAGGGTACAGGCTGCCTGCTTCCGAATCCCTATTTTGCTTTATGGACAATTTCTTTTTAGCATTCTGAGCATTTAACCTTGAAAAATGGTGTTGTTTTGCTGCTGTATTTTCTGATTGTTAGTCTCCAGGCATCTCTGTGGCATCTTTATAAATCTGCAGGAGCTGGTAAATATTTCTTGCCGGCCAGCAGCTGAAATCTGAAAATACCAGCCCACTTTTTAGCTGTCAGGCAATTAATGTAATTCAAAGGAAATGAAAGGTATGGGCAACTGGGACTGCTTTTAATAACAGGAGGGTTCCTGGCTCGGGCTTAGAAAGGCAGGAGAGAAGAATCAATAAAAGGTGAACCGAAAGGGTAGAAGAGGGCATGGAGTTCTCCAGAAACATTTTGTCAGCATGCCGACAATACCACTAATCTGTGCCAAGAGAAGCTGATAAATGCAGCCATTGATGGTCAACTTAGAGATGGGCCAACCTTCAAGGCCTAGACCAAGGCATCCACTAGCCTACAAGATGGCTTTGTATAAATGGAAAAAGGTGCCCCATCTGAGCAGGCGAATCAGGAGAAAACGTCCTCTGTGGATGGATGCAGCCCCATGCCAGAGCACACGGCTTGACAATCAGAGAACTGGATTTCAGCCCTCTTCCTCCAAACTCATCCCTGTGGCCAGGGGCATTTGTGCAGTGCACAAACTGTAGAGCTGCAGGTGGCAGCCCTATCCAGATCATGTCCCGCTACCCCATCCTTCATAATATTGTTTTCCCATTCTTCCTTGCTAAGTCAAGAACCAACTTGTTAACTTTAGATTCCAGAGGTGAGAGAAGTGTAATTGGCTATAAAACTTAATATGAAGAGTTAGACTACAGAGAAGAGGGGAGGGGAGCACACTCATACAGTGATGCTGTTTCATTTCTCAAAGGAGGGAAAGTCTTTTCTTTTAGTGAGGAAAATAATGATAGACGAGTCATTTAAGAGAGGCATTTTCCAGTTCAGAGAAGGGTAATTCTATCAATGTCTGCCACCTTTCATAAACTTCAGACAGGGTAGTCAAGGTTGGACAATGCATAGGGCAACAATTATACGCTGCTCTATGTAAATGTTGCCTTCCTGGGCTACAGTGTGGATACCGCTCCCTGAAGTTACACAATATAGCAACCCTGCATCCCATGTGCAGTGATCTGGGAGGCTCAGAGAGCACACTGGGGTACATACCTCAACCTACCTCCCAAGAGAAAAACAAGCTTTCAAAACCTAGTCCATCAAGAAATGCTTGGGTGGCTCAGTCAGTTAAGTGTCTGCTTTCAGCTCAGGTCATGATCCCAGGGTCCTGGGATCAAGTCTCACATCAGGCTCCCTGCTCAGTGGGGGGTCTGCTTCTCCCTCTGCCTGCCACTCCCCCTGCTTGTGTGCTCTCTCTCTCTCTCTATTTGACAAATGAATAAATAAAATCTTTAAAAAAAAAAACTAGTCCATCAAGATGATTAGAAAATCATCAAATGTGTTCTTATATACCAGCAAACATTTAGACAATAAAAAACTCTGTTTACAAAAATATTTTAAAATATCAAATACCTAGGAATAAGTCTAGCAAAAGATATGTAAGATTGATACATGAAAGGCTCTAAAATATCACTGATAAGAATTTTAAAATACCTAAATACATAGAAGGATAAACCATGGTCATGGATTGGAGGACTCCATGCTATAGTCATGGCAATTCTCTGCACACTGATCTATAGATCTTTAACACAATTCCCATTGAATTCCCAGTTGCTGTTTTTATGGAAATTGAGAAGCCAATATGTAAATGTAAAGGGTCAAGACTAGCCAAAACAATCTTAAAGAACAACCAAGTAGAAGCACATGCTATATTAGGAATTAAGACTTATTATAATGGTAGAAATTAAGACAGTAATGCTGGCATGAAAACAGACAAACAAATGCAGGAGTCCAGAAACAGACCCATGCATCTACAAACACTTAATTTATAATAATATGAAAGGAAATGAGGAAATTAGTCTTTTCAAAAATAGTGCTGGGTCAATTGGATATCCACATGGGAAAATAAAATAAAACTTAACCCCTGCCTCACACCATACATAAAAATAAATCCCAAATGGTTTAAAGCTCTAAATGTAAAAGGTAGAATAATAAGCTTTTAGAAGGTAACATAGGAATGTATCTTCATTATTTTCAGGTAGGAAATGATTTCTTGGACAGACCATAGAAAGCACTAACCATAAAAGAAAAGGAAAAGATTAATATATTGGATTTATTAAAATTAAGAACATGTGTGCATAAAAGGCTACCATTAGGGAAAAAAAAAAAAGATATCATTAGGAAAGGGAAAGGCAAGACTCACAGTGGCAGAAGCTAGTTGCAACACATATCATTAAAAAAGGACTCATACCCAGAGTATAAAAGAATTTCTAAAAATCATTATCAATAATAATAACTCTACAGAAAAAATGGACAAAAGATTTGAACAGTCACTTCACCAAGAAAAGATATCTAAATGGCCAATAGACAGAAGAAAAGATGTTTAACATTATTAGTCATTAGGTAAATGCAAAATAAAATCATATGAGATGCTACTACATATCCACTAGAATGGCTAACACTAAAAAGACTAACAATATCAAGTGTTGTTGACAACTTAGAGCAACTGGAACTCCCATACACTGCTAGTGGGAGTTTACATTCATATAAGCACTTTAGAAAACTGTTTAATAGAATCTATTAAATTTGAACAATGCTTATTTTATGACCCAGCAATTTTACTCTTAGGTATGATACCCAATAGAACTGGCTACACACATGAAACAAAAATCAAACTCAAAAATGTTCATAGCAACATGGTTCTTGATGTAAAAAAAACAGAAATAACCACAAATGTCCAACAATAACAAAATGGATAAATAAAATGGTGCTATATTCACATGAGGGAATCCTATTCAGCAATAAAAATCAACTAACTATAGTTACATGTAATTATATGGATGAATCTCACATTGCTTGATTCCATTTATATATTTTTAAGTGACAAAAACTAATCTATGGTGTTAGAACTCAGTATGGAAATTACGTTTGGAGAGAAGGGGATGCAATGGTGTTTTGGGGGTGCTGGTTATTCAAGGGTGTTCACATTGTGAAAATATATTGAGCTAAATACTTATGGCTTGTGTACTTTTCTTTCAATATGTTATATTTCACTTGAGTGTTTTAAAAATATTTTTTTGCACTTGCTTATGGAGACTAATGCCTTTCTTTTTTAAGTTTTTATTTAAATTCCAGCTAGTTAACATACAGTGTAATATTAGTTTCAGGAGTACAATACAGTGATTCACAATTCCATACATCACCTGGTGCTCATCACAACAAGTGCACTCCTTAGTCCCCTTCACCTGTTTCACCCATCCCCTCCACCAACTTCCCCTCTGGTAACCATCAATTTGTTCTCTATAGTTAAGAGTCTGTTTCTTGGTTTGCCAAGGATTTTATAGTGTAACAGGGACACAAACATGGAAGAAAACAAACTGTAATAGATTATGAGAGTATAACAACTGAAATGTGTCCAAGATACAGGTGAGGGAATAATTAAATATATCTGGGTGTTCCAGGTGGACTTTGAAGATAGGTCTCTGAAAGGGGTTTTAAAAATGAATAATGAAGGGGCACCTGGGTGGCTCAGTCAGTTAAGCATCCAACTCTTGATTTTGGCTCAGGTCATGATCTTGTGGCCCTGAGTCAGGCTCTGTGCTGAGCATGGAGCCTGCTCTCTCTCTCCCTCTGACCCTCCCACTGCTCATGCTTTCTCTCTCTCTCAAAAAAAATTTTTTTTTCAAGAAGGATAGTCTCAAAAAATGGTGCTGAAATCATTGGTTTGCCATTGCAAATAAATAAATAAATAAATAAATAAATAAATAAATAAATAAATAAATAAATAACTTTGACACATACTTTATATAAAAACTAATTCAAAATAGATCACAGACTTAAAAGTAAGATGTAAAACTATAAAACCCATAGAATAAAACACAGAATAAAATTGTGTGATCATGAGATAAGCAAAGATTTCTTAGAAATGACACCAAAAGCATGATCCATAAAAAAAGATTTTGATAAACTGGACTTCATTAACATTTTAAACTTCGAAAGGCTCTATTAGGACAATGAAAATGCAAGCCACAGACTGGGATAAAGTATTTGCAAAACACATTTCTGGTAAAGGGTTCACATCCAGAATATATAAAGAACTCTGAAAATTTAATAATAATAAAACAATGGTATAATTTTTATATGATGTTGTGTTACTTTAATGTCTCAGGAGTTCTACATTCTTTTACATATTTTAGATTTTTTTTTTTAAATAGGCCCCATTATATAATTACTGTTGTGGGTTTTTTTTTTTTTTTAAGATTTTATTTATTTATTTGACAGAGAGAGCACAAGCAAGGGGAACAGTAGAGGGAGAGGGAGAAGTAGGCTCCCTGCCAAGCAGGGAGCCTGATATATGGCTCAATCCCAGGACCCTGGGATCATGACCTGAGCCAAAGGCAGATGTTCAACCATCTTAGCTACCCAGGTGCTCTGCCAGCGATCCAGTAACCCTCTGCTGTGGTTACTATTCACTCAAACTTGACCTATAAGAATTCTATAGAAGAATCGTGTTTATCCTCAAAATAGGTAAGAATACAATTTTTTAAATGGGCAAAATATATGCACAGACACTTCACAAAAGAGGTTATGCAGATGACAAATAAATGCATGCAATGATGATCAGCATCAATTATTAGGAAAATGCAAATTAAACACACCTTGAGATACCATTGCACACCTGTCGGAATGGATAAAATCTTTTAATGATGATAGCAAGTATTGGCAAGTATAAGGAACAGTTGGGACTCTCATTCATGCTGATTGGAATGCAAAATGGTACAGCCATTTTGGAAAATAACTTGGCAGTTTCTTATGAAGTTAAACCCAGATGTACCATATGACCCAGCAATTCCACTGCTAGGTATATACCAGAAAAATTAAAACTTATATTCACACACACAAAAAAACTATGCACAAATGTTTATAGCAGTTTTATTCATAGTTGCCAAAAAATTGTAACAGGCCAAATTTCCTTTGATTGATTAATGGGTACATAAATTATTATACATCTATATAATGGACTACCACTCCATAATAAAAAAGGAATGATCTACTGATACACAGGTGCATCACAAAGGCATTACGCTGAGAGAAAGAAGGCCAGATTCAAAAGGTGACATACTGTATGATTCCATTTTTAAAATATTCTGAGAAAGGCAGCAAAACTGTAAGTGCTGAAAAGGAGCTTGGCAGGGGCTGAGGGTAGCAAGAAGAGTTGACTGACTACAAAGGAATAAGGGAATTTGGGGGGATGATGGAAATGTTCTATATCCTTCCTGACTGTGGTGGTGATTACAAGACTGGACACATTTGTCAAAATTCCCTGAATTGGGGGTGAGGAGCAAGATGGCAGAGGAGTAGGAGACCTGGATTTCGTCTGGTCTCAGGAATTCAGCTAGACAGGGATCAAACCATTCTGAACACCTACAAACTCAACAGGAGATCAAAGAAAAGACTAGCAACAACTCTCTGAACAGAGAAGCGACCACTTTCTGGAAGGTAGGACATGCGGAGAAGTGAATCCGAGGCAATATTCGGGAAGATAGATGGCGGGGGAGGGGGCCTCTGTCGGCCGCTTCTGGCAAGTGATAGAGCAGCGGAGCACAAAATCGGAACTTTTAGAAGTCGGGTCCACTGAAGGATGTCACTCCAGTGGCTAAGCAGGGGGTGGAAACCTCACGGGACAGTGTGGTCTCAGGACCCTCGGGGTCACAGAAAGACCAGGGGTGCCTGAGTGCAGCAGAGCTCCCAGGTATCGGAGTGGGGAAGCCGCCTGCAGAAATGGAGCCGAGGAGTGGGCTCGCAGCTCAGGGTTGCCATAAACCATGATCCGTGGCACAGTCGGGCCACTGCTCCTCCAGCAGGGACCCAACAAGTGGCAGATCCAGGGAGACTCTCATTCCTCCCCTGGGAGGAGCGGCACAGGATTGCACTGCAGGGATCTGCTGGGTTTGGAGACTCCACACGGGGTCAGGTGCCAGAGATAGAAACGCGCGGTCACAGGCCGGGTGAGCACTGAGTGTGGCTGGAGACCAGGGAGACGGGAGTGACTGACTGCTTTTCTCTGGGGGTGCACTGAGGAGTGGGGCCCTGAGTTCTCAGCTCCTCCGGGGCGGAGATTGGGAGGCTGCCATTTTCACTCTCGTCCTCCAAAGCTGTACAGAAAGCTTGTGGGGAACAAAAGCTCCAGAGAGCAAACCCGAGCAGATTACTTAGCCAGGACTGGCAAGGGCGGGGCAATTCTGCCTCCGGCAAAGACATTTGGGAACCACGGCAACAAGCCCCTCCCCCAGAAGATCAGCAAGAACAGCCAGCCAAGACCAAGTTTACCGATCAATGAGAACGGCAGAACTCCAGCGCTAGGGGAATACTGCACATAGAATTCACGGCTTTCCCCCCCCGGATTCTTTAGGCTTTCAAAGTTAATTTTTTTAATTTTCTTTTTTTTTCTTTTTCTATTTATCTTTTGAATTTTTCTTTTTCCCTTTTTCAACGAACATCTTATCAATCCCTTTTTTGGAAAAAATCTTATTTTTCATTTTTAGAGTCATATTCTATCCCTTCATAGTAGTTAACCTTATTTTTGGTATATATATAAGTTGTTCTCTCTTTAAAATTTTGGGATACAGTTTCTTCTAACAGATCAAAATGTACCCTAAATCTCTAGTGTATGGCTTTGTTCTAGTCTCCTGCCTGATCACATTCTCTCCCTTTCTTTTTTTTTTAATTTCTCTTCTTTCTTTTTTCAACCAAGTTCTTATCTTATCAATTCCTTTTATAAAATCTTTTATAATTTGCATCTTTACAGTAATCTTCCATCTCTTCATCATATTTACCCTTATTTTTGTACATATATAAGTTTTCCTTTCTTTAAAATTTTGGGAGACAGTTTCTTCTAAAAGACCAAAATATGCCCAAAATCCAGTGTGTGGCACTGATCTATTCACCAGACTGATCATATTTGATCGTATTCTTTTTTAAAAAATCTTTTTCTTTTTCTTTTTCTTTTCTTTTTTCTTTCTTTCCCTTTCTTTTCCCCTGGTTTCAGGTCTCTTCTGATTTGTTTAGTGTATATTTTTGGGGGGGTCGTTGTTACCCAGTTAGCATTTTGTTCTCTCATTCATCTATTCTCCTTTGGACAAAATGACAAGAAATGAAAAAATCACCTTGAAAAAAAGAACAAGAGGCAGTACCGACTGCCAGGGACCTAATCAATACGGACAACAGTAAGATGTTGGAACTAGAGTTCAGAATGATGATTATAAAGATATTAGCTGGTCTTGAAAAAAGCATGGAAGATACTAGAGAAATGCTTTCTGGAGAAATAAAAGAACGAAAATCTAACCAAGTCAAAATCAAAAAGGCTATTAACGAGGTGCAATAAAAAATGGAGGCTCTAACTGCTAGGATAAGTGAGGCAGAAGAGAGAATTAGTGATATAGAAGACCAAATGATGGAAAATAAAGAAGCTGAGAAAAAGAGAGATAAACAACTACTGGAGGGCAGAATTCGAGAGAGAAGTGATACCATAAGACAAAACAATATTAGAATAATTGGGATCCCAGAAGAAGAAAGAGAGAGAGGGGCAGAAGGTATATTGGAGCAAATTATAGCAGAGAACTTCCCTAATTTGGGGAAGGAAACAGGCATCAAAATCCAGGAGGCACAGAGAACCCCCCTCAAAATCAGTAAAAATAGGTCAACACCCCGACATCTAATAGTAAAACTTACGAGTCTCAGAGACAAAGAGAAAATCCTAAAAGCAGCTCGGGACAAGAGGTCTGTAGCCTACAATGGTAGAAACATTAGATTGGCAACAGACCTATCCACAGAGACCTGGCAGGCCAGAAAGGACTGGCATGATACATTCAGAGCACTCAATGAGAAAAATATGCAGCTAAGAATACTATATCCAGCTAGGCTGTCATTGAAAATAGAAGGAGAGATAAAAAAAGCTTCCAGGACAAACAAAAACTAAAGGAATTTGCAAACACGAAACCATCCCTACAAGAAATATTGAAAGGGTCCTCTAAGCAAAGAGAGGGCCTGAAAGTAACATAGACCAGAAAGGAAGAGAGACAATATACAGTAACAGTCACCTTACAGGCAATACAATGACACTAAATTCATATCTTTCAATAGTTACCCTGAATGTAAATGGGCTAAATACCCCAATCAAAAGACACAGGCTATCAGATCGGATAAAAAAACAAGACCCATCAGTATGCTGTCTGCAACAGACTCATTTTAGACCCAAAGACACCTCCAGATTGAAAGTGAGGGGGTGGAAAACCATTTACCATGCTAATGGACACCAAAAGAAAGCTGGGGTGGCGATCCTTATATCAGACAAATTAGATTTTAAACCAAAGACTATAATAAGAGATGAGGAAGGACACTATATCCTACTTAAAGGGTCTATCCAACAAGAAGATCTAACAATTGTAAATATCTATGCCCCTAACATGGGAGCAGCCAATTATATAAGCCAATTAATAACAAAATCAAAGAAACACATTGACAACAATACAATAATAGTAGGGGACTTTAACACCCCCCTCACTGAAATGGACAGATCGTCTAAGCAAAAGACCAACAAGGAAATAAAGACTTTAAGTGACACACTGGACCAAATGGACTTCACAGATATATTCAGAACATTCCATCCCAAAACAACAGAATACACATTCTTCTCTAGTGCCCATGGAACATTCTCCAGAATAGATCATATCCTAGGTCACAAATCAGGTCTCAACCAGTACCGAAAGATTGGAATCATTCCCTGCATATTTTCAGACCACAATGCTTTGAAACTAGAACTCAATCACAAGAGGAAAATCGGAAAGAACTCAAATACATGGAGGCAAAAGAGCATCCTACTAAAGAATGAATGGGTCAACCAGGAAATTAAAGAAGAATTTTAAAAATTCATGGAAACAAATGAAAATGAAAACACAACTGTTCAAAATCTCTGGGATGCAGCAAAGGCAGTCCTAAAAGGAAAGTATACAGCAATACAAGCCTTTCTCAAGAAACAAGAAAGGTCTCAAATACACAACCTAACCCTACACCTAAAGGAGCTGAAGAAAGAACAGCAAATAAAGCCTAAACCCAGCAGGAGAAGAGAAATAATAAAGATCAGAGCAGAAATCGATGAAATAGAAACCACAAGAACAGTAGAACAGATCAACGAAACTAGGAGCTGATTCTTTGAAAGAATTAATAAGATTGATAAACCCCTGGCTAGACATATCAAAAAGAAAAGAGAAATGACCCAAATAAAAAAAATCATGAATGAGAGGCAAGATCATAACCAACACCAAAGAAATACAAACAATTATAAGAACATATTATGAGCAATTATATGCCAGCAAATTAGATAATCTGGAAGAAATGGATGCATTCCTAGAGATGTATCAACTACCAAAACTGAACCAGGAAGAAATAGAAAACCTGAACAGACCTATAACCACTAAGGAAACTGAAGCAGTCATCAAAAATCTTCCAACAAACAAAAGCCCAGGGCCAGATGGCTTCTGAGGGGAATTCTACCAAACATTTAAAGAAGAATTAATACCTATTCTTCTGAAACTGTTCCAAAAAAATAGAAATGGAAGGAAAACTTCCAAACTCGTTTTATGAGGCCAGCATTACCTTGATCCCAAAACCAGACAAAGACCCCATCAAAAAGGAGAATTACAGACCAATATCCCTGATGAACATGGATGCAAAAATTCTCACCAAAATACTAACCAATAGGATACAACAGTATATTAAAAGGATTATTCACCACGACCAAGTGGGAATTATTCCTGGGCTACAAGTTGGTTCAACATCCATAAATCAATCAATGTGATACAATGCCTTAACAAAAAAAAGAACAAGAACCATATGATCCTCTCAATAGATGCAGAAAAAGCATTTGACAAAGTACAGCATCTTTTCTTGATCAAAACTCTTCAGAGTATAGGGATAGAGGGTACATACCTCAATATCATAAAAGCCATCTATGAAAAATCCACAGCGAATATCATTCTCAATGGGGAAAAACTGAGAGCTTTCTCCCTAAGGTCAGGAACACAGCAGGGATGTCCACGATCACCACTGCTATTCAACATAGTACTAGAAGTCCTAGCCACAGCAATCAGACAACAAAAAAGAGATAAAAGGCAACCGAATCGGCAAAGAAGAAGTCTCACTCTTCGCAGATGATATGATACTTTATGTGGAGAACCCAAAAGACTCCACCCCAAAACTGCTAGAACTCATACAGGAATTCAGTAAAGTGGCAGGATATAAAATCAATGCACAGAAATCAGTGGCATTTCTATATATCAACAAGACAGAAGAAAGAGAAATTAAGGAGTCAATCCCTTTTACAATTGCACCCAAAACCATAAGATACCTAGGAATAAATCTAACCAAAGAGCAAAGAATCTGTACTCAGAAAACTATAAAATACTCATGAAAGAAATTAAGGAAGACACAAAGAAATGGAAAAACGTTCCATGCTATGGATTGGAAGAACAAATATTGTGAAGATGTCAATGCTACATAGAGCAATCTACACATTTAATGCAATCCCTATCAAAATACCATCAACTTTTTTCAAAGAAATGGAACAAATAATCCTAAAATTTGTATGGAACCAGAAAAGACCCCAAATAGCCAGAGGAATGTTGAAAAGGAAAAGCAAAGCTGGTGGCATCACAATTCTGGACTTCAAGCTCTATTACAAAGCTGTAATCATCAAGACAGTATGGTACTGGCACAAAAACAGACACATAGATCAATGGAACAGAATAGAGAGCCCAGAAATGGACCCTCAACTCTATGGCCAACTAATCTTCAACAAAGCAGGAAAGAATGTCCAATGGAAAAAAGACAGTCTCTTCAACAAATGGTGTTGGGAAAATTGGACAACCACATGCAGAAGAATAAAACTGGACCATTGCCTTACACCACACACAAAAATAGACTCAATGGTTGAAAGACCTGAATGTGAGACAGGAGTCCTTCAAAATCCTCAAGGAGAACACAGGCAGCAACCTTTTCGACTTCAGCTGCAGCAACTTCTTCCTAGAAACATCGCCAAAGGCAAAGGAAGCAAGGGCAAAAATGGAACTATTGGGACTTCATCAAGATAAAAAGCTTTTGCACAGCAAAGGAAACAGTCAACAAAACCAAAAGACAACCAACAGAATGGGAGAAGATATTTGCAAATGACGTATCAGATAAAGGCTAGTATCCAAAATCTATAAAGAACTTATCAAACTCAACACCCAAAGAACAAATAATCCAATCAAGAAATGGGCAGAGGACATGAACAGTCATTTTTCCAAAGAAGACATCCAAATGGCCAACAGACACATGAAAAAGTGCTCAACATCGCTTGGCATCAGGGAAATCCAAATCAAAACTTCAATGAAATACCACCTCACACCAGTCAGAAAGGCTAAAATTAACAAGTCAGGAAATGACAGATGTTGGCAAGGATGCGGAGAAAGGGGAATCCTCCTACACTGTTGGTGGGAATGTAAGCTGGTGCAGCCACTCTGGAAAACAGTACAGAGGTTCCTCAAAAAGTTGAAAATAGAGCTACCCTACGACCCAGCAATTGCACTACTGGGTATTTACCCCAAAGATGCAAATGTAGTGATCCGAAGGGGTAGGTGCATCCCAATGTTTATAGCAGCAATGTCCACAATAGCCAAACTATGGAAAGAGCAAAGATGTCCATCAACAGATGAATGGATAAAGAAGATGTGGTATATATATACAATGGAATATTATGCAGCCATCAAAAAAACCTGACATCTTGCCATTTGCAACAACGTGGATGGAACTAGAGGGTATTATGCTAAGCAAAATAAGTCAATCAGTGAAAGACATGTATCATATGATCTCACTGATATGAGGACTCAATCTCAGGAAACAAACTGAGGGTTGCTGGAGTGGTGGGGGGTGGGAGGAATGGGGTGGTTGGGTGATAGAAATTGGGGAGGGTATATGCTGTGGTGAGCGCTGTGAATTGTGTAAGACTGTTAAATCACAGACCTGGACCTCTGAAACAAATAATACATTATATGTTTTTTAAAAAAAGAAGATAGTAGGAAGGGAAAAATGAAAGGGGGGAAATAGGAGGGGGAGACAAACCATGAGAGACTATGGATTCTGAGAAACAAACTGAGGGTTCTAGAGGGGAGGGGGTGGGGGGAGGGTTTAGCCTGGTGATGGGTATTAAAGAGGGCACATATTGAATGGAGCACTGGGTGTTACATGCAAACAATGAATCATGGAACACTACATCAAAAACTAATGATGTATGGTGATTAACATAACATAATAAAATAAAATTTTTAAAAAAACTCCTTGAGGGCGCCTGGGTGGCTCAGTTGGTTGAGCGACTGCCTTCGGCTCAGGTCATGATCCTGGAGTCCCGGGATCGAGTCCCGCATCGGGCTCCCTGCTCGGCAGGGAGTCTGCTTCTCCCTCTGACCCTCCCCCCTCTCATGTGCTCTCTCTCATTCTCTCTCTCTCAAAAAAAAAAAAAAATTATTAAAAAAAAACTCCTTGAATTGTAGTCCAAAAAGGGTAGATTTTGCCATACATAATTATACCTCAATAACTCTAATAAAAAAATAAACATATAAAATATATTGTTGTAAGCCCTGAACTGAGATTTATTCTTGGATATTCCAAATATGTAAGCCAATAAATTTTCTCTTATCTTAAGCCACCTGGGTTAGATTTTCTGTTGCTTGTCACTAAAAGAATCCTAAATGTTAAATGGGCCCTGTCTTATCTAGCACTTAGATTTAATGAAGCTGAATGGTCTCCACACCATTCAAATTCCCCAGAAACCAGATAGAGTTTCAAGTTCCAGATGGAAAACGCTCAGGAAGTGCATACATCCCCCCATCTCTGCCCATGAGAGTGATCAATAATCACTCATCCTTTAAATACAACTTCAGAAGGATGCCTGGGTGGCCCAGTCGGTTAGGTGGCTGACTCTTGATTTTGCTGACTCAAGATCTCAGGGTCATGAGATCGAGCCCTGTGTCAGGCTCTGCATTCGGCACGGAGTCTTCTTGGGATTCTCTCTCTCCCTCGCTGGTTGCCCCTCCCCTGTACAAGAGAGCATTTGTACAGGCGCTCTCTATCAGATAGATAGATAATGATAGGTAGATGATAGATAGATAGATGATAGATAGATAGATAAAATCTTTAAATACAACTTCAGAGACCTTCCCAACATGGAAGGTCTTGCTCTCATTACAGGATGACATCACTGTTACTCCCTCCCTCTAGCAGGTAGACTCTAAAATGCCCCCCAATCATCCCCACCTCTTGGTTTTCATGTCCTTACATAATCTCCTCTCTTGGTGTGGGCAAGACCTGTGACTTACTTCTAGTGAACAGAATATGGCAACAGTGATGGGATGTCACTTCTGTCCTTAGTTACATGAGACTGTGACTTACATCTTGCTCGCTGACTCTATTGCCTTCTTGGTTTTTGGGCTTTGAAGAAGTATGCTGCCATATTGGAGATACCCACATGGCAAGGAACTGAGGCTGTGGCCTCTAGCCAACAGCCAGCAAAGAACTGAAGCCCTCAGTCCAATGACCCTCGAGGAACTGAATCCTACCAACAACCACAAGAGCTGGGAAGTGGATCCTTCCCCACTTGAGCCCTGAGATGAAACCCCAGCCTGTCTGACACTTTAATGGCAGCATGTGAGGGGAAGCAGGGGAAGGAGCTAAGCTGCATCTGGGTTCCTGATCATGGAAACTGTGCGATGATAAGTGTGTGTTGTTTTAAGCTGCTAAATTTGGGTGTAATTACCATGCAGCAAGAGATAATTAATATACTTCCCCATTACGAACAATTTCAAAAGACATATGTAACTATGCACCTCACAGAAAGAATGCTCCGTGGTATTTCCTTAACTGTGTATTTATCTGATAACAATTAAACCTCATTCTGCTAACCTGCCTGTGGCCTCTAAGGTTTGCCCTAATTAACTGTGGACTGATTTCCTCAAACTAAAGCAAATCATCTCTCAACACATTCTCTCTTCTTTCTGTTTATTTTTATGATATCCTAATAAAGCAAACTAATCTTTGGGAACTAAGTGGATAATTCTCATGCTATAAATTAAAATTACCTGAGTCACATAGATAAAATTTGCCCTTTTAGTTGGAGTTTCTGGCACGTTGTACCAGGAATGCCATGGTAACTGACACCATTTTACTAAATCTCTCCCTTAATCTCATTCATTAATGTAGAAAAATTGGCATCTCCATTTTCTCTCTTTAAAAAGAGAAAATTTAGGGGCTCCAGGGTGGCTCAGTCAGTTAAGCATCCAACTCTTGATTTCGGCTCAGGTCATGATCTCAGGGTCGTGAGATCAAGTCCCCCGATGGGCTCTGTGCTGAGACGGCATCTGCTCAAGATTCTGTTTCTCCCTCTGCCCTTCCCCCCCAACCCCTGCTTATGTGCATGTGCTCGCTCTCTCTAAAATAAACAGATAAAATCTTTTGTAGAAAAAGAAAGAAAATTTAGAAATAAAAAGAAACAAGGGTAGCTGGGTTGGAAAAGTAAAATTGGTTTTTGCCTAATTATCCTTAATACTTCACACACGCTTCCCACTTTTTCCTGTTTAGCATTTGACTATCAGCTTCTGTTTCATATAGAGAAGCATTTATTGCCCTGGTAGTCACCTCTAACACTCCAGCTGGGGATGCCAGAGAGCAAGGATCTGCAAACCATGGCCCATAGGTCAAATATGGCCTATCACCTTTTTAATAAAGTTTTATTGAAACACAGCCATGTCCATTCATTTGCATACCATCTACAGCTGCTTTTGCACTACAATAGCGGAGCTGAATTGTTGTGACAGACACATGGCCCCAAAAGCCTAAAATATTTACCATCAGGCTCTTCACAAAAAAAAAAAAGGGTTTTGATCACTGTCATAGAATAGAGAATGGCTATATTTGTTCACTTTGCTGTGGGGCACCCCAAGGAACATGAACAGGAAGCAGGAGACATGCATTTTAGTTCCAGCCTCCTATCTGTATGACTATGCATTTGTCAGTTCCTTTCTCTGACCCTCAGTTTATTCATCATAATTTCAGTAAATGGATTGGATTAGATTTCTTCCAGTTTTGAGTAACGTATCAACTCAAACAACTTTGGGTATAACTTTCACGTGAGCAGTCCTATTATTTTAATGTAATATGCAACTTTTTTTTCCTTCCCTTTATTTATTGCATTAGACAGCAAATTAAAACTTGAGTCTAGGTTTGTCCTGTCTCCGAGGAAAAGAACTAATTTCCATTTGGTTACGGCTTTAGGCCATTAACATTTAGCACAAAAGAGCCAGAAGAGAGGAGGTTTGTGTAGAGTAATTTTATTTATTTGTTTTAAAGATTGTATTTATTTATTTGAAAGATAGTACAAGTAGGGGGAGGGGCGGAGGGAGAAGCAGACTCTCTGCTGAGTAGGGAGCCCGACAGGGGGACTGATCCCAGGACCCCAGGACCATGACCTAAGTCAAAGGCAGACACTTAACCCACTGAGCCATCCAGGCGCCCCCATGTAGAGTAATTTTAATCACCATTGTTGTCATCATGAGCATCATCATCATCATATACCTTGCACCTACGATGTCCCAGGTACTGTCCTAAGGGCTTTAAATGCTTTAATTCCTTTAAATTCTTGCAAAAATCCTATGAAATAGGTATTGTTATTAACCACATTTTACAGGTGAGGAAACTGAGGTACAGACACTAACACCTTGCCCAAAGTCACAAAGCCAGTAAGTAGCAAGCAGGGCCAGGACGCAAGCCCCAAGCAGCCTGGCTCCAGAGCCCTCCCTTATGAACTGCCATGCAATAAAAGAAAGAACATTCCTGTCCTCAACAGAGTGGCTTGAGTAAAAGCAATGAGAAGAGAAAAGATTCTCCTTCTGTATCACCCCCATTTAGATACTAGAAGATACTCCATAGGGCTATGGGGAGGAGAGATGATAAGAAATAAATCAGAGAGGGAGGAAGTATGGTCAGGCCCCAAGCCTCCTCCTGGAGATTCATGTTTCCTGAGTGTGGTCTCCCTTTTGTAAGAGGCAGTTTCCAAGTACCCCCAAGCCTTTGTACAGCCTGCCCCTCCTCCTCCTTTCCTGCCCTTCTTCACCTGGCCAAATCCTCACAGCCATGATGTTGCTGGGCTCCACCTCCTCCAAGGGGTCTCTTGACCCTCACCTTGACACCAATTTGCAGCCTCTTGCAAGCCCTATGTTCTTTGGCAAATTGTATTTCCTCTCTGGCTCAGGCTTTTCAACAATAAAATGGAAATAATAATGGGCACATGGAGGGTCAGTCAGAGAACAAAAAAAGATGATTAGCTCAGTGCCTCATTCTTTAATTGCTCCCAAATCATATTGAGATCTCCCCTGCAGACCATGGAGTGTGTCTAATTCATTCCTGTGGTCACAAGCCCTATCATAGGACCTGACACTTAATACATGTTTGATGAACTTAGAAGGAAGAAAGGGAAGGTGGGATGCAATCCTTGACTCAAAGATGTGTACATAAAGAACTTGAGCCCAGTATGAAAAATGTTATAAAAGAAACATTAAATAGAGTCTCATGGAATCAAAGAAAGAGCCATTGATGGCTGACAGTGATGCTGGGAAATACTTCACGAGGAAGGCAATGGCTGGTAGAAGAGTAAGAGCTTGCCGAGCACAGCAGACAGATCAGGGCATTCCAGGCAAGGAGGGCAGCACTGTTGATGTGCTGCTCGATGATCAAGCACATTTGATGATTCCCAAGCACAAGGATTAAGGTCTTACAGAGAGTGATGGTTTAAAAAATAAATAAATAAGTAGAAGCAGTAGTGTTTAAGGAACATATGTCCTTAACATGGAAATGAGATCAAGGGATAAAGATAAGGTATGGAAAAGTATGATGATTTTACCTTTAGTAAATAACATAAAAAAAGCTGACAACACTGAAGAGATTATCAGCGATTTTTATAAGTCTTAAATTAGCAGCAATCAGTACTATACAACTTATTTTCCATTTGCTGCCTCAAGACCGCAGGAAATTTTTCAGGATCTCCTTCCCCTGCATCTGCAATCAGATGCTTACAAATTCGTTTTGCTTTGTTGCAAATAACATGTATGCTGAGAGGCACATTTCCTCTATAACTGTACATCTATCCAAATGGGTCTTTTCTGATTTTATGACTTGAATTTGTTAATGTAGATCTCCCCCAACCCAGTGGGGGGGGGGGAGGAGGGACCCTCTTGGTCCCAGAGACACAGAATTTGTAAAGCCCTATTCATTTATGTCCTTAAGAGCTGCTAACATTTATCAAGGGCTTAATATATGCCAGGCAAGGTGCTCCATGCCTAAGAACTATTACATCATGTAGTCCTCACAGCCTCCCTGTAAATATAGAAGCAGTCTGAGAATACCTCTCCTGTGGCATTTATCCTCAAATGACAGATGAAGAAAGAGAGGATCAGAAATATGAATGCACCCGGGGCGCCTGAGTGGCTCAGTTGGTTAAGCGACTGCCTTCGGCTCAGGTCATGATCCTGGAGTCTCGGGATTGAGTCCCGCATCGGGACTCAAGGAGTCTGCTTCTCCCTCTGACCCTCCTCCCTCACATGCTCTCTGTCTCTCATTCTCTCTGTCTCAAATAAATAAATAAAATCTTTAAAAAAAAAAAAAAGAAAGAAATATGAATGCACCCGAGGTGACCTGACTAGCAAGTAGTGGAGCCAGGACTTGAACTCAGGATTGTCTGACTCCAAAGAAAGAACCTTCAACCTCTGCTTGGCCCCAGGGAGTGGCTCATCTCCAACCCCTTCCCAGTACTCAGGATTCTAGAACCTTGCCTGTCCTGGCAAAACTCCAGGCCAGAAAGTACCCTGGGGCTCTCAGAACCTGCTACATGGGGTTCAGAACCTCCTCCTGGAGACAGGGATTTGGGGGCCAAAGCTCTAGTAAGCACAGGTTGGCTTTCCTTCTCCAAGGCTCCCTGCAGAATATCTGCTCCTGCTCTACCATCCTCATCACCTCCCTTTTCCACTAGCAACTTCCAGCTTCCTCTCTTCCAGTTAAACCCAAAGAAGGAGCTCATGTTTGTTTACCAATATTCCTTTTCCTCCAAGAAAGTGTTCAGTGCATTTCTAGTTTTATGACATAGATATCAACACACTGTGGCCACAAAGAGGCAGAGATGGAACAATCCCTAAGTGGCATTATTTCTTTGACCCACATAACAACAGATAGCATTTTTAAGCCCTTACAATGTTTGAACTCTGCTTAGCGCTTTGTGTGCATCAGCTCATGGAATGCTCCTGGCTACCATAGGGTGTGGGTACTCTTACAGCCCCATTTTACAGATGAAGAAACTGAGGCCCAAGTGCTTAAGTAACTTGGCCACAGTCCTGCAGCAAGCAAGCGGCAAAGAGTGAAAGGTTACAGAATGATAGGGAAATAGGGGGCAAAATGGTGCTAGTCTCTCCTACAAAGTTGATGCTGAGTGGGCTAGTCTCCCATCAAGCAGTTCTTCAAAACACGAATAAGCCCTGGGGAGACAGACACTCTCATTCATGGCTAGTGTGGGAGCACAAATGACTACCACCCTCATGGAGAGACAATGGGGCAATATCTATGCAGAATCACAAATGCATGTACAATTTGACCCAGCAATTCCACATCTGGAAATTTATCCCAAATACATGTGAAATCATGCATGTACAAGATTATCCATTGTAGTGTGTTTAGCCTAAGTAATAGTTGGAGACAACCCAATGCCCATCTAGAATAGACTGGTTAAATAAAGTATGAGCAACCTCTAATTGGGTACTCTGGGGCTAGAAATAAAAATAAGGAAGCTCTCTATGTGCTGATATGGAAGGATCTCCAGGGTATATAAGTAAATAAGGAATAAAAACAAAAGACTCAAGATGCAAAACTGTGTGAAATAAGAATCAAAATTAGTATTTGCTGATATATGCAAAGGAGCTCCGGACAGATACAAAAATTTCTCATTGGTGGGAGGGCAGTGTAGGAAGAAGAATTTTCAGGGTGATTTTTTTTTTTTTTAAAGATTTTATTTATTTATTTGACAGAGACACAGCGAGAGAGGGAACACAAGCAGGGGGAGTGGGAGAGGGAGAAGCAGGCTTCCTGCCGAGCAGGGAGCCTGATGCGGGACTCGATCCTGGGACTCCTGGATCATGACCTGAGCCGAAGGCAGATGCTTAACGACTGAGCCACCCAGGCGCCCTGATTTTTTTTTTTTTTTTACTTTTAAGTTTTTTAACCATGCAAATGTATAATTTGTACTCCAAAAAATAAGTAAAAGAAAATGTATTCACAAAAAGACATTGTCCTGAGTTTGGCCAATAAAGTATCTAGATCCAATATTAAAGGTAGATTTTGGGTTTGCAAGAGTCCTGAACCTTCCAAATACTGCTTTTGCTGGCATCTTGATCAGATATTTTGATGTCAGACTGGAATTTACATCTCTCTCTCCCAATTATAACACCCATTCCTAAATGGAAAATTTAGAGATCGATCATCTAAAAAATTTTTAGCAAAGGGAATTTGGTTATATTCTTATTTTGTACACCAGATGCTTTTAACTAGCTTTCTATCCCTCTTCCAAATGCTGGTGTTACTAATACGTAAAGGAT
Organism: Mirounga leonina; assembly: GCF_011800145.1. Lineage (NCBI taxonomy): Eukaryota > Metazoa > Chordata > Mammalia > Carnivora > Phocidae > Mirounga > Mirounga leonina. The sequence continues at coordinate 35,209,261 of NW_023270453.1, forward strand.
TACATTAATAGCAGCTACATGTTAATAACTGATGATCTGTTTGCTTAACGTTCAGTTATTACTTGATGTAGGAAGTCTCTAGTGCAAAATATTGTCGGCTAATAGCTCAAATAAAAGTGATCAAGTGGGGTTGGGTGGTTGTTGACTTTTTTTATCCAAATACCACAGCATTTGCCTCGTTCTTATCTGTAGATAAGAATGTCTGGGAATATGTATCTACAGCAATGCTTTTGGTCCACAAAATCAAAAATCACTAGTATTAGGAAAGTAATACTTGCATCCTTAAGTAAAATGGAAAGGCCCACCACTCTTTGACCCATAAGCGTCTTAGCTCTTACGATTATTCACAGAACAGTCACATCAGAAGTGAGAAAATACCTCCCAGACAAGGAATGTGCAGAGAAGTTCTCACAAGCACCAAAAGAAGATGGTTTCTGCACTCCAAGATGCCATCCTGGTGGTTAGACCCTGAAGCCCCTCCTCAAACTCCTCTTCACCCACACACATCTGTAGGACCACCCTCAGACCTGAGCAACCAGGGGCCCTGTCCTGGGTCTCTCTGTCACTTGGGCTCTGCACCAGCATTGTCAAAGCCTGACCCATCACCCAAAACATCCACTCTCATGAGTAACACCATTCAGGCACTGGAGAGACACTTCTCCCAGATCTTGATCTCTATCCCCAAAACAGAAGGCAACTGTGTCCAAAGGGCTTGAAGGCTTGTGTGTGGTACCAAGGCCAAAGACAGAGATGTGCACAGCTGTGGAGTGCCAATCGGATCTGAGTGGCAGGAGCGCATAGGAAGAGAAAGGGCAAGTTAATGAACTTGTCAGACTCCCTCTCAGATGGAGTGAACGCAAGAGATTCTTGCACAGCATAGTACCATTTCCCCATAGTACTGACTGCCTCTTTTTGCTTCTCTTTGTGTCCCAATTTGTGGCTCTGGACCTTTGCGGGTATCAGGATGGCATTTGCCAAAGTTGCATATAGTGGCTGAGGAAACAGGATGGCATTTGCCGAAGTTGCATATAGTGGCTGAGGAAAATGCAGTATTAAACAATTCATATTACTCTTAATTTTGTGTAGGCAGAAGTCTGGGCATAATATAGGACCCATAATACTGATTCTTGACGTTGACAACTGAATGGACATAGAAAATTAGAATTATGAATAGTTTTTAAATAAAAATACATGGGGCACCTGGATGGCTCAGTTGGTTAAGCAGCTTCCTTTGGCTCGGGTCATGATCTCAGGGTCCTGAGATGGAGCCCTCTCTCTCTCTCTCTCTCTCTCAAATAAATAAATAAAATCTTTAAAAAGAAAAGTAAGTAAAAAGAAAAGTAAAATAAAATAAATAAAAATAAAAATACACAGTAAATTCTAATTCAAATTTCAAAAATTCTATTTCAACTTTATCTAAATTTTAAAATATTTGCATATTTAAAGTATTCACATTTCCTCATAATTTGTATTTTACTCTTTATTTTTAATAAATAATTTTGAATACCTTAGGAAGAAGTAACTTTTCTTGAAAACATATGAAAAATCACTTTAGTTTTTCAATTTTCACCTTTACTATAATATACTTTCTTGGTGAAATTATACCCAAATGTTGAACATCTTGAGTCTGATTATATTTTATTTTAATCACTAAATCATTACTGTCAAAAGATATCAATCAGTGACTATCTTGATTATAAAAACAAGTGATTTTGCTAAAATTAAGGCAAGAAAAAGAAAATTTATGGAATACATATTTTAGGAATTATATGTATCTCTTTATACTCATCCAAACATTGCCAGCTAGCCTACCAACAGAATATCTAGAAAGTACCCAATAATTTGATTGAGTCTATTTTGATATTTTGTCAACTTTTTTTTTAAAGATTTTATTTATTTATTTAATTGACAGAGAGAGAGAGACAGCAAGAGAGGGAACACAAGCAGGGGGAGTGGGAGAGGGAGAAGCAGGCTTGCTGCTGAGCAGGGAGCCCAATGCGGGGCTCGATCCCAGGACCCTGGGATCATGACCTGAGCTGAAGGCAGTCGCTTAACCAACTGAGCCACCCAGGCACCCCCCTTTTTTTTAAAGAGATATTTTTCCAACTTTTGATAGTTTGATATTTTGCCAACTTTTGCTCTTTTAAAAACCTTAGCTTTATTTGAATTTTTAAATTTTGTCATTATAAAGGTTTATTTACCAAGCTAGGAGAAGAGGACATATACTGATTTATATTTAAATATGTAGATACACAGTATATACAGCCTCTATTTGTACTCTTAACCTAGACCCTGCAAATAGTCTGTGAGGGCCTACAAATCTGGATCTGCAGCATAGCTGGGAGAGACCAAGCAGCTGTTGCATCTCTGAGCACATTTGCCAAAAGTGCTCCTTTTAGGTAATATGTTAATGGAATGGTCATTAAGACTATGATAAAAAGGGGTGCCTGGGTGGCCCAGGGGGTTAAGTGTCTGACTCTTGATTTCGGCTTAGGTCATGATCTCAGGGTTGTGGGATTGAGCCCCGCATTAAGCTAGCACAGAGTGCTTGTCCTTCTCCCTCTGCTCTTCCCCCTGCTCTCTCTCTCTCTCAAATAAATAAATAAATAAATAAATCTTTTTAAAAAAAGACTATGATAAAAAGCTATTGTGGGAAGCAGTGGGAAGCCAAGAACCATCCTTCTTATTTTCTGTGACATCTGTTTATTGACCATTTACTATCTGCCAGGCACTGATTTAGATTCTGGGGAATACAACAGTGAAGTAAATGCAACTTTGGCCCTCATGGAAGGTATGTGAGTTGGGAAGGCAGGAAAAAAAAAAAAACCCAAGATAAATAAGGAAAGTACACATTATGTTGGATAATGAAAAGGGTTTAGGAGAAAAACAAAGCAAGGAAAGGGTAGAGGAAGAATTGGTGAGGTAAAATTTCAGATGAGATGTGCAAAGATTTCCACATGGATAAGATGACTTTGGAGTAAAGACTAGAAGGAAATGAGGAAGGGAGCCACGAGGATATCTGGGGGAGAATGAGATGCCAAGGCAGAGAGAAGAGCAAATGCAAAGGCCCTGGGGTGCGAGTGTGCCTGATATGTTTGAGAAACAGCAAGGAGTCCAGTGTGGCTGAAGCAGTGTCCATGAGGGAAGAATGGGAGGTGATGAGACCAAAGAGGGAGGCTGGCAGGGAGAGACGGTGTATTCCATGGGGTCTAAAGGTCATAGAAAGGACTTTGGATTTACTCTGAGTGGGAGGGGAAGCCACTGAAAGGTTTGAGCACAGCAATGGCATGACCAGCTTTAAAACTGTAAGCACACTGCTCTCTAGCTGATGTGTGTGAAGAGACTGTAGGGACATCAGGGCAGAGGCAGACAGACCAATGAGGAGATCTCTACAATCATCCAGACAAAGCTGATGATTACTAAAGCCAGAGGGTAGCAGTGGGGGTAGTAGGAAGCAGTCAGATTCCGCATGTGTTTTGAAGATGGATTCTATGAGATCTTGGAATAGGAGAGGAAAAAATCAAGAATGGATTTGGGCCTGAACAACTGGACGATGGACTGGCCATTCACTGAGATAGTCACAAAAGACTGACATATCACTTCCAACAAATGATGCACTAAGTGGAATTCTACAGGCAGAAGAGTAAACTTTGAACCCTATCTCAAACTATCCGTAAAAATTAACTCGAAAGGGGGCACCTGGGTGGCACAGTTGGTTAAGCATTCGACTCTTGGTTTCGACTCAGGTCATGATCTCAGGGTCATAGGATCGAGCCCCACATCTGGCTCTGCACTCAGCACGGAGTCTGCTTTGGACTCTATCTTCCTCCGCCTCTCCCCTCCCCTTTCTCTCTAAAATACATATTTTTTAAATTAACTCAAAAGGGCCATAGACATAAATGAGCTAACCTATTAAAACTCTTAGAAAAAAGTACAGGAGTACATCTTTGTTAGGCAACATCTTACTAGATAAGACCCCAGAAGCACAAAAGAAAAAAACAGATGTGCTGGACTTCATCAGAATGGAAAACCTCTGTGCTACAAATGATACCATCAAGAAAGTGAAGATCACCCACAGAATGGGAAAAACTATTCACAAACCTCTTGTACCTTATAAGAGATGTGCATCCAGAACATACAAAGAATTCTTATAACTCAATAATAAAAAGCCTAATTACAGGGCGCCTGGGTGGCTCAGTTGGTTAAGCGACTGCCTTCGGCTCAGGTCATGATCCTGGAGTCCCTGGATCGAGTCCCGCGTCGGGCTCCCTGCTCGGCAGGGAGTCTGCTTCTCCCTCTGACCCTCCCCCCTCTCATGTGCTCTCTCATTCTCTCTCTCTCAAATAAATAAATAAAATCTTTAAAAAAAAAAAAGCCTAATTACAAAATGAACTAAGAATATTAACAGACATTTCTCCATAGAAGACACAAAATGGCCAAAAAGCACATGAAAAGATGCTCAACATCAATAGCCATTACGGAAATGCCAGTCAAAACCACAATGAGATACCACTTCACACCCACTAGGATGGCCATACTAGAAGAGAGAGAGAGATAATATTAAATGTTGGTGAGAATGTAGAGAAATACAGTGCTGGTGGGAATGTAAAATGCTGCAGCCACCTTGAAAAACAGTCTGGTGGTTCCTCAGAAAGTTAAACAGAGAGATATCATATGACCCAGCAATTCTGCTCCTAGGCACATACCCAAGAGAAATTAAAACATATATCCACACAAAACCTTGTACATGAATGTTCATAGCAACCAAAAAGTGAAAACAATTCAAATGTCCATCAACAAGGGCACCTGGGTGGCTCAGTCAGTTGAGCGGCTGACTCTTGGTGTCAGGGTCCTGGGATCGAGCCCCACGTCAGGCTCCCTGCTCAGCAGGGAGTATGCTTGTCTCTCTTTCTCTCTGCCCTTCCCCCGCTCATGCACACTCTCTCTCTAAAATAAAGAAATAAATGCTTAAATTTTAAAAAACCAAGTGTCCATCAATAGATGAATGGATGAATAAAATGTGTATGTCCATACAGTGGAATATTATTTGGCAATAAAAAGGAATCAAGTACTGATGCATGTTCCAACATGGATGAATCTTGGAAATATTATGCTAAGTGAAAGAACCCAGTCACAAAAGACCATATATTGTACAATTTCAATTACATGTAATTGAATCTATAGAGACAGAATCTACAGAGACAGAAATCAGATTAGTGGTTGGTTGCCTAGGGCTGGGAGATTGGTGAGAAATGGGGAGTACCTGCTAATAGGTCTGGGGTTTCTTTTGGGGGATGAAACTGTTCTAAAACTGACTGTAGTGATGGTTGCACAACTCTGTGAATATACTAAAGCCACTGGATTGTACACATACAGTATGTGAACTATATCACAACACTGTAAAGCAACAAAAAAGAGAAACATCAGGATGAGAAACAAGGGCAATCCAACGGCTTTGTCTTTGTTATAACCTGCCGAGTGCCCTCCAACTTTGTCCCTGGCCTGCCCCATGGCTGGCTCCCCACCTTCATGTCTGCACCCCACCACTCTAGAAAGAGTGGTAAAATCTCCCTCTGACCCTCACCACAATTTAATGGAGGATTAACCTGAACTGTGTGTGTGGGCATTAAACCTAGCCCTGCACATCATCTCCTGCAGATTAGGAACAGCCTGCGAGGGGCGCCTGGGTGGCTCAGTCGGTTAAGCGTCTGCCTTTGGCTCAGGTCATGATCCCAGGGTCCTGGGATCGAGCCCCGCGTCAGGCTCCCTGCTCCACGGGAAGCCTGCTTCTCCCTCTCCTACTCCTGCTGCTTGTGTTCCCTCTCTCGCTGTGTCTCTCTCTGTCAAATAAATAAATAAAATCTTTAAAAAAAAAAAAAAAAGGAACAGCCTGCAAGAATGAAATATTGTTTTCTAAGCTAATGTGTAATCCTCACAGACACCATCTTATCACAGTTTGAGGAGCTGTGCCTTTAGGACAAGCCCATCTCATGGATTTAGGGCCCTGGCTGGACGTCCTGCTATTAGTTCTCATGTTTGTTTCATTCCCGGTCTCGGTGCCAGCACCGTCTGCCTCGCCCACCCCACCCTCAAAGCAGCTTCCCTCTAATTTCCTAAAATCTCCCAGCGTGGATGCATGGGGCTGGGGCTCACTCTCCTTGCCAGCTCTAGGACTGTGTGTATTAACGGGGCCACGTGCCTGGATCTGCTGGAAGTGGCGGCTTAGACCCGTAAGCTCCTCACATCCGGATGAATAACCACAGATAAAAACTACTTTCAAATATGATTAGGCTCTAACGGAGACAGGGAGAGGCAAGAGGGAGCACAGCTCTCAAAGAGCAAGGAGCTAGGCTTCCGACGCCTAGAATAGGCGATTAAGGCCCCTGCCAGAACCCCTGGGACTTTCCGAGGGAAAACATTACAGTGATTCGCAACCTCCTCTGCTGCTCCTCTCGTTCCTCAAGCCACTGTCTGTCCCCCATCCTCCCCCAAGTTTGTGCTCCTTCTTTCTGTAGGTTGTTGTTTCCCTCTGGGAACAAGGCATCTCTCCCCACTGTGACATCTCGGCTCTTTAATCCAGGCTGCCTGTCACTGACACACACGTGGAAATCCAGTAGGGTTTTTATTTGCCATGCTTCCTTCTAGCTGATACTAACGTGTGTTGCCTGAGTCCCCACCCTACACAAGCCCAGCAATAATAGCTAAAACCCAAGCAAGACTTAGGACGTTTAGCACTTCATATATATCAGCTTACTGAACCTTCTCGATAATCCTATGAATTAGGAGCTATTATTATCCCTTTTTTTTTTTAAAGATTTTATTTATTTGAGAGAGAGAGCACAAGAGGGGGGAGGGTCAGAGGGAGAAGCAGACTCCCTGCTAAGCAGGGAGCCCGATGTGGGACTCGATCCCGGGACTCCAGGATCATGACCTGAGCCAAAGGCAGTCGCCCAACTGAACCACCCAGGCGCCCCACTATTATTATCCCTTTTTACAGAAGGGGAAAGTAAGCCCCCAGCCTCCAACTCAGTCAGTCGTCTGGCCCACAGAGCTTAAAATACTATCTTGTCCTTTCCAGAAGAGGTCTGCCAACCCTTAGCCTAGAAACTTCGCAGTACCAAACGGGACCAGGATCCTTCAAGAAGTCATTCATACAGGGTCCCCTTAGGGCCATTCAACTACTGGTGACCATGAATTCATTCATTCAACAAATATTTATTGAGCACCTACTGTGTGCCAGGCTCTGTGCTAGGTGTTTGGGGTTTACAAGGATAAACAAAATTAGGCAGGTCCCCCTGGCCCTTTGGAGCTTAGTTTCTGGGGTAAGAGAAATTAGTACAATAATCACATAAATAAAACGGAAAATTCCAAGTGTGGTGAGCACTACAATGGAGACTTACTTCCATGGTGCTTTGAGAACATTCAACAGTGGGATTTTACCCAGAGTGGGGTGGGGTGTGCAGGCCAGGGAGACGTCCCTCGGGAACTGACCCTGGTTCCCCGCAGAAGGCTGAGTAGGGATAAGTGGATGAGGAGGACAGTGGTGTGTTCCAGGCACGGCTTTGACAGAAGGGAGCATGGTGCACTCCAGGCATTGAAATGGCCCATGTGACTGGGCTGCAATGGGAAAGGGGACATTGTTCAAGGTGATTCCAGGAGCCAGTCAAGGCCAGAGCACATAGGACCTTACAGGCCACCTTAGAGCAGGTGCCTCATGTCTAACGAGAGAAGGTGACACTTACGTATGGGCCAGAATGATGAGAAAGAGCCAAGTACAGGAAGGCTTCACTGCAGATAAATGGAGCAGCCCACACATTATGTACCAATTCTAGAGCGGGGAAATGGACCTTTACCGTGGGGAGAACCAGTGTTACCTCTTTAACCCAGGGCTCAAGCTTGGCATCACCAAGAGGAGGTCAAAGATGTTTATGTGCCTCCTGGCGTAATGCCATGTGAAATACATGGCATCACCTTGAAGGATTCTTTCCAAAATGTGTCACCTCAATCTAATCAAGGCTCTGAAGTGAATTTCCAGTGTCCGGGGAGATACAGGGGCAGAGGAACAAGTCAAACAACACCAAGAGGAAATGTCAGAGAAATCCTGATGTGGAACATTCTACAAGACACTTGGCCAAGATTTTTCAAAAAGTCGATGCTTTATACTTCAATTTCAAAAGAATTTTAAGCCAATATCATTGTAAAGAGGGAACTCTGCGAGACCTTCTATATAAAGACACCACGGATCAGAAAAAAACACTTTGTCAGACAACATTCCTCCATTTTTCTATCAGAAAATACAATCCCTGCATCTATAGGTGACCAATCTGTGCTCTTTGCGCCTCAGCAGCCACAATTTCAGTGGGAACTAGAACACTGATGCTGACTTAGGGGTCAGACTATCCCCTGAAAATGGAGAGGCTGGGAATGAGGCCAGGGTTGGTAGATTTCACTTTCCCTCAGCCCTCAGCATGGGGCTGGAGATCGAGATTGCTACCAACTCAGTTCTTTTAAATAGAGTTTTCTCTTCTGTATTCTTTACTAATGCAAACTTTTGAAGAGGATATTGCTTTGGGGAAGTTTATAACAGCTGTAAAGATCTCTATTAACCATCCTTTATCAGTGAGATAAAGACCAGCTGTTTCACTAATTGCCCTTAACTGCTTGGGCTTGATTATTAATGAATGCCCTTGCCTTGAGTTCAAACAGCTTAATTAGCTAAAGTTAAGTGTTTCCAATAAATTTACTAACCTATGATAAGCTTTTCTTTAATAGGAAACGTGCAGTTCTTAATTAAATAGAATAATTTACAACTCCATGTCTATTATAAGTAATGGTTGCCCAGTTACCATGTTACCTAATTAGGTGATATTGAAATTCTTCCAAAGGGGAACTGAGGGCACAGTTGAACATGCCCTTGAACAAACCAATTAGTTAGCAGCCCATCAGCAATGTCAACATGGAGTTCTGGACAGATCATGACATTGGCATCTGGATTGGAATCTCTTCTCTGCCACTCACAAGACTCCTACTGCCTCACCTATAAAATGGGAACCTAACTCCCTGCAGAGTCTATGGGGGTAGATTGGATAGCATTTGCAATTATTTAAATAAAGAAGAAAAAGACAAGTGAATGCTCTCTTTCAAGTCCTATGGGACGACATCTTTAGAGGCAAAAGTATTCCCAGGGATGTCTGGATAACGTGCACAAAAAACAATCCCCTCCAGTGTAATCATGAAGAAAGTATCTGGCAAACTCAGGTTGGGGAACTTTCTACAGGATACCTGGCCTGCAGACCCAAGACTGTCAAGGTCAAAAAAATAAAGAAAGAGTGAAAACCTGTCCCAGACCATTGGTGACAAGATTCATGACAGTTAAATGCAACGTGGTCCCCTGGATCAGATCCTGGACAGAAAGAGAGCGTTAATGGAAAAATTGGTGAAATCCAAATCAAGTCTGGAGTTTAGTTAACAGCAATGTGCTGGTGTCTGTTTCTGAGTTTTAACAAATATATTCTGGTGATGTCAGATATCAACAACAGAGGACACAGGGCAGGGTATGGGGTGAACAGTATATGGGAACTCACTGTACTATCTTTGTAAGTTTCTGTCAATCGAAAATTATTCCAAAATAAAACTGTGCTAAATACTGCTTACCTATTGGGTAAGAGAAGCTCAAAAACAGGTTTGTCCAACTGAATGGATAAATACAATGTAGTATACTCATACAATGGAATATTATTCAGCCATAAAAAGGAATGATGTGCTGACACATACTACAATGTGGATGAACCTTGAAAACATTATGCTAAGAAAAAGAAGCCAGACACAAAAGGCCACATATTGCACAATTCCATTTATATGAAATACCCACAATAAACAAAGCCATAGAGACACAGAGAAGGTCAGTGGTCGCCAGGGGCAGGGGGAGAGGAAAATGGGGAAGGACTGCTTAATGGGCACTGGGTTTCTTTTTGGGCTGATGAGAACCTTTTGGAACAAGATAGAGGTGATCGTCACACAACATTGTAAAGGTGCTAAATGTCACTGAATAACACACTTTAAAACTGTTCAAGTGGTAAATTTTATGTTACGTGCATTCTACCACAAAAATAAATAAAAAATAGACCAGTCATGATTATTGACATGATTGGCACAATTTTAAAGACCTTTCCTTGAGCTTTTCATTGTGAAGCCTCACTTTTGTCAGAGGAGAGCCTTAAGCACATCTCCAAAGGTAGCAACAGGTGACTGTCCTCTGTCTGGTGGGAAGGAAGCGAGCCTCACAGACACTGGCTCTGGGCCAGGACAGCAGTGTGTGAACCACTTCATGGAACAATTGGCTCATCTGTCGTGAGCAAGGGACATGCACTGTCTGTAGGTCATTGGCTGAAAAGCTGAATATGCTTAATGACTATGCTATACCTAAAGGTTCTTTGTGCCCAACATCTCTCATAGTTTTGAAATTCATGCCTGTTTGTCTTTCACATTTCTGTAAAAAGTGAAAATCTTACTCATCAGATACCAAATAAGGTCAAGAAAAAGGGTGACTGGAGGTTGCCAAAGGTTTATAATTTCCACCCAAAGGCAACATAAAGGTTCCCAGAACATTCCCCCCTCACCCCCCATCCCTCCTCACAATGGGGGTTTGGTCATGTTCGAAGGGCTCAGCTACAGATCTCTGGTAGAACTCACTGAGATATGTCGCAGAGTAGGCAATGACATCTCTAGGGCTCTTCGAGAAGCTCACCTTCAGGCAGAAGACAGGAAGCAGGGAATAAAGACAGAATGAAACCCCATCTGTGTCTGTACTGGGTTGAGTAGGGTCCCCCAAAATTCATCTCCACCCAGAAACTGACAACGTGACCCTGTTTGGAACTAGGGTCTTTGCAGATGTAATTAGTTAAATTAAGATGAGGTCATTTTGGAGGAGGATAGGCCCTAACTCCAGTGGTTGGTGTCCTTTTATAAAAAAGAGATTTGGGGGGTGCCTGAGTGGCTCAGGCGTTAAGCGTCTGCCTTCGGCTCACATCATGATCCCAGAGTCCTGAGATCAAGCCCTGCATCAGGTTCCCTGCTCAGCGGAAGCCTGCTTCTCCCTCTCCCACTCCCCCTGCTTGTGTTCCTGCTCTCGCTATCTCTCTCTGTAAAATAAAATAAAATCTTTAAAAATAAATAAATAAGAGATTTGGACACAGAGACACAGGGGGGAAAGTCCATGTGACAGTGGAGGTAGAGATTGGAGTGATGCATCCAAGCCAAGGGTTGTCAGAAACCACCAGAAGCTAAGAGGGAGGATCCTCCCCTAAAACCTTCAAAGGGAGCATGGCCCTGACAACACCTTGATTTTAAACTACTGGCCTCCAGAACTAGGAGAGAGTAAGTTTCTCTTGTTTTAGGCCAGCAGTCCATAGTAGTTTGTGACCGCAGCCCTAGCAAACAAATCAGTGTGTCTATCCCATGCAGCCTGGGGACCTCCATTTCATTGGGATGGAAAGAATCCAAGGGTGGCGTGGCCCTAAGAAAGTATACATCTCCAATGTTGGCAGACCCAACAACACTGTTTTAAAGATGGTGTGGGTGAAATGCAAAAGAGGGGAATGATTTAGCAATCATACTGCAAACTTAATCGTGGTTGATGACTGTGAATGCACGAATATACGCAAGTAAAGGCATCCAAGCGGCATGATTTTAACAGTTCACATGGAAGGACACCAGCCATTAGTTAGGTTGGTTATTATTACCCCTGTCTGCTAGATGAAACCAGACTAGGCCTAGAACAAGAAAACTTCAAAATCACATCACCATTGTAAGTATCATCTGCTCTTTCTAATAAACCCCACCATCACACATTTAAGCAGAGCCTTGAACATTTTCCAAGACAAAACTTCTGCATCATCCCAGGAAACCCTCACGTAAACTCTGGAACAAAAATAAGATGGGACTTTTTATCCCTGTTTCTCTGATAAAGCAACTGAAGGCCACCAGAGAAGTTTTTTTCTTTCTTTCTTTTTTTCTTTCTTTCTTTCTTTCTTTTTCTTTCTTTCTTTCTCTTTCTTTCTTTCTTTCTCTTTCTTTTTCTTTCTTTCTTTCTTTCTCTCTCTCTTTCTTTTTCTTCCTTCCTTCCTTCCTTCCTTCCTTCCTTCCTTTCTTTCCCTTTTGCTCCCCTGCCCAGTCTGTTCTCCCTCTCTCTGGTAATCCCTTTTGACAACCTAGCATATTCTTCCAAATTTGTCTCTATTTTCATAGAGTCGCATGCAAATACTTGTATTTACACACTCTATACAATTCACAGGCATTTGTCATTTTATACACACTTTCCTGGTTCCTGTTTTCTCATTCTACAATATGCCGTGGAAATCCCTCCAAGGCATCTGGTATTACCCTAATTCACCGCTTTTTAATGGCTGCACAAAATTCTATGGTGTGGATGTCCTGTAATTTATTCAATCATTAACGAGCATTCGCATGTGTCCTCTCTTTTCCAACTACAAACAATGCTGCAATAAATATCCTCTCTACAAATGTCCTTATGCACCAGGGCTTTTTATTTCTATGAGGTGAAGTCCCAGGAGAGAGATTGCTGGATCAAAGAGTCTATGTATTTCTTTTTAACTGCTTTTAATAGAACAAAGCAAGAGAATAAGATTGTGGTTATATGGGGGAGGAGCTTGTGGGGGGGCTTCGGTGGTGTTGGTGATGATCTGATTCTTAGGTTCACAAATGCTTGTTTTATCTTTTTTTCATAATTTGCATGTGTGTTACTATCTTTACTATTTTAGGTGTATCAAATATTATATAATGTGTTTAAATAATCTGCATATTTTAATTTGAGCAAATGTGGCCAAAACAGCGGAAGGAATTCTTGTCTTTATCAAGGATATAAGACAGCAACCCTTTGAGTGAGAGAGATTCATCTCATTGTGACTTTAATTTACAATTCTTTGACACTGGTGAGTTTGAGCACCTTTTCTGACGTGAGTCCTCCATTTGAATGGATAGAAATGGCATTTTAAATGGTCTAAAAACCCTTTCTCATTAAGTAAAAAGGGGAAGGCTGATGCTCAGCCCTCTTAATCTCCCCTCTCTAAAAGATAAAGCTCAGAATTTTCAAATACCAGGAACAAAAAATTAATCAACATAAATTGGTTCTTTCTCATCAAAATTCCAGACGCCATGATGACATGAGCAACCCCCAGGGAAATCCCCACATGACACCCAAGACCCCTGAAACACCAGGCAGAAATGTTACCTTCCTGTGGGGACTGATGAGACTAGCAGATCATGGCCAAAGCAAGGTGCAAAGGACTGAATGATGACATCCCCCCAAAATTCATATGTTGAGATCATAATCCCCAAGGGTGATGGTATTTGGAAGTGGGACTGGAAATGAAAGTGGAGCCCTCATAAATAGGATTAGTGCCCTTATAAAAGAGCCCCCAGAGAGCTCCTTTCCCCCTCCTACCACTGGGAGCACAGAGCAAAAGGAAAACCACCCATGAACCAGGAAGCAGGCTCACCAGACCCCAAATCTGCCAGCACTTTGAGCTTGGACTGCCCAGCCTCCAGAACTGCGAGAAATAAATTTCTGTGGTCTATAAGCTACCGAGTTTACAGCATTCTCTCCTTGCAGCCTGCATAGACTAAGATGCAAGGTGAGTGTGTCCTTTCCTGAATGAGAGGCTGACCTGGCCTCCCTGTGGGGCAGCTGGAACCTCTGCCCCCACCTAGCTGGCAGGTCCCTTCCAGCACCCTTCTCTCCTTGACCGTCCTGACTCACAGTGGGTGGTGTTCTTCCAAGAGCTCGACTCATCAGCACGCCATGCCTTCCTGTTCTCACTTTACAGCCCACCACAGACATCTCTCCAGGAAAACAGCTAGAGAGTTCATCTGCTTTTAACGGCTATAAAACATTCCATAGCACAGACAGACGAAACTCTACCCGGTCATTTGCTGTTGGTGGACATTCAGGTTATTTCCAACTTGTTTTATTTTTCCTTGTTACAAACAACACGGTCATAAATTTTCTTGTACGTATAGCTTCTGTAATTCTAGGTCAGATTTTATAGACATATATCTTTTGACTTTTTCACCATACCCTCTTCAGTGCCAGAGGTTATTGATTATGGCCGTTGCTGTTTTTTTTGGGTGACAAAATCTGAGGGGTTAAGAATGAAAAGGGAATTTCATTGTAACGTTAGGTTTTTTTTTTTACCTACCTTCCACATACAGATCACTTATAATTTTATAGCTAGAATTTAATTTTTACAGTTTCCTATTCTTTTTAATCAACTGACTTGTTTGCTTTTTTTCTTCTACCTGGAATTTAGCTCTGATTACACATTATGATAGATAACACAGATTAAAAAGTGCATTGATTTTTTTTTTTTAATTTCCAATTCCCTCTGAATAGCTGATTGCTTGTTGTTATTTGCAGGCAAGAAGTTGAATCTGATATGGACCTTGCCTGCAATCGACTTCTAGTCTTACAGGAGCATCATGACATATACAAATAAGTACAATTAATAAAATGTTAATAGCACGGTGTAGGCACGACATAAGTATAAATGCAGCACTCATGGGGCTCAGAGACAGGGAGAGCTTGGTTTAGACAGGAAGACAGAAAGGCAATGTGAGGCACCAGATCCAATTTTGACATATGGAAATGAGTGGAAGGCAAAGAACTGCAGAAGGGAGAAACAATGTATCTTTCCTTTTCAAATCCCTGGCCAGGAATAAAAGCAAGTGACCTTGAATTGCAAATCTGCATTGACTGTGGGTGACCGCTGGAGAAATGCATGCATGGTAGTCCATACCCAATGAATGCATTACACATGTCTTTATTATATGAGATATCAGTCAATCCGTGACAGAAAGTGAAGACATTACATGTTTTCTTGATCTAGCTATATGACAGCATTCCATGGAAATAAGTTTAGTGACAATATTGAAAAAATGAAAGGAGTGAAAATGTATTCCAATAAACTTCATTCATTCAACAAGGAATAGATATTAGGTATAGGAGATAATATGGTGAGAAAGACAGCTAAACTGCCCCCCACATTGTAAGGCTTATAAGACTAATGGGGAACATGGACAAGTAGAGCAATAAAAATAAAGTGTGTCACCCAGCTGCCAGGCTTGGTTTCTTAATACCATATACCCCTATAAAGGAACCGGGGCTCCTCAGAAAAATGGATGATTCTAGATCTAGGGCAGGGACAATATGAGAGGAGCCTGGAGCATCTTATAGTGACAAAAAGGAAGGAAGTGCTTGAAAAAAGGAGGGGGACAGTTCAAGGGGAGCCAATCAGTGGCCCCCAGTAGCCAAAGCTGGAACAATGTGAGCAACAAAATAAATAATGTAGTATCAGCTTATAACCCAAAGTAGAAATGGATATGAGTCCATGCTTGTGTAAATAAAATGGTATATGAATAAATGAATATTTATTTCAATGAATAAATTTATTTCAATGAATAAATACATTGAGCGAAAAGCCACACATCTTCTGTACAGAAGGATTGCAATTTCCCTCCCTTGGGTGTGGGCTGGACTTAGTGAAGTGACTTCTCACAATCATAGAGAATAGCTTGAGTATGAAGAGGAAAACTGGTAACCACGCAGTGGAGAAGAGGGGCTGACACCACTTAACTTCACCATCAAGATCGGCATCTCTATCGATAAGTCATGTTGGTGGCATGTACCTCCGTGCTATTCCTCCCCAAAATCCATTCCCCAGCCTACAATGTGTGAAAAAGTTTCAGACAAGCCCAAATTGAAAGACATTAGACAAAACACCTGATCCGTCCTCCTCAAAACCATCATAAAAACCAAGGAATGAAGGAGAAACTGTCACAGGCCAGAGGAAACCAAGGACGTATGAGGACTGAATGCAATGTTGTAGAAATAATCTAAGTGCCCATCAATGGATGAGTGGATATAGAAAACGCAATGCAGTGGAATAGTATTCAGCCATTAAAAAAGGAGGAAATCCCGCCATTTGTGACATGGAAGGACCTGGAGGGTGTTATGCTAAGTGAAATAAGTCAGACAAAGACAAATACTGTATGATCTCACTTACAGGTGGAATCTGAAAACACTGAACTCATAAAAACAGAGAGTAGAATGGCAGCTGCCAGGAGCTGGGGGAGGGGAGAGCGGGGGAGGTATTGGTAAAAGGACATAAACTTTCAGTTACAAGAGGAATGAGTTGTGGGGATCTAAGTTACTAAGTTGCCAACACTGTGTTGTATAATTGTGTAATGAGAGTTATAATGTATAATGTTCTTGCCATAACAACAAAATGGTAATTACGTGAGGTGAGGGAGCTGTTAACTAACCTTACTGTGGCAAACATTTCACAATATACACGCATTTCAAATCATCCCATTGTACACCTTACACTTTTATAATATTATATATCAATTATATCTCAATAAACCTGGGGAAAAAAATAAAATAAATGCAATGTGGCATCCCGCATGGGATCCTGGAACAGAAAGTGAACATTAGTGGAAAAACTGGGGAAATCCAGATAAAGTCTGAAACTTCCTTTAAAAACATAAAGTTGGATAAATGCTATTTAAAAATGTTCAAGGTGCAATGAGAGGACATGCCAGGAGTAACTAGTCAAAACACAAAGATTTCAAAGCAGAATAAAAATCTGGACAGGATTTTTTCAATGAAAAACCCCATGGTATCTGCCTCCAGAACCAAGCAACAATTAGCAAGGTTAACTGACTTCTTTTCTTGTTGTTGCTATCATTATGATTATTATTTTCTCTCTATTGTGTTTTTTTAATAAAAAATAATATTTATCCTATATGCTCATTAGGACCAGCCAAATAATAGAGAAAAGCACAAAGTAAAATATAATCCTCTCTCCCACCTCCACGCGCCAGCCAGTCCCTTCCTGAGGAAGCAGTTTGTGTTCTTTTCCATGATCTCTCTGTGTTTTTATTAGAAATACAAAATATATATGTGGCTTTTTTTCTTTTTTTTTTCCTTTTTTAACTACAAAAATACTATCTTTACTCATTGCTCTGCAACTTGCTTTTTTTCATGCCAAAATATATCTTAAAGCTGTATCATAAATATCTTCCTAGGATAATGTATATAAATCTGACTTGTTCTCTCCTTAACTCAATTTTACTGAGATACAATTTATATGGAATAAAATGCACCCATATTAAGTGTACGGTTTGGTGAGTACAATTATTACATATGCAACAATGTATACACATGGGTAACCACCCCCACATAATTTATAATTTTAAAAATCAAGGTCTGCAAGAATCTCGCCAAATCCAGTGAAATCACCTGGCTCCATCCTTGGAGTGGAAGGCAAGAAGAGATGGAAATGTCCAGATAACTCTGGGGAATCACCAGTGCAGGACGACTTGCTCCTCGCCTCTCAGGTGTAGTATTTTGAGAACATTCTCATCCCCTAGAATAGTTCTCCATGTTGGGCATGGTGCTAGAGTTGCATGGGTTTGGAAAGGTGTAAGGGAGGCACCTAGGTGAAGAGTTGGCTGGGGCAAACTATGGGGTTCCTGATCCAACATGGAGGCACCAGAGCTGAAGATAAATGTCCAAGAGGCATGCTGAGTTAGGTGGTGGCCAGAGACTTCTCCTCCTGGAGGCTTCTTCCACCACTCCTCATGAGCAAGCCCGTCAGATCCCCAGGGCCAAGACCAAACCAACCACACTTCCTAGGACCAATGAAGACCCCAAGGATAAAGCGGGAACCACTAGCCTCTCCCTAAGCTCTCTCTGGAACACCATCTTTGAAAGCAGGTAAGAAAAGGAAAAGACATGGTCCCAAAAGGGAAATGGATTTTTAAACAAGCTGAAACCTTACCTGAAAAAGATTGCTTTACATAGGGGAAAAAAAAAAAAAAAAAGACTACTTGAAACTGGAAGAGAAAACACTTCTAATCGGCCAATTTAAGTATTTTCCCTTTACTCAGCAGAATGGGAACTCCTGAGGAAATGTGATTTGGTTAGACCAGCACTGTGCAAAAGAAACAATGCAAGCCACAAGTATAATTTTAAATTCTAGTAGCCACATTTAAAAAAGCAAAAACCACAGGACTCAGCAATTCCCCTCCTCCATATACACCCAAGAGAAATCAAAACATGGTCCACACAAAAACCTGTACACAAATGTTCCTATCAGCATCATTTACTAGAGTCCAAAAGTGAAAACAAACCAAATGTCCATCAACAAACTGTAGTATGTAATATAATATTATTCCACAGTAAAAAGGAATGGAGTAAGTCAACATATCCAAAACATTATTTCAAAATGTAGTCAATATTTTATAATTATTATTGAGATGTCTCCCATTTGTTTTTTTTTCTTAATCCAGTGTGTATTTCACACTGGGAACACATCTCAATTCAGATGTCAAATTTTGCTTGGAAATACTAGATACATATTTAGATTTCATAAAATTTGCAATTAAAAAAGTAAATGTATGTATACCCAAGTTGTTGGAAAAACATTTAAAAGTTTTCCCAATAACTGAATGTAAGTAGTGTCAGATAGTAAAATGGATATACCTACACCTAGTCTGTAGGTATGGACAGATAGAGATACATAAATACAGATATAAATATAGATGGGTACATACAGGTAAAATAGTTATACAGATACAGGTACATAACTTGAGTGTGGTATGTTAAAAATCTCAACCCCTACTACATATACCAAATATAAAACAACTCCTTCCATGGCCTCAAAGCCCTACGTGATTTGCCCCCACCACCTCTCCGGTCTCACACTGTATCACTCTCCTCCTCTCCCAGGAGGCTCCAGCCACACTCGTCTTTTTACTCCTCAAGCACTCACTCCTGCCCACTTACACTTGTTATTCCCTCCGCCTGGAACCCTTTCCACCAAGATCTTCTCAAAGCTGGCTCCCTGTCATCACTCAGGTCTCTGTTCAAATGTCACCTCCTCAGAGAGGCATTCCTGACCATCTTATTCAAATGCAAACCCCCCATCCACCACTCTAGTTCATTATCATCTTCCTCTTTTCTTTGTAGCATGTGTCACTACTTGAGATTATCTTCCTTATGCTTTTCTCTTATTTATTGTCTTTCCCTTGCGACACACACACGAATATAAGCTTCAAGATAAAGGGACAAAGTCTGTATTATTCACTGCCCTATCCCCACTATCTAGAATCATGACTGGCATATGGTAGATGCTCAAAAAATATACAGCAAGTGAATGAATGAGCCATTCATTCATCAACCATCCCCTTGTTAACAGACATTCAGATGGTCTCCAATTCAGGTTGGTCCTCTTGTTTTTGCCTCCAAGAGCTATTAGGAGCCCACTTATATACAACATATCCTTAGCTACTAACATATCCTTGGCTACTGGTGCCTTCCTTCCCCCAGTATGGACTCCTCAAAGTGTAACTTCTGTATCAAAGCATGTGCCCTTTTTAAAATTTTAACAGAAAATGCCTTTCCTAAGCATGGTGTGATGATTTACTGTCACACCAGCAGTGTATACAACATCATTTCCTTTCCTACTCTAGATAACATCAACTGTTTCCATCATTTTTTCCAATCTGAGGAATATATAATTGTATTTCATTTCAAATTCAAATTAAAAATCTTCAAACGCTAGGGAAGTTGCATAGTTTCAGATTTTATTGGTCATTTGCATGTCCTGCATTGTAAATTGCCTAATGATCTCCCATTTCTTACTGGGTTGTTTTTGTTTTAAATCAACTTGTAGGGGCGCCTGGGTGGCTCTGTGGGTAAGTGATTTCGGCTCAGGTCATAAGCTCAGGGTTGTGAGATGGATCTCCTGGAGGGCTCTGGGTTCATCGCAGAGTCTGCTTGTCCCTCTTCCTCTGCCCTACCCTCTGCCCCTACCCCCATGCACACTCTCTCGCTCTCTCTCAAATAAATAAATAAAACCTTTGGGAAAAAAATAAAAATAAATCAACTTGTAGTAACTATTAGGGATAGTAAGTCTGCTGTGAGTTCTCATTATTTAGAGTTCACCCCATCTTATGCCTCAGCAATTTTAACTGATATATGGTCAGATCTGTGAGTTTTTTCTTTTGAGGTTTCTGGGGTCCCCATCTAACTGACATAAGTTGACTTGCAATTCTGAGATGAATCTTCACCACTCAGGGAGCTCACTTGGCAAGTCCTAAAGGCAGCCCTTAGGGCACGAGCCCATAAATTTACCACCAGCCGCTTCAGGACCCACCTTTCTGATAAGTCCATTTCTCTCTCCAGCTGGACTTGGAGGCACATCCTCTGAAGGCAGTTTGGTCAATGGCTAGGGATGCCAACACCTTTTACCATGAAAATCTGAAAAAGTGACCATCACCAGTGCTGCCCTTTGCTGAGGAAGAGGAGAGCCCAGAAAGGCTGAGAGTGAACCCAACCTCCTTGTCCAGACTGGGACCCTACAGATGTACTGTTACCCAACTTTTAATTTTGAAAACCTTCACATTTATGGAGAACTCGTAAGAACAGTGCAACAAAAAAACATACACCCAACATTTAGATGTGCCTAGTCATTAACATTTTGCCATATTTATATAGTGCTGAGCCATTGGAATGTAAGTTGCAGATACTTCAATCCTATAGAGCTTGTCATGTATTTCCTAAGAATAAGGATGCTGAGCAATAAAATTATAGTTTAATTACCACACTCTGGAGATTTACTATCAATCTAATACTATTATCTAATAATCAGCCCATATTCAAATTTTCCCAGTTGTCCCTATAATGTCCTTTAGAGCTGGATTTTTGGGGGGGGGCAGGACCCAATCAAAAATCACATATCACATTTAATTGTCCTTTCGTCTTTATTCTCCTTTCATCTAGAACAGCTCTGAAACATGTTTGTTTGGTTGCTTGTTTTTAGGACATTGATGTTTTTGAAAAGTCCAGGCCAGCTGTTTTGCATAATGCCCCTCAATTTGGATGTATCGGCTTGCCTCCTCATGGTTATGTTTTTGGCAAGAATGCTGCACAGGTATTTCTGTGACATGCTCAGGGCTCATACAAGGAGGCACGTGGTGATAAGTCTGATTACTCAGCTAAGGTGGTGCGTCACACTGCTCCATTCCCAAGGTGCCTTTACTGTGAATTGATCAATGATTCTGTGGGGAGATACCTTGAGACTGGTACCACACTCTTTCCCAGAATATTTCACCTAATGGTTTCAGCCTACATGGCTGATTCCTGCAGAAATTGAGTAGTTCCGTGGTGGTTGCTAAATGTGAGTTTCTAAGCTCACCATTTCTTTTACATTTATTAGTTGATATTCTCTAGCACTTACCCTTCTCTCTCTTGTCTTTTTCCTTCTTAATATCAACACAGACTCATGGATTCTTCTTTAATCCCATGTGCTATACCCCATACCTATCATTATTGGTTTTGATACTCAGATTATCCCAGATAATCTGGCAGTGGAAACTGGTTTGGGGCTAGCTTCTGTATCTTTGTGCCATGCTTCCATCATTTTTTTTAGTACTCCATATTTTCTGATAAAAAAAGATACTTCAGGTATACCTTGTACCTTTCTTGCCCCAGCCCTGCGATCAGCCATTTCCTCAAAGAGCTCTGGGACCTTTTAGTGGATAATGCTTTTTAGGAACCAAGATCTGAACATGAGGAGTGCTCATTGCTACTGGGACGTCATGCTTCCATAGGACAAATGCACCACATGGGAAGTTGGGCCCAGAGTACTCCAGCGAGCTGTGACATCAACAGAGGCTGAATTCAAAATTGGAACCAAGTATCATCTTCTAAGTACAGGAAATATTTATTGTTTTCAGGTGACTAGCATCCAGTCCCATTCATCTGGTAACAGCACCCCTTTGTCCTTTTGGGGAATCATCCATCCCCTCTGTGAATCATCATGGTGGGACTGTAAATCAAGGTGTTTGGAACCCCTTCTCATATCCAAGAGGTGGCATTAAATCCCTAAAGCAGACAGGTGCCCCTGAACCCAGGAAGGATGCTGAAGAAAAATCCTGAGACAGGTATGAGCATAAGAGGGTTTGACCACACATCCAGAGTTGACAAAGCCAAATGACCTCCAAGGTGAAATTAAACGCCCATCTCCAAGGCCTGTTGGTTTCTCATTTAGTGAGAGCCTTTATCCCACACAGTTGAAAGCGCCCCTGTCTTTGCAGACAAATTCTGACACAATAGAGCCCATTTCGAACTTCTTTCCCTCATATTGGTTCTTTCGTACATTCTTTCCACTTCATAGAATTCAGTTGTTTTGACAAATGTCTAGATGGCTAGTGATACATTTTCATATCCTTCCAAATCCTCACAATAGATACCCTGCTTGTAAATCAGCATGGCTTTTTTTCTGAGGAAAAGCTTCTAAAACTTTGTTCATCTTGTGTCAGTCCCTGCAGGGTTTCTTTATTTGCCTGCTTGCTTGTTTGGTGGGGAGCAAAAGAAAAGCCTGAAATCCTGACACACCTTCAAAAATTATGAAATCTATTTACCTTCCATTTTCCTTTATTTGAATCCTTTTCCCCCTCTCTCTGCCTTGTTACTCTTCTAATCTCAAACACATGGGTGTTACACAAAATGGTGAAAAGAAGAAAGGGGGGGAGGGAGAAGAGAGGAGAGGAAAGTGAGAAAAATATCAAAGGAAGGAAGACCCTTGCACTCCCCAGGGCTTCAAATAATGTAAAAACACAAGAAAATATTTGCTATCTTTCGGCGCATGGGTTTTGTCAGTCACTCCACGTTTTGACACTGGACTTTTCATATCAAAAGGACTTGGCCGTCGTGCAAGACCTTTACTCTGGAGGACAATGGGGAAGCAAGGTTGCAAGGGTGCTAAGCTAATGGGTGCCACTTGTCTCCTCTAAATGAGTAACGGGAGATTTGTTTTTCAATATGAGTCATGAGGATAAGAGTGGTTATTTCAGGGCTACTGGAAATACCAACTGCTAGAGCCTGAGGCTTCTCTCCCTGCCCGGCCCTGCCCTTACAAACCTGAACTTACAGGACAAGAGGGGTGGGGGTTCACTGCTGGGTAGCCGGTTCAGCTGTACGTGGAAAGAAATGAAACAGTGTGGGGGAGCAGAGGTCCTGATGAAGGTATCACTAGTTTTTCCGAAGTTTGGAGCAATAGACAGGCTTCCAACAGGGGGAGGGGGAGATTGCTCAATGTCCTACTCACTTAAAGCACTTTCAGCTCATGGAACATTTATTGGGGGTCAGCACTATCCGGGAAGGCAAAAATGAGCAGGCACTCAAGTTTTTGCTGATAAAGGAACAAGGGAAATGGTCATCTCTGCCCTGACCAGTGTGACAGGTTCCCTTTGTGTTGGGCAAAGCTTACAGCCAATGGTGGGCTACAAACCCTTCACAGTCGACTGCCAAGTTTTGGTCCTTACGCAAACATTATTGTTTTTCTTCCTACAGCTGGGGTACTTACAGTAATTTCTGTATGATTTCTGTTGAGCTGAATAGGTTATTCAAGACTGTAGAAGGTGGATTTGAGCTTGAAGCAAGTAAATACAAGTGTAGCATGACATCAAGAGAGCGCCAAGGGAAGATATTTCTCAGATTCTTGCTACTCAGAATGGGATCTTCACCCCACCACCCAGGGTGGGACCTGGGAGTCTGTGAGAAATGCAGACTTTCCAGCCCCATCTCAGGCCTACGGAATCAGAAACTGCATTTTAACAATATCCCTGGTGATTCGTGTGTATGGAAAAGTTTGAGAAGCAGTAGCTTGGAACACGGAAGACCTTCCTCATCTGAATGCATGAGACTTCAGTCAAGGCATAACCAAGCCAACTGACATCCAAGGGTCAACCAAATGGTTCATCGATAACATTGAACAGCGGCAGATAAAATATAACCTGTTCTCGTGTGCTGCCACAATTTCTGATGGTGAGAACGACATTTTGCCCCGCACTTATATTACGTCATCCATGAGGGTGGTCACCACAGTCTTGTGAGGTAAGCAGTACAGGTTCTAGTGACGGCCCCATTTTACAGGTGGAGAAACTGAGGTTCTCAGAGGTTGGGTGACTTTCCCAAAGGCACGTGACTCTGGTGAGGTCCAGCTGGCACTTGAATGCTGAGCACCTGGCTCCAGGAAGAAGTCCTTCTGCAGCGGCTTCTGAGCCCATGTGATAAGGATCAGGCTGGTTGTGTGGCTGAAATGAAATCAGTGTGATGTACGCTTGAAAGGAAACAGGATTTCTCCAGTGGGGAGTTGGGAAAAGGAGATAAGCTAACACGATGCTGGCAGCTTCCGATATCACATCCCAGGTGTCTGGCTCCACAAAGAATTCGCCTTCACATTCATATCCTTCTTAGGTACACGAGGGTGAGCTGATGTCAACAGGCCAGCCCATTGACACCTAGAAACCATCCAGGACACCATGCATCCCTCAAATCTAGGACAGGTGCCTTCTTTTGACAATAATGGCCTATTTTTCCCACAGCAGGGTGACCAAACTCTTTCCTTCATCTCCAAATGAGGCTAAAAAAAAAAAAAAAAAAACACCCAGATTTAGGGCTTCTTGCTGCTATGAACTAACTTGAACGGAAAGCCCATTGTTCAGCCTTGTCTCTTCGGCCACCTGCCTAACCTCATTGTAGTCACTTAGAGAGAAGTTCCCCGCAGAGAAACTGAAGAGCTTTGCTTAAAGTAATCAACAGAGACCTTAGGGTCTGTTGCAGGCCTCAGGAGACATTTTAGCAACTGTGCCTGGAGGCCTGTTTCTCCAGTCCTAATCACTCCTCCTGAGGTCGTCTATAAAACTGGATCTTGATGGGCTTTGGTAAAAGGGGCCACGTGGATTCTGAGAAAGAGGTAAGCTGAGGCAGGCTGGAGAGCTAAGAGTAGGAAGATCACCATTTTGTGAGCCGTGTCACTTAGCGCTTAGCTGGCCTGCCTCCTGGAGTCACTAACTTCATGTGGGAGGCCAAGGTAGGAGAGAAAGAATCAGAGTTCCAGGAATGATGTCCAATTAAACTAACTCAGTGTATCACTGGTTCAGTTCAGCTGATCTTCAGGACAAACAAGAAATCAGAAGTCCCAAGAGAGGGGCGCCTGGGTGGCTCAGTCAGTTAAGTGACTGCCTTCAGCTCAGGTCGTGATCCCAAGGGCCTGGGATCGAGCCCCACATCGGGCTCCCTGCTCAGTGGGGAGCCTGCTTCTCCCTCTCCCTCTGCCTGCCACTCTGCCTACTTGTGCTCTCTCTCTGTCAAATAAATAAATAAATAAAATCTTAAAAAAAAAAAAAAGTCCCAAGAGAAGTCACAGCATTGATTAGCTGGCATCCAATCATTGACTATCTATGTTCAATGCATCATGATACAAAAAAAATAAGAAGAAAAAGAATTCACAAATATAATTTTGAAGGGGCGCCTGGGTGGCTCTGTCAGTTAAATGTCTAGCTCTTTATCTCAGCTCAGGTCTTGATCTCAGGGTTGTGAGTTCAAGCCCTGCATTGGGCTCCATGATGGGCATTGAGCCTACTTAAAAAAAAAAGTTATCTATCTATATGTATATAGATAGATAATTATATAGATATAGATAATATGGATGATATACATATAGATATAATTTGGAAGCCCTCCTGAACCTCTAGAATTAAGGTTGGCCAGTGTTTTTCTCATACACAAAAGTGGATAATTTCTCATCATTCCCCTCCTCCCACCCACCCCAAGATCAGTGGTTTTCTATGCTCGTGCTTCAGAAAGCAATAATATCAGCAAAGCCGGGATGCCTGGGTGGCTCAGTTGGTTAAGCGTCTGCCTTCGGCTCAGGTCATGATCCCGGGGTCCTAGGATCGAGTCCATCATCAGGTTCCCTGCTTAGCGGGGAGTCTGCCTCTCCCTCGCCCTCTGCCTGCCGCTCCCCCTGCTTGTGCTCTCTCTGTCTCTCTCTCTCTCCCTGACAAACAAATTAATAAAATCTTTTTAAAAAAAATAATATCAGCAAAGCAGAAACCACTCTAGGTGTTCCAAAGGAATCAATTATAAGGATTTGGGGGAGGATGAAAGAACAATTTTTAAGGGGGCTCTGATCCAGATGGCTAACAGACACATGAAAAGATGCTCAACATCACTCATCATCAGGGAAATACAAATCAAAACCGTGATGAGCTATCACCTCACACCTGTCAGAATGGCTAAAACTAACAAACCAGGAAACAACAGATGCTAGTGAGGATGTGGAGAAAAAAGAACCCTCATGCACTGTTGGTGGGAGTGCAAACTGGTACAGCCTCTGGACAAAAATGTGGAGTTTTCTCAAAAAGTAAAAAACAGAACTACCCTACAATCCAGGAATTGTGCTACTAGGTACCCAAAGAGTACAAAAATACAGATTCGAAGGGGTGCATGTACCCTGATGTTTATAGCAGCATTATCAACAATAGCCAAACTATAGGGAGAGCCCAAATGTCCACCAGCTGATGAATGGATAAAGAAGATGTGGTATGTATATACAATGGAATATTACTCAGTCATCAACAAAATGAAATCTTACCATTTGCAACAATGTGCATGGAGCTAGAGTGTATCATGCTAAGTGAAATAAGTGGAATTTAAGAAAGAAAACAGATGAACATATGGGAAGAGGGGGAAGAAAAAAAGGAGAGAGGGAAACAAGCCATAAGAGACTCTTCATGATAGAGAACAAACTGAGGGTCGATGGAGGGAGGTTGGTGGGGGATGGGCTGGATGGGGGATGGGCATTAAGCAGGGCACTTGTTGTGATAAGCACTGAGTGTTGTATGTAAGTGATGAATTACTGAGTTCTACTCCAGAAACCAATACTGCACTGTATGTTAACTACCTAAAATTAAAATAAAATAAAAAGGGGGGGTCTGAAAAGTGGAAAGCAGAAGGGTGATAACCAGAGATCAGAAGCTGCAAATGCTTCTAGGTTGGATCCATGAGCCTGCAACCAGTAGTACTGTTGGAGATACTGCTACAGTCTCTTGAGTTTCCAAAGAGGGGCCCCCTCCTCTGGGGCTAGTACTGCACAAAGGGTGCTACCTCTGCCTGGGATGATGGAGTCTGGAATCACCCCACGTCTGCTGCCATTACAGCTACAGAAATTCCCCTCCTTTTCCCACCTTCTGATTTCCAGCCAGTGCTCCCCCAACAGGAAGCCAGCTGTCAGAGGAGCACAGAAAATACAGTGTGCAAACTCCTGGCCCCAGAAGTACAGATTATGTACAGATTATGGAAGGGCAGGTATTTACAACCAGCACAGCAACCAAGCTGTCCCAAGTTGACAGCGCCACCCATGGCCAGCACTGGAATCAACATGACCCACTCACTTTTTTTCTTTCTCAAGTAAAAGGAGAGACAGGTGATCTGCACTTAGCTTTAAAGTGTGAGTTAGATCAGGGCTGCTCCACATGTTTGTTCCCAGCCTCAGGCCGAAGGAGCGGCAGCTAAGTAGGGTATGCTTTTCTATGGTGGGCTGTAAGAGTTCAAGAAGGTGAGCAAAAACACACAAGCACATTTGAGGTGCCTGTTTGCATCATACCCACTAATGCTCCCTTGGCCACCCACAAGTCACATAGCCAAGCCCAGTATTTCACCATTTCACTGGGTAGTCAGACTGTGCTACAGGATAGAAGATAACATGAGCGCAGCCGAAGTTCAAAGGCAGATAAGTGCACCCAAGGGAGAGACCAGCGCATGATTTGCTGAAAAAAGACCGCATGGACACAAGGCTCAGTATGGTCCAGCACTTACATACAGCAAGAAGAGAGAGAGAGTACACAAGAGCCAGCCCTGTGCGATGCATCAGTACCCCATGGCCAGTGGATCCATCCCACAGCCATTTCATGCTGCTGAAGGAACCCGACCCTTCCCACTGGGTTCTGACATACAGAAAGCTGGGGGTGTGCATGAGAGTCATTGGCTCATGTGCTTTAAGGAGAACAAAGGAGTACACATTAAGCTGGGAACAGAGAAAGATATTCCCTCACAAGGCCATAAGCCCAGCACAGACAGAGTATTGAATCTCCCAGGAAAGAAATATTCCAGGCTCAGACCCATTCTTATAAGGCCAAGCTGGGGTCAAATGACCGCACGCAGGAGACTGCCTTTTCCAACAGCCTGAGTCCTTGGAGGGGAAATCCATTCTGCTCATCTAGTGCACTGCAAGGTCATATGGCAGAGGAATTGTGATTAATAATCCAATCTACCGCAGAAGGCAGAAAAAAATCTTATCTTTGACCTCTCTATTCCTACCTTCCAGGATCAGGACCAGCACAGAACAGACATCATGCAATGATTGTTGAAATTAATAAATTATTAACAGCATGGAGTAATGCGAGACATGTATATAAGGATGACTCAACATTAATCGATAATTAGGGCATGGAGCAACGTGAGACATATATATAACACAGTGATTAAGAATATGAAATTTAGGGCACCTCGGTGGCTCAGTCGTTAAGCGTCTGCCTTTGGCTCAGGTCATGATCCCAGAGTCCTGGGATCGAGTCCCGCATCGGGCTCCCTGCTCAGCGGGGACCCTGCTTCTCCCTCTCCCACTCCCCCTGCTTGTGTTCCCTCTCTCGCTGTGTCTCTCTCTGTCAAATAAATAAATAAAATCTTAAAAAAAAAAAAAAAGAATATGAACTTTAGTGTCACAGGACCTGAGTTCAATGTAAAATGGAACAGTGACTTTAAAAACACTTTGGTAGTTTTCTGTAAAGTTAAACACAAACTTGCCATTAAATCCAGCAATTCTACTCCCAGGAATCTACCTAAAAGAATGAAGGCGTACATCTACACAAAGCTGTGCACATGAATGGTCATAGCAGAATTACTCATAACAGCTAGGAAATGGGAATAATCCAAGTGTCTATTAACTGGTCAATGGATACATGAAATGTGGTACAACCATACAGTAGAACAGTCTGAAAATGAATGAACTACTGTCACTTGCAACAACACAGATGTACCTCTGGATAAATTAAAGAAGCCAGATGAAAAGACCACATATTATAGGATTCCATTTATATAAAATGTCCAGAGAAAAGCAAATTCACAGAGACGTATAGATTAGTGGGTTGCCTGGAGCTACAGATGGGAATGCAGATTGAATTCAAATGAACACGAGGGATCTTTTGGAGGGCAAATGGAAATTTCTAAAACTGGATCGAAGTGACGGTTGCACATATTTTAAAGTTTACTAAAAATCAGTGGACTGTACATTAAAATGGATGAATTTTGATAAAATCACCATATGATCTGGGTTTAAGTGCTGGCCCTACCACTTAGTATCCACGTGACCTGGAAGAAGCTGTAGAGCCATATAAGCTCTGTGAGCCTCCCTTTCTGTACAATGGGGACTCAACAGAGGAGTGTTGAGAGATGAGGGAGATACTGCGTGTTGTGCTCTCAACACAGGGCCTGACAGATGTCTGTGCAGCTGTTATGAACTCTCTAGTACCTTCTGCTTTTAGGGAAATCACTGCCACTCAAGTCCATACCAAGTCCAAGGTCCAATCTCCATTTCTACTTAAGTTGCTGGTTCTCAGATACCCCTGGGAAAAGTTCGATCTCTGCCTTGTCCCAAATCCCTGGTATGAGAATTATTCAGAATATTTCTGGGCCAGAAATGAAAGTATGTCAACTTCACCTACTTCACAGCTCCAGAAATTGAACCTGTTCCAGAATGCTATACTGCCACCGAAGTCCCCCCTTACCAAATACACGCATCTCCTCTTCTCTTTTTACTTCACTTTTTTTTTCCCCAATGGAAAAAAAAATCATCTGGGCTTAGCGGGTCTAGGCTGCCAGGAGCTGACAGATACTCTAAGCAAGTTGCAGGAAACATCCCAGCCTCTGCAATGAACCTTTGGGGAAGGAACAGCCACTGAGAATGTGATTCACTTTGATGACAGCTTCTGATGAGGGTCCGAATCGGCTAGAGGGTTGGTCAATTTATGACCGCACAGAAGACTCCATAAAAGTCATAAATAAAAGGGCACATGGCTGTGAGTGCACCACACGAAGTCAGGAGGTCTCCCAGATGACAGAACACAAGGCCAGTAACTTGGATTCGGCTCAAGGTTTATCACCGACGCAGTGAAAGGTACAGCCCCCGGATGCCAGGGATGCTTGTCCCCGAGGACTAGGGGAGCCATTTCTCAGATGCCTCGGGCTGTGGATCTGTGGGCAGTGGGGGTGAGGAAAGGTTGCCTTCCCTAATAAATCCTGGGGCCGCCACGTTGACCCGGGATAAGGACTCTTGCGGGAATGAGACAGTAAGACCAGACTGTCTTACTGTCCACCACTCAAGCCACTCCTGAAACCAAGTGCTTTGTGTTCACATACAATGTGAAATAGCTTTCAGAACAGGCCACCTGTTGTACATCCACTCACTCATTTAAGGACCCTTACTCCTATTATTGCTGACAGCAACAACATTGGTTCTGAGCTGACTTCCCCTCCTGAAGTAACACACACTTCAAGTCATTGCTATGATGGTGAGCGTTACATGAGATAGAATTAAAAAGAAAGAAACCTCGGCACGTGCCTGGCACATGGTAATCCTCCATAAACCGCAGCTATGGGATTTCTCACTATCTAAACCCTTTTTTTATGGAAAGACTTAAAACTCACACAGCAGTGTTATGGAGCTCTTCTCTCATGTGGAGGATGCAGAATGTACTGGATATATACACTAGATATACACACACATGCTAGAAAGTATACATACCATATATACTAGATGTTATACATTATGTAGTACATATTGCATATACTAAATAGTGTGCATATTCTACATAATGTGCTACATATAATACAGTATAGTTGACAGTTTCTGATGTGTATCTGCTATGTGGATGTAGCTGCGCTCTCTCTCTCTCTCTCTCTATATATATATATAGACAGACAGTACACAGTGAGGGGACAGACATGATACACTACAGGGTGGTCAGGAAAGTCCTCCCTGATAAAGTGACATTTGAGTAGAGTCCTGAGTGAAGTGAGGGAGTGGGCCATGTGGATATCTGGGAGAAGGGCATCCCAGGTCATGGGAACAGCAGGGGCAAAAGCCCTGTGGTGCATCAGGTACAACATACCCGAGAGTTGAACCGTCACCAATGTGTGGGAGTGGACTGAGCCAAGTGGGTCAGGGCAGTAATACCAGACAAAATCAGATGTCAGGAGCCAGGGCCAAAAGGGCCTCCCAGGCCAAAGCAAGGGATTCGGGTTTTATCCTAAACGTGATGGAAAAGCCCATCACATTTCAACTGAGAAGTAACGTGATCAGATTTACTCCCTTAAGAGATGGAGGCTACTGCGTGAAGGGTGGCTCATAAAGAGGCAAGGGAGGGAGGAGGGAAAACAGCTAAGGGGCTCCTGTAGTTGTCTCGGCAGGTGATGATGTGGCTGGGCCTGGGCAACAGTGGGGCAGATCTGGGCCCAGCTTTGGAGGTAGAACAGAAAGAACCAACAGGGCATCCAAAGGACTAGACAGCAGGGTGTGGGAGTGGGAGGAAAAGAAGAGGGGCAATGTGACCCCCGGCTCTTTGACAAGTACCCGGGAGGAGGCTGGTGCCATTCCTTGAGCAGTAAAGACACAAGAGAAATATCTGGGGTAGAGGGAGTGGGGAGCAAGGGGTAAAATGTAAACTATTATGAGCGAGTCTCAGTCACACTTCAAACCATGTCGGTCATTGAAAAAATATAAATAAATAAAAATAAAATAAACTATAGCAGTCATTTACATCTCTGTGGGACTAATAGCATCTCCTACTAATTAAGGCTTTTCAGTTCACAAGAAACTTTCACTTTTGCCATATTATACATGGTGTATTGCATAGTAAATAGCATATATCATGAATATGGTATACTATATAGATTAACGTTGCTTAAATACAGTATATATTACATAGTACACCGTATTATATAAAGTATATATATTATATAGTATATAATATTGTAATAGTGTGGCATCTGTATTATATAAACCCATATAATATATAGTATATTATATATTATACTAATAATACATTATGCTGAATATACCATATAGTATCTTATTATAGTATGTTAGATGGTGTATATATATCACATATATTATATACTACATTACATGTAATATATATCACAGAATATAAACAATATATGGTATGTATGGGTTATTCATGTTATGTGGTATACATGATAGAGCATGTATCATACATGTTGGTGCTTATATCTATAGTGTACATTATATACATTATGCAATGTATATACATATAATTTACTAGATGCTATATACCATGTAGTATATATTATATCTACTAAACAGTGTGTATCTTCTATATAACGTGCTACACATAATATCGTGTAGTTGAGAGTTTCTTATATATTTACATATTATACAGTGCATATAAAATAGTACATATTACATAATATATTATACATATAGCACATTACACATAGGTTATTCTTTACTGTTTCCTTGGGCCTTAAAAGCCCCCAACCTTCCCCCTAGTTTCTCCACCCAGCCAAACTGGGACAAAACAGAGTCTCGGAGAGGGAAATGACTTTCCCAAAGTCCCGGAGGTGGCAGGACAAACAGATGGAGCCGGGTCCATAGAATTCCACTTTCCCCACACTGCTGTGTAAGCTTCAGACCTTTCCACGAGACAAGTTTGGACAGTAAGAAGTTTTTGCTCTTATTTATAGAATGTAAACATGCTCCAGATACTATGATGAGAATTTCTAAACTGTATCTCATTTAACCATCCCCACTGAAACCACCTCAAGGTATGTATTTTGTCGTGGTTATCTTTCCACAGATGAAAAAAACTGAGGATCTGATAGATCAGGGCCCTTGCCCAAGGTCACAAGGTTGAGGAGGAATGACCCCCGAGTGTTTCACTCACCACATGGGGGTAACTGGGTAGAAAAGTCCAGATGCCAGTTACATGGGTTCAGCTGCAAGAATCCAGGTGTAGCTTTCTGCCAGGCCTGTGGAAAGAAATGTACAATGTTCATGTGACATTTCCCTTCTGAACTATCTCATCTGTCGTGAGAGAAAGACCTCCAGTTTGGGCTTCAGTGCATCGATTATGTTGTACAGTTAAACCCTCGTCCTGGGTGGGGGGAGGGGATGAGAATCACTAAAACTGAGCCTGACAAAGAAATGACTAGCACTCAGCGAAGACGGAGCTGAAGCCCCTGAAGGTGGAAATTACATAAACAGCAGCCTGGATTCCTAAAATGTAGATTTCTCCTATCCCAGTTCTTCAAAGGCTCCAGAGGCTTGAAGGAAAATAGCTCTAAGTAGACATTTGTTACTTATTTTTCTCTCGTTGCCCGTGCAAACATCCTCCCAAACTTCACATTTCTCTTATCTTTTTCCTCTATTCTCCATCACACCAGTTGCCTGGAGCCCATATTCCTCCATTTTTCGTCTCTCAAAATTGCACAAAGCTTTCCCAAAGCATTGGTCTGTCGAAACTCATGTATAGTCTGAGATCCTGGCTGGAATGGGAGGAAGATGAGGGGAACAAGGAGGCAGACAGGAGCAAAAGCCTGAGTCTTGCCCACAGAGACCAGGAAAATAAGCATTTGCTCGGTTAATAGGGTGTAGGCTGCATGAATTTTAAAAACAGTGCAGGCGGCTCCGTCGGTTTTCTGACTGTTGATTTTGGCTCAGGTTATGATCTCAGGGGGATTGGGTTCCCAGCTCAGCACAGAGTCTGCTTGAGATTCTCTTCCTCCCACTCCCTCTGCCCCTCCTCCCACTCACCCTCTCTCTAAATAAATAAAATCTTTAAAAAAAAAAAAAGGAAACAACAGTGAAATGTGAAATGCGTCCTTTTAGAAGAACATAGTCAGTCTCTTAGAATTGGTTCCAACCGTTCTCCCCCACATATGTGAATAGAAAATTACCAGCTCTTGGGGGTAAAGAAGGTCAGGAGCCAACATTAATTGAGCACTTACTATGTGCCAGACACACATTTCCCTAATCCCTACAGAAACTCTGAGGGAGGAACAGTATCACCTCTTTTTACAGACTGGAATAATAAGAGATTGTAAGCACTCTAATAAGGATTTTGTCTGTCTTGTTTGCCCATATCGGCAGCAGAGTGCCTCTCGAATAGCAGGTGCTCAGTAAATATTTGGTGAAGGTACGAATGAAGGAATGAAGGAATGAATGAAGGGACCAATGCTCACAGAAATACAGTGTACAGGAATAATAAAGAACACGACATTGGAGTTGGAGAGACCTAAGGATTAGATGCAATGGTGCTGATGAGATGAGATTATAAAGCACTTATAACCAAGCCCCCCATAAAGGGCAGCTATCTTTATTGTGGTATCATGACGATCAAGTCTACACTTGAATTAAATGAATGTTTGACGTTGGGCTCCTGGACGGCTCAGTCGTTAAGTGTCTGCCTTCGGCTCGGGTCATGATCCCAGGGTCCTGGGATCGAGCCCCACATTGGGCTCCCTGGTCTGCGGGAAGCCTGCTTCTCCCTCTCCCACTCCCCCTGTTTGTGTTCCCTCTCTCGCTGTGTCTCTCTCTGTCAAATAAATAAATAAAATCTTTTTTAAAAAAATGAATGTTTGACGAAGCTGAAGAAGACCGAGGAGGAGGAGGGGAAAGAAGAGAAGATCAGGATGATCTCAGGAGTATCGGTAGAAAAAAAAAATCCTGGCTTGAAATCTTGTGGAAGATAGGAAAACGTGCCAGGGGTTGCCCTCTACATTCTTACTGAATTACATCAGTCTTTGTAAGGGCTGCCATCTGTCTTGAACATCCTATGGACCCAGAATTCAGGCTCCTTCTTTCCCTATCCCAGCCAACTGGAGCTAGATGTGAGTTTTATTCCTCTGCTATCCACTTTTGGAATGACATTTGAAGTTTTGCGTTTGGTCTCTTTAAGGACATCCACACAGAACATATCCAAAATGTCTGGATTGGATGTCTCTCCAATATAATGGTTCTCAAGGTGTGCTTCCCAAACCAGTAGCATCAACACCACCTAGGCACTCGTTAGAAATGTGAATTCTTGGACCACCCT
This sequence comes from Mirounga leonina, assembly GCF_011800145.1. NCBI lineage: Eukaryota > Metazoa > Chordata > Mammalia > Carnivora > Phocidae > Mirounga > Mirounga leonina. The sequence goes on from NW_023270453.1 coordinate 35,244,304, forward strand.
GGACCTCCCGCATAGGAAGTTTTGGGGGGGTGGTACCCCACCATCTGTGTTTCCACAAGCCCTCCAGGTGATTCTGATGCACCTGCATAGGGTTTTGAGAATCAGTGCTCAAATGAAAGGCAAACAGGGTAGCCAGACTGTCCTCTCCGTTTCGTGCATGAGAGGTCTCTGATCTTCAAGTGAGAGGGGTAGGAGGAAGCAGGCTCCCTGGAGAACAGGCATCCTCTCCAGCAAATGGGGGGAACCAGAAAACTCTGTTGCTCAGTCAATCCCAAATACTGAGCACCTACCACGTGCCGGGAGCTGTGCTGAGTGCCAGGAAAACCATGGCAAACAAGACAATATGATTCCAGCTCTCCAGGACTGAACCTGCAATTCATACACATCACACTGGCAAAGAGTGAGAATCTAACAAAAGCAAGTGCTAGAGAAACAGGAAGTCTCACGGAAGGCTGGTAAGAGCGAAGATTGGTACAACTGCTCAGCAGAGCAGTTTAGTGAGATCTAGTCAAGTTGGAGATGTGTAGATTTTACAGCCCCTCAGTTCCATTCCTGGGTATATACCGTGCACCTGGAGAAGCTCCATCAGTTTTCACAAGGAGAAATGCTCAGGACAGAGGGGCGCCTGGCTGGCTCAGTCAGTACAGCAAGCGACTCTTGATCAAAGGGTCGTGAGTTCAACCCCACATCAGATGTGGAGCCTACTTAAAATTTAAGAAGAGAAAGAAGAAGGAGACAAACAGAAACAACCTGAATGCCCACTTACAGGAGAATGGATAAATAAATTGTGATATAGTTGTACAGTGAATGCAATCATAACAAATTAACACTAATAGTAGTAGCAAAATAAATGAATAGTGGAATAAGTGAAACACAATTTTGATAAATTGAAAAAAATCATAATGGTGAAAAAAAGGCTGTCATGAAATGATTTGTAAAGCGGGATTCTATTTAAAGTTTTACGTGATGGCTAATGATGTTGAGCATTTTTTCATGTGTCTGTTAGCCATTTGTATGTCTTCTTTGGAGAAGTGTCTGTTCATGTCTTCTGCCCATTTTTTGACTTGATTATTTGTTTTTTTGGGTGTTGAGTTTGAGAAGTTCTTTATAGATCTTGGATACCAGCCCTTTATCTGTAGTGTCATTTGCAAATATCTTCTCCCATTCCGTGGGTTGCCTCTTTGTTTTGTTGACTGTTTGCTTTGCTGTGCAGAAACTTTTTATCTTGATGAAGTCCCAAAAGTTCATTTTCACTTTTGTTTCCCTTGCCTTTGGAGACGTGTCTTGAAAGAAGTTGCTGTGGCCAGTGTCGAAGAGGTTAATGCCTATGTTCTTCTCTAGGATTTTGATGGATTCCTGTCTCACACTGAGGTCTTTCATCTATTTGGAGCTTATCTTTCTGTATGGTATAAGAGAACAGATGAATGGATAAAGAAGATGTGATCCATATATACAATGGAATATTACTCAGCCATCAGAAAGGATGAATACCCATGATTTGCATCGACATGGATGGAACTGGAGGAGATTATGCTAAGTGAAATAAGTCAAGCAGAGAAAGACAATTATCATACGGTTTCACTTACATGTGGGACATAAGGAATAACATGGAGGACATTAGGAGAAGAAAGGGAAAAATGAAAGGGGGGGGAAATCAGAGGGGGAGACTGAACCAGGAGAGACTATGGACGCCGGGAAACAAACTGAGGGGTGGAGGGATGGGTTAGTCTGGTGATGGGTATTAAGGAGGGCACATATTGCATGGAGCACTGGGTGTTATATGTAAACAATCAATTGTGGAACACTATATTAAAAACTAATGAAGTACTATATGGTGACTAACATAATAAAAAAATAAAAATAAAAAATAAAATAAAAAGTAAATTAAAAAATTAAAGTTTTAAATTATGCAACAGAATACTATATGTTGGTTACAGAATATAGATACACAATCAAAGCATAAAAATCTGCATGGAGGGGTGCCTGGCTGGCTCAGTCAGTGGAACATGTGACTCATGATCTCAAGTCATGAGTTTGAGCCCCACCTTGGGTATAGAGGTTACTAAAAATAAATATATAAACTTAAAAAAAAATGTTTTGTTAAACGTGCATGGAATAAAAAACACAACTGGAGGATAAAGTTCATCACTGGGAAGAGAGAGAGAGGTGAAGGGACACAAGACTGAGATGGGTCCAGCAGGCTGAGATTGTATTTGTTATGTTACATTTCTTTTTGTTTTTTGAGAGAGAGCACGCTTGCAGGGGGTGGGGGTGGGGCAGATGGAGAGGGAGAGAGAGAATCCCAAGCAGGCTCCGTGTCAGTGTGGAGCCCTGTATGGAGCTCGGTCTCACGACCCTGAGAGCATGATCTGAGCCGAAATCAAGAGTCAGAGGCTTAACCCACTGAGCCACCCAGGCGCCCCTGTTAGGTTATGATTCTCAAGCTGAGTGACGTGTAAATGGTTGTTCACTATATCAGTCTATAGTTTTGTATGTGTGTACCTGAAATATTTCATAATGAAATGATTTTACATAGGCCACTACAAGTAATTAATAAATAATTATAAACGTGGAAAGCACTACAAAGAAGGACTATAGGCTGTCATGAGACGTAACAAGTTCCTGTATTTCAACCTTGCCTTTAACTTGCCTTCTTGAAAGTCCTACTGTCAGCTGCAACCAGTCATAAATTATACTTCATTTTTGCTTGTCTATATTCTTTAATTTTCTGACAAAAGAAATAAACCCTTTGGATTTCGAGATACATAACTGGTATTTTTGAAGGAGGCAGTCAAATTCAGTTTATAAAAGTTTGCATAGGATATTCCAATGTTCTAGATGTCTAATATATACTTTTGAGTACAGACACATAAGAAAGTAAGTAGGGAACTCTGGAAGGATCTACATAAAGAAGTTAGCAGCCCTTATTTCTGGTGGGAGTATTAGAAATTTGTACTTGCTGGGGCACCTGGGTAGTTCAGTCGGTTAAGCGTCTGCCTTCGGCTCCAGTCATGATCTCGGGATCCTGGGATCGAGCCCCACGTTGGGCTCCCTGCTCAGTGGGGAGATTGCTTCTCTCTCTCCCTCTGCCCCTCCCCCCCACTCATGCATGCACTCTCCCTCTCTCTCTTTCTCAAATAAATAAATTCTCCTCTTCCTTCTGGAACAGAAACCCTCCTTCCTGTGGGAAACCTATTCCTGTATTTCAAGGGAGACTTGCCTTGGTTCCACCTCCTCAGGCCATTGGCTCATGAACCCGTCCAATCTGACCATTTATTTGTAGCCCCAGGGATTGGCACATGTGATACCCATGCATCCATCCCTGAGACTTCTCCTTTCTAGTAGGGTGGTTCAAACGCTAGGAATTAGTCTGGGGTTAATCGTGTTTACTTTTAGGCCTCTTCTGCAAGACAGCATCCTTTCTGAGGTCTTTGAGCCCTGGTTAGAGCCCTGCCTGGTTCGTCCCTGGAACATCCCTGTCCTAGGGACCAATACGTTCTCTTGAATCACCTGCACCAGTTTGAGATTGATTTCCCACACTTAGGGCTGAACAAGCTCTGACTTTAACACTTCTATTTTGCTCCCCTCTATTTTCTACATTTTGCCACAATGAGCCTGAGTCACATGCAGAACATGTTTCAGATTTGAAAGCACCAAGAAAGGAACCGGCAGATCAGCGTTTATCTGCCGAGGGCTGCTGGCTCACGCACGATTTTCCTCTGAGGCTAGGCCTAGCCCGCCTCATCTGGGGAAGGCCACAGTTCACCTCTGACTCTGTGATCCCACCGGCCCCTCTGAGGTCTCCAGGCCTGACTCACTGCTTCTCAAGGCTTTCTCCCTCAGCTCACCGACAAATCCACCTTTTCCAGCACCCCCTATTGGTCCCAGCTTTCCAGGGATAATTAGTATGAAATTGGGTGTCTCTTTCCCTGTGAGAGAAAATTTCTTTCATGGCATACAGCGGAGCAGAGTGTGGGTGGCTTTACCAGGGAGGTAGAGAAGCTTATGTAAGTGACATTATTATATATGATCACATCACCAGGGTAGGAGAAACTCATTCCTATTTGGGTGTTATCCTGACCATTAAGTTTTAGTCTTGTGTGAAATAAAACGATGAAGAAAAGCCACATTCTCTTTCCCTCACCCAACCTCAGAATAATATCAACACTTCTTCAGCCTTACTTGGTCCGGGCACCGTTCTAAGCTTCCAGGTACTAATCCTCATAGAAACCCCATGGGGGAATATCATAATTATCCCCATTTTACAGGTAGACAGACTAAGCTCCAGAGAGATGGCACAAATTGCCCAAGATCCCATAGCCAGAAACTGGGAGAGCCAAGACCCCAAATCATGCCATTCATATCCCACATCCATGTTCTAAACCTCTCAGACAAGCCAACACTGATGCTCTGTAGAAAACCACAATCAGGGGCGCCTGGGTGGCTCAGTCATCAAGCATCTGCCTTCGGCTTGGGTCATGATCCCAGGGTCCTGGGACTGAGCCCCACATCGGGTTCCCTGCTCCGTGGGAGGCCTGCTTCTCCCTCTCCAACTCCCCCTCCTTGTGTTCCCTCTCTCTCTGTCAAATAAATAAATAAAACCTTTAAAAAAAAGAGAGAAAAAAGAAAAGAAAACCATAATCAACCAGTCGGATTTCTCCATTTGGTCAAATACACTGTAAATTAGTCAGCAATAGGGGGAGAAAAAAAGAAAAACAACCCAACTATTTTTGTTTTCTTTTAATTAAATTGACCTCCTAGCTTTTGCAAATGCAGAATCTCAGAAATTGTTACAGACGACGTTGTGCGTATAAGGCAGAGGTTTTAAATTTAAATTGGCCAGAGACCAAATTCAGCCCACAGATGTGTCTGCTTTGGCTGGATCAGGTTACTTTTCAAAATGTTTTAAGTGGGGCATGTACTCCTTAATTTACCACAGCCCCACCACTCCCTACAGTGTTAGATCTGGCCTACTCATTTACAGGGAATCTGAATTAGCAGCCTCTGATCTAGGGGACGCTTGGTAACAAAAGAAAAAGGAAACTTGTAATAATAAGAGCTACAATGCGTTGAGTGCTCACTCTATGCTGGATCTCCTAGGAGGTGCTTCTCATGCTTTGTCTCATTTAATGGTAGCCAGTCTTGTGAGAGGTTGGGGGTACAGGAACCATGACAGTGCACCTGCTGGAACTGAAATCCATCAGGGATAGAGGGCAGCAGGGAAACTAAGGCAGGCCCAGTCCTAGAAAACACAGGACTCCTCTGGCGTGGGACCCCTTAACCTTTTTTAAGCTGCACTGCCCAGACGCGCGCCACCCAACCTTCTCCCCTTAGCTCAGAGTCAGACTTGGGACTTCTTCGACCAAGTGTTTCACCTAATCAGGTCCTTGCACGTTGCTTCCCAGAGCCATGTCTGCCCCTTGGAGAACCCAGACTGACACAGGGGCTTTCCCAAGATCCCACAACTAGCAAGTGACAGAGCCAGGATTTGAACCAGGTCCCCCCAACAACACAAGCCAGCGTTCTGAACCATGACGTCAGACCCTTTTTTGCCATGGACTCTTATTTTCTCAAACTCCTTGGTTCAGAGCAGCCAGAAATCATGATCTGGACCCAGAAGTGAGCTAGGGGCAAGTGGGAGAGTTTCAGACCCCAGAGCCAGGCTGATACTCATACCTGGATGCCTAACAGTTGCCATGGTGACCAGGAAAGGAAGGCCCAGGAAGGAAGCACAGGTGACTGGAAAAGAGACATATGTCTATGATGTTCTTTTCGCACTGCCCTGCAGGACAGTCAGCCCCTTGCCTGGGGCTGGTGGGAAACAAGGCCATGCAGTAGAAGAGCGAGCACTGGACTGAGAGTCTGGAGGGGGGGTACCCAGGCTACCCTACAGAGATGCACCAGCAAGCAGGAGTTGTAACGAAGGGCTCCGTAGCCCATGAAGTATTTTCACGTCTACCATCATCATATTTGATCCTTAGATAGAATCGTTACATGTGTAAGAACTTTTAACTTTGTTATAGCATTTGCATGTTTAATTGCACCCTTGCGAACTAAGGTGAAATTCACCTTATTAATCATCACTAAATAAATCCCTGCAGCCACTCCACCCAGCACAGCTTGATTTTACATCAGTTTGCTGGGAGGGTCCTTACAGCCTTAACTGTGGGGTCATCCTTAACATGATTCTTTGACTGCTCTGGCCAGACTGTATCTTCCCCAGCAGTCACACGTCCTCTCCTCGCTCCTCCAGATCAGCAGCCTGGGAGAGCGACTGCCTTCAGCCTCGAGTGTCCCCCAAGGTCCTCCACACCTGCCTCAGGGTCTATGTCCTAGCTCAGACCACTCTCAGACACACGCTTTCCATTTGGTGAGAATCCATCCACCGACATTCCTGTGATTTGGTGTCACTTTATTTTATGAATTCTTGTATGTTGCAAGAGAAAATATAATCTACCTTCTTGAACCAAGAGACATTTAGGCCCAGAATGTTTACACAACCTGGCCAAAGAGAACTCCTAACCCTCTACCCAGAGTCTTCTCTCCATTCCCTCAACTGCCAAAACATTCGGACACCCAAATCCGATTTTACAATCTTTGGTTTAAAATCTTCTGATGGGGGCGCCTGGGTGGCTCAGTTGGTTAAGCATCTGCCTTTGGCTCAGGTCATGATCCCAGGGTCCTGGGATGGAGCCCCGCATCGGGCTCCCTGTTCGGCAGGGAATCTGCTTGTCCCTCTCCCTCCCCCAGCTCGTAAACTCTCTCTCTCTCTCAAATAAATAAATAAAATCTTTAAAAAAAAAATAAAATCGGGGTGCCTGGGTGGCTCAGTCGTTAAGTATCTGCCTTTGGCTCAGGTCATGATCCCAGGGTCCTGGGATTGAGCCCCACATCGGGCTTCCTGCTCAGGGAGAGCTTGCTTCTCCCTCTCCCACTCCCCCTGCTTGTGTTCCCTCTCTCACTGTGTCTCTCTGTCAAATAAATAAATTTTTTTTAAAAATCTAAAAAAAATAAAATCTTCTGGTGATGCGCCATAACCTATGCCTGTTTTCAAAGTTTGTTTTCCCCAGGACACACATGACAGGTGACATTCACCCTCTTTGGGTGTCAGTAGAGGGGGGAGTGTAATTCCCAGCATGCCAAACCCATCTCTTACTTTCTCTCCCTCCAGAGAAGCACATACACAAGTGTAAGAGAGAAACTTTATCAGGGACATATGTACACATTCGTTTTATAGTTTTATTTAACCAATTGTTGGGAAAGTTCTTTCCAGGAACCAAAATCACTCATAAAATGCTTCCCCAGGGGATGTCGCAAACTGAGGTTGAGACTTGGACTGAGAAGCTAGTAGGTACTCAATAAATGTGGGTTGAATAAATAAAGGCATTAACAGCAGAAAAAGGGAGATGGTGAGGTACAGTGGGCTACTAGATTGTGGCCTAGAGACAGTGGGGAACTCATGGGTTTATGAAGGGCGCAATGACATCAAGTGCTGAGCTTGCACAACCCAAGGGAACTAAGGCTTAGGACAGCATTTCCCCAACTTCAGTCCCTCAAGGGCCACCAACTATAGTTGCACAATGTCTGAGTTTTACCCACACTATTACTTACTTCACAGATTTATAAAAAAGCAACTCTCGCTTCTAAAAAAACTGAGTACATTTATTGAAAATGGAAGCTTTGTAACACTCTTGTAAAAGGAAAACCAATATCGTTTGTCATAAGTTGTGGACAACCATAAAAAAATACAATAAAGACATCCCCCCAAATCAGATTTTAAGTAGAGTTCTCTACTGAGAACTCTGTGCCAGGGGGCCTGCTCTCTCTTTCCTAAAATAAAAGGGAGGGGGCAGAACAGCGTGAGAGACATACTGGTATCAAACCAAGACATTCTCCTTAGTGGAATCAGGTTACAAGAGAACCAAAATGGGACTCACAGTTTCACTTCCCAAAACACATCCCAGGAGCGCCTGGCTGGCTCAGTCGATTAAGCGTCTGCCTTCAGCTCAGGTCACAATCCTGGGGTCCTGGGATCGAGCCCCGCATCAGGGTCCCGGCTCAGTGGGGAGTCTGCTTCTCTCTCTCCCTCAGCGGCATCCTGCCCTGCTCGTGCTCACTCTCTCATGCTCTCTCGCTCTCTGTCAAATAATAAATAAAATCTTTCAAAAAATAAAAATAAAAAACACATCTCAGACAAGACTTGACTTCAGCACTGATACCACCTTAGTGCAAGTCACCATCACCTCTCTCCTGGCTCTTTGCCGCTCGAAGTGGTAGCTACTCGGAGTGATCCGGGCCAGCAACCTCAGCGTCTTGTGAGAAATGCTGTCTCCACGGGCAGGGCCAGGAGTTGTGTTTAACAAGCCCTGAAGGTGATTCTGATGCATGCTTGAGTTCAAGACCACTGCCCTTGATTATAACCACCTCCCATCAGGTCTACCTGAGTCCACCCTGCCCCCCACCCCACACTCACCAACATTCCTTTCTTCACACAACCGCCAAAGGGATCTTTCTAAAATCATAAATTATACCATTTCATTTCCCTGACTGGGCTTAAAATAAAATCCAAAGTTCTTTCCCTTTCCTACAAGGGTCAGAAGCCAGCCCCTCCCTCCTCCTCTGCAACCTATCTCCTACCACTCTCTTCCCTGGCGCTATGCTTCAGACACCCTGACCTTCTTTTAGTCCTTCAAACACCCCCAAGAACACTCCTGCCTCAGGGCCTTTGTACATACTGTTCTCTCTGCCTAGAAAGCTACTTTGCTAGCATGCCCATAGTTCCCTCCCTTGCTTCATTTGGTCCTGAGGCAAACACCACCTCCTCAGAAAGGCCCTGACCAGCCCATCAGAAAGTTGCCCTTCTTCGGTTGACCAACTTATCCTAGTTGCCCGAGGACCGTCCCAGTTTTAAAACTGAAAATTCTGGGGCACCTGGATGGCTCAGCTGGTTGAGCGTCTGACTCTTGATCTCAGCTCAAGTCTTGATCTCAGGGTTGTGAGTTCCAGCCCCTGCACTGGGCTCCAGGCCGGGGCATGGAGCCTACTTAATAAATATTAATTAATTAATTAAATAAATAAATAAATAAATAAATAAATAAATAAATAAATAAATAAATAAATAAATAAATAATTAAATAATAAAACTGAAAATCCTGTATGCTGGGAACCTCCCCCCGACCCCAGGCCCATCCCCAGCAAACTGGGACAGTTATTCACCCTACAAATCTCCATCACTCCCTGCCACATATCCCTGCTTTGTTCTTCCTCGGCATGTAACACGTTCACATCTTTGCTTTTTAATGTTCTTTCTCCTTCACTAGAATGAGTCCCATGGGGTCCAGGGAGTTGGGGTGTTTTTTTCGTGGCTGTATTCCTAGCACCTAGAAATTGCTTGGCACATGGCTAGCATTTAATTAATATTACTTGACAAAAATATCAAAGGAGGTGGCGCCTGGGTGGCTCAGTCGTTAAGCATCTGCCTTCAGCTCAGGTCATGATCCCAGGGTCCTGGGATCGAGCCCCGCATCGGGCTCCCTGCTCCGCAGGAGGCCTGCTTCTCCCTCTGCTGCTCCCCTTGCTTGTGCTCCCTCTCTCCCTGCCTCTCTCTCTGTCAAATAAATAAATAAAATCTTTAAAAAAAACAAAATCAAAGGAATGACCCCCGTGGCCTATTTAATCTATTGTTTACAGTTTGGTTGTCTCTGTTGTTTGGCTGCCATGAACAAAGTTGTCTCCGGATTTAGAATTATGTCCTTGGGCTAGATTACAAGCCTTGGTTTCCTTCTGCCAACCAGAATGCCCATGTTTAAGGTCTTGAGAGCCAGCGTCAAAGGGTTGCCCAAAAGGGTCAGACTCCCTGCAGCCAGCATTCCCGAGTCTACCTCACGCCAGGATGGCCAAAGCCGGCATTATCGTCCTTAAAATCCTCACAAGATGGAAATGTAGCCCGTTTGTGGTTCTAATTTGCATTTCTTTGATTACTGGTTAGGCTGATCATTTTCCCATGTGCCCAGCTAATTGCTTTTCATCTTTTTTGAGTTGTCTGTTCACACCCTTTTGCTTGTCTTTCTACCCACTTTCAGGGCTTGTCTTATTGATTTGTTTGAGTTCTCTGTAAAATAGACATTAACCCGTTTCCCCTCATACATTAAAGGCTTAGTTCTTTGCCTATGCTGATCCCTGCACTCAGTTATATCCCTCCATATTTCCATATGCCCTTTTACATGTTTATACCCCACTTTGCATTTTTCTTTTCACTCGGTTTTAGATTTTTTGCACAGTTAATTATTGAATATGTACTTAGAAGAAGCCTCTAAAGTCTTCCCATCTCATTCAGAATATAAGATACATTTTTTTTTAAAGATTTATTTATTTATTTATTTGAGAGAGAGAGCATGCACACAGCGGGGGTGGGCAGAGGAGGGAGAGAGAGAATCTCAAGCAGACTCCCAACTAAGCACAGAGCCCCCGTGGGGCTCCATCCCAGGACCCTGAGATCATGACCTGAGCCGAAATCAAGAGTTAGGAGCTTGGGCGCCTGGGTGGCTCAGTTGGTTAGGCAACTGCCTTCGGCTCAGGTCATGATCCTGGAGTCCCGGGATCGGGTCCCGCATCGGGCTCCCTGATCGGCGAGGAGCCTGCTTCTCCCTCTGACCCTGCCCCCTCTCATGTACTCTCTCTCATTCTCGCTCTCTCAAATGAATAAATAAATCTTTAAAAAAAAAAAAAAAAAGAGTTAGGCACTTAACCAACTGAGCCGCCCAGGTGACCCTATAAGATACATTTCTTAAAATCATCTACAAGGCCCTTCATGATCTACCTCTCCCCTCCCATGCCCACTCCATATTACCTCTCTGATGTCATTTCCTACCATTCTGCCCCTAGATCTCTCTGCTCCAGACATGCTGGCTTCTCTGCTCATCTTCAAACATACCAGCCATACTTCCACCTCAGGACCTTTGCACATGCTTTTTTCTCTGTCCAGAAGGCTCTTTCACCAGGTATCTGTATACTCCCTTACTCCCTCAGGCCTTTACTCAAATGTCATCTCAATGAGTCCCTCCCTGGTCATCTTATCTCAAATTTTAGCCCCTGTGGTAGACAGAATAATGCCCTCCTTCAAAGATGTCCACATCCTGATCCTTGGAACCGGTGAATATGTTACCTTTCATAGCAAAAGGGAGGTTGCGAATGTTGCAGATGTGATTAAATAAGGATTTGGAGATGAGAAGATTGTCTGGGTGAGCCAAATCGCATTACAAGGGTACTTTTAGAGGGAGGCAGAGTAGCCAGGGACAGAGAAGGAGACATGACAAGGAAGCAGAGGTTGAAGTGATGCACAGCCAGCAACCAAGGAATGCGAGGAGCCTTTACAAGCTGGACAAGGCAAGGAAATGGATTCTCCCTTGAGGACAGGGACTGTTTTCTGTTTTTTGTTCACAGGGCCTGGCACATATTAGAAATTCAATAGCCTTTGCTGAATGAAGGGACAGAGGAATGAGAATGAAGGAAGCTTCTGTTCTCCTGTCCAATAGAAACTCTTGGTTAGTTGAGGTTGCTAGGAAGTCATTACATCCAAAAGGCCACTCTGGGTAGAACTAGGTCTTGAAGGAGATAGCTGATGCTGGAGGAAGAGGAGTGTGAAATTCTAGAGAACTCTCAGGGTCGCTCCAGCCTACACCCTCCAAATAGGTATGCTACCTGACACACCTCTGCACTCAAGGGGCAGATGATATCATGTAATGGTCAAAATCCTGAACTCCAGATGCAGACTTCCTGGGTTCATACTCTAGCTCAGTGCTGGGCCACTAGAATTATATTGCAAACCACTGACGTTATTTTAAATTTTCTCGTGGCCACATTTAACAATTTTTATTAAAAGGTGAAATTAATTTTAATAATGTTTTACTTGGCTTACTATATCCAAGATATTATAATTTCAACATGTAATCAATATTAAGAAATTATTAAGGGAGGGGCACGTGCATGGCTCAGTCAAAAGAACATGTGACTCTTGATCTCGGGGTTGTGAGTTCAGGCCCCACATTGGGTATAGATTACTTAAATAAATAAACAAACAAACAAACAAACAAATAAATAAATAAACTTTAAAAAAATTATTAATGAGATGTTTTACATTCTTTTGTTATGTATACCAAGTCTTCTAATGCCCATGGGTACTTTACAACAGTTTCAATTTGGACATTAAATTTTCAACAGCTAAAGTGAAATGGAATCCCACTAAAACAATCAAGTCGTTTCCACAGAAAAAAATACACTGCTTCAGTTTTTAAGTTAAATGCAAATTGAAGTTAAATAAAATTTAAAATTCACTCCCTTCTTCACACTAGGCATATTTGCCACGCTCAGTGGCCACGGGCCACCCTCTTAGACAGCAGCAAGGTCCCCACAGGACAAACATTTGCAGGCGATGTGACCTTGTATATGTTATTAGATGCTCCCTGAACCTCCTTCCATCACCTACAGAACAGATGATGATAATAGTAGCTATTTTTGTGGGTTAAATGAAAGTACTTGATACACAGTAAGCCCTTTATAAATTGTAGCTATTGCCTCTCAGGAGCAATTTCTTATCTCTCCAAGGGAGGAGGCCTGGTTAGAAAGAAGGAGGCTGACCTCCTGTGTGCTAGCCCTTGAACTTCAGACCTTCATCTCAAACATCACCATAAGCCTTTGCGGTGGGAGTGGCCACGGCCACCAGGCCCAGGTCCCTGAACTGTCTCTTCCAGGCTGATGGAAGAAACCAGGCTCCCTCCGGGGGTGGGAGGACAGCTGTCTAACAGAAACCCTGTGGGGAAATGCTGTTCTGCATTTCGGATACCCTCAAAAGCCCTTTGCCCGGGAGGCTGTCTGCTGGCCTTCCTGCTCCTTTTCCTCTGCCCCTTCTGGCCTCCCTTCATCCTACTGTCTGTCTCCCTTCCTCCCTCTCCCCCTTTGCCAGAAGACTCCAGGGCTGCTTCTCCAGTCCCTTTAGACCACACCAAAGCCTTGTCTCAGAGATTTTTCAACACCGTGTTCTTCTCCGAGCAGGGAATGGGTCAATGGCTGGTGGTTGCTCAAACCGGCTCTGAAAGGGGGAGGCTCCTCCCATGGCCCCTCCTACATCTTTTTCGAGTTGTCTGTTCACACCCCTTTGCTTGTCTTTCTACCCACTTTCGGGGCTTGTCGTATTGATTTGAGTTCTCTGAAAAATAAAGACATTAACCCATTTCCCCTCATACATTAAAGGCTTAATTCTTTGCCTATGTTGATCCCTGCACTCAGTTATATCCCTCCATACTTCCATACATGTTTATACCCCACTTTGCATTTTTCTTTTCACTCGATTTTAGATTTGGAGCTTCCTGAGAAATGAGTATTTAGAGAAACACTGCAATGGGATTCCCAAAAAAATCCAACTGATTTCTTCGGCATCCAAGATGTTCTTGCAGAAGGTAGGAACAAAGCTCCCACCTCACTCAAAGATCATTGGCAAAAAGAGCTTGGATGGTGTGGGCTGAAAGACGGGGGTATCCCCCTCTTAACTTTGTGGCCTCAGACAAGCTGCTCAATTGCTCTAAGTCCAGTTCCTTCATCTGCAAAATGAATATAATGATTCCCTCCTAAGAAATCACTGTAAGGATTCATGAAAGTATCACTTGCACCAAGCCTGGCATACAGTAAGTGCTCAATTAGTGGTGATTATCATCAGCAAGCCATCAACTCCCTGAGGGCAAGAACCATGGTTGTGAATATCTATTCACAGTTCCATCCCCAATGCCACAGCAACATAGTAGGTGCTGCACAAGGAGTGTATAGATATAATTTTTTTTTAATATAACAACACTGAGCCCCCTCCAGACAATGAAAACTTGCATGTTGCTTCCTAAGGGCCAGAGCCAGGATGAGGGTGAGGCCAATAAGGCACTCGCCTTTGGGTGCAAAATTTAAGAAGGCACCAAAAAACCCAGTCATCAAATTAATTAATATTTTGGTGCAATATTCCCAAAAAATCAAAATGAATGTAAAAATAACCATGATAGACCAAAAAAAAAAAAAAAAAGTTTTCAATAAAGACCGAGCCACTATTACCAATTTTTCCTTTCGCTTCCAGCTCCACACAGCACTACCAGGCATGGTCTAAGCAATTTTCTTTTCTTTTTTAAGATTTTATTTATTTGACAGAGAGAGACACAGCGAGAGAGGGAACACAAGCAGGGGGAGTGGCAGAGGGAGAAGCAGGCCTCCCGCGGAGCGGGGAGCCCGATGCGGGGCTCGATCCCAGGACCCTGGGATCATGACCTGAGCTGAAGGCAGACACTTAACGACTGAGCCACCCAGGCATTCCTAAGCAATTTTCAAATACTAACCTATCCCATCCGGACAATAACCCTGAGAGGTAATACTATTGTTACTCGATTTTCAGAGGAGGGAAAGGAGGCCTAGAGAAGTAAACTAACCTGCCCCAGGTCCTTCTGCTCAGAAGTAGCAGTGCTGGGATTTGAACCCAGGCGGTGTGAATTAAGAGCCCCAGCTCCTAACCACTGTCCTGTGCCTGTCTGACACAGCTCAGCCCACGGGATATAGATCATGAGATCATATGCTCTGGCCAAAGCTTTGGTGGTTGAACAGAACCCGCATCCTGTCATTCCAGTCACAGACATGCACTGCCCCTGGGCTGGGTTCTTCAGACACCGAGATGACTACAAAACAGTGCCTGTCCTTACGAGGCGGGTGCCTTGCACGGTGAGGGCAGGGCTCCTGCCAACTACTCTTAGAGGCCTGGACAAGCGCTCTGTGAGGCTGGAGGAGGGCGTGACTCACTCGGGTTTAGCCAGGAGGTCACTTGAAATGCAGAGGCATTTCCTGCCTCCCTGCCCTGTGACAATTGATGCACCTTTGACAGATGAGTAAGAGGTTGTCAGCTGGAGAACACAAAGCAGCAATGTCCCCGCTTGACACACACAACTCAGCTCAAAGTGATTTTTCCCAAAGGCACATAACTTCTTTTTTAAGACTTATTTATTTGAGAGAGAGAGAGCATGCGGGTGGGGGGGGAGGCAGAGGGAGAGAGAGAGTCCCAAGAAGACTCCGCACTGAGCATGGAGCCCAACAATGGGCTCGATCCCATGACCCTGAGATCAGAGATCATGGCCTGAGCCGAAACCAAGAGTCAGACCCCTAACCGACTGAGCCACCCAGGTGCCCCAAAGGCACATAACTTAAGTAGTAAAGGTCATTCCGTGTTCAGTCCCAGTTCTTCGTGGGTTATGGAATGACCCTAAACTCTTCCCTCAGGATCCATCACGAGCAGCATGACAGGATGGTGAAGAGCAGTGAGTCAGACACTCTGGGCTTTCCAAACTGGGTGACCTTGGGCAAACCACACAGTCTCCCTAAGCCTCAGTTTGTTCATCAGTAAATGGGGATAGTGATGCTGACTCCACATTAAATGCAATAAATATATAAAGTATCTAACACAGTGCCAGGCATGTAGAAAGTGCTCAGTAAGTGGTAACTCCTGTCATGATTTTCAAAAATGGGGTGCAATGTCCACTGCCCAAGGCAACCTATGTTTACAAAACTATCCGGCACCTCAGTGCTCCATGAGAAACCATCCGTGAAATGGCCTGTTTGGCACAACAGAAATGTAAGTTCATTGAAAAACTCAAGCACAAAGACCTCGTGATTTACATGAAAAGTTCGACAAACTCATTAATTCTCAACTGGGGTACATCTTAGAATCACCTGTGCTCCACCCACCCATTCCCCACCCCCCGGCCCTCCCAGGGATTCGGTTTTCACTGGTCTGGAGGGTCTCAGCACTGTTATTTTGTAAAGTCTCCCCAGGTGACTCCATGGGCAGGGGGGTGACACCCACCAAGAGAGTGGGAGGGAAGGGGTTCTGGGGAGGAGGGCATGGCTGAAAATGACCCGGTAGTAGATGCACAAATGTTCACTTGCATCATTATTCCTTCATAATACCTTCACGTTTTATGCGCTTTGGACCAGAATGTTATATTTCATCGTCTTCATTTTTTCTTATGGAGCATTTTAAACATATGCTAAGTAAACAAACTGGTATAATGCATCTTCATATACCAGACCCAGGGCTCTGAACCATCAACCCATGGCCAGTCCTACCTCATCTGTACCCCAGGCTCTGCCTCCACCAGCGTTTTGTAACAAATGCCAGACCCAAAAAAAAAAAAAAAAAAAAAATCACTTCATCTTTAAGTATTTCCAAGTGTAACTCCAAAAGATAAGGGCTGTTTTTTAATACAACCACACAACCATTATCACAGCTGCCAAATTAATCCTTATTGTCCTCAAATATCTAATAAGTGTTCAAATTGTCTCATGAATGTGATCTTTTTTTTTTTTTTACGTTCTTTTCAGGATTTTAAATAAGGTTTACACCTTGGCAATGGACTGATTTGTCTTCAGGTCTCCTAATCTCAGCGTTTCTCACACTTGACTGTGCCCATGAATTTCCTAAGGATCTTGTTAAAATGCCAATTCTGACAGAGGAGGTTTGGGGCAGGGCCTTGAGAGTCTCCACTTTTTTTTTTTTTTTTTTTTTGACATAGAGAGAGACAGAGAGAGAGGGAACACAAGCAGAGGAAGTAGGAGAGGGAGAAGCAGGCTTCCTGCTGAGCAAGGAGCCTGATGCGGGGCTCGTCCCAGGACCCTGAGATCATGACCCGAGCCGAAGGTAGATGCTTAACCGTCTAAGCCACCCAGGGGCCCCGAGACTCTCCACTTTTGACATTGTCCCAGCAGCCGATGCCGATGGTGCTGGCCCGCGGATCACACCTTAAGTGGCGAGGCTCTATTTCATAATAAAAGGAAATATCTTGTTTAAAGTAATGTTGACATCTTTGGACAGACCCAGTGTTTTCGGAAGACAAATCATTGCTGGCTGGGAAGGGCCATCGCCTTCCCAGAAAGTGCAACTGATTGATCACAGCTGCTGTGGGTGTCTAAATGCAACACCTTTGCCCGCAGAATTGGCACCTGTCACCTTGGCCATCCAGATGTTCGTCCTGGCAGGGTCTGGCCCTCCCCCAAAACCAGAGCCCACCTCGTCAAGATCCTTGGAGCCTCTGGAAGTGCATTGACTTGTCCAATTTCTGGCAGGCAGACCGAAACACAAGCTGCAGAAATTAGGCAGCTACCTTTTCTCGCAGTTACAGCTTTAATTAAAAAGCCCCATGCTGCCAGATTCCAAGCACCCTCCACTGATCTGCGAGACCTATTGATTGCTTCGCTCTCCCCGAAAGACACAGCAGAGAGAAGACTTTCTCTTCCTTTAATCAGAACTGCTTCCCTCAGATCCCGTTCTGACAGGGACACGGCCTTCTCCTCGCCCGCGTCAGCCCACGCTCTGCCAGCCCCAAGTACAGTGGGCAGTGCCAGCCCCAGCCACGGTGAGCCGGGGGGTGTGCGCCCCCGGGGAACTGCCAGCCAGTGGGCGGGGGGGCGGGGTCCGGCAGCCGCAGCATCGCTGTGGCCAACACACATCGAGCCTATACTGTGTGCCGGGCATTGTGCCAGGGGCTTCAAATACAGTCTCTCCTCTGATGCATTAATATCATTCGTGTGTGTTAGGATCCCCTGATTCCCTGATCTAATGTCGCCTGCACCGGGCGTTTGTTCTCTGCCATATCACCTGGTCCGTTTTCTTCACAGCCCTCATGATTACCTGAAACCGTAAATAAATTTGCCTGCTGGTTCCCTGTCTCTGCTCCTAGAATGTAAATCCCATGAGGGCAGGGATTTTGTCCCAGCCCCAAAAGATATCCCAAGCACAGAGCAGCGCTCAATGAATGCTCAGCATGCTCATCCCTGTCCTCACGGCGTGGCAAATGTCCTTCTTTTTTAATGCCGAGTGCTGTTGCATTGTATATATTCACCAGGTTTTCTTGATCCTGTCATCTGTCAACAGACACTTGGGTTGGGTGTCCATATCTTGGGCTGGTGTCGATGGTGCTGCAGTGAACATGGGGGTGCTGGTATCTCCTCTAGGTCCCAATTTTGATTCTTTTGGATAAATACCCCAACATGGGATCACTGGATCATACCATAGTTGTTCTTCATTGTTCAAGGAAGGCCAAACTGTTTCCCATAGGAGCTGCACCATTTTGCATGCTCACCGACCGTGTGCAAGGGCTCCGATCTCCCCACGTCCTTGTCAAGATCTGTCATCTTTGGGACACCTGGGTGGCTCAGTCGGTTAAGTGTCTGCCTTCCGCTCGAGTCTTGATCCCAGGGTCCTGGGATCGAGCCCCACGTCGGGTTCCCTGCTCAGCGGAGGGCCTGCTTCTCCCTCTCCCACTCTCCCTGCCTGTGTTCCTGCTCTCGCTATCTCTCTCTCTCTGTCAAATAAATAAATAAAATCTTAAAAAAAAAAAAAAGATCTTCCATCTTCTTGTTTGTCAAAAGGGCAGATGTCATGTGAAATGTCCTCAGCCCATTAAAATAAAATTTTAAATAGTTAAGTGTGTGCTGAATTTGGCTGATCGCGTGTACTCTTCCCAGCAGCTCTGTGAGCTCACTAGTCTCACACCCATTTTATAGATGAGAAACCCGAGGCACAGGGAGGAAGAACAATTCCCACAAATGTCCCACACAGGAAGCCATAGGGCAGGGGTTGGCACCCTAGTCTACCCAAGTCCAACAGGGCTCTTTACCTGGGGTCGGTGAAGTGGGATGAAGAAAGGTACTGCCACTTAATTTTCTTAACATCTAAATGTAAAGTTGCATTTCCTTCCATTAGGAAGGTCGGCAGCAAACTGCAGCTGTGGTCCCAGCCCCCACGACTTTGTCACCAATTGGAACCAAACATAGTTTTATATCCCGTTACATTTGCTGCAGGTATCTTGGACTATCATTTAAACTCATCACTGCCTTACAATTACAATCATAATAACGTGGCCGGCCCACCACCAGGTCTTATTCTGTGGTCTGTTAATAAAGAAGCACGCCTACTGCTATATCAGAGTGTGGCTTTGTAATATTTTGATAAGTGTATTTCACCATAATTGGTTGCCTGAAATAAGCCAGACGGAGAAAGCAAATACTGGATGGTCCACTTACGTATGGAACCTAAAAAAAAAAAAGAAAGTTAAAATCACAGAAACAGAGAGTAGAAAAGGGGTTGCCAGGGGCTGGAGGGTGGAGGGAAGGGGGAGGGGGTACTGACTTCCAGTCATGAGACGAGTAAGTTCTGAGGAGCTAATGTATAACGTTAGACGTGGTATTTTATCACTGACATTTGCTTAGAGAGTAGGATTTAAATGTGCTCACAAAACAAGGGGTGGGGGGTAAATATGTGAGGTGATAGATGTCTTAACTAACTGGATGGTGGAAATCCTTTCGTAGTGTATACAAATATCACATCATCACATTGTATACTTTAAGTATCAATTAAGCTGCAATAAACCTTTTGTCAGTTAATTTTTGTCAATTAAACCTCAATAAACCTTAAAAATGTGTTTGTGTATTTACACACACACACATACACACACACACACATCTGATTGCCTGTGTAATCCTCTGGATTCTATATTAAAAGCATGACTCTGAGAAGGGGCCCAGGTACAGGGAAGACTGAGAACCAGGCTCTGGAGCCCATGTTCTGACCACCTGGCTGGATACAGCTCTCCACGCAGCCCACCCGGCAGAGTGGGGGCAACCTCACACAGGGCAGCGTCAAAGCTTTCCTTCCTTCGAGGGTGAGAACGCTGGGGTTTAGCAGGGGGATGTGCCGGGTAACAACACATGGGGTGGCAGGGGGGGGTGCGGGGGGAGTCCAGGTCTGAACTAGAATCCAGGCTGTCGTCCCCAGCCCAGCAACTTTGCAGCTGTCCCACACTGCCACCTAAGGACACGAAGCATTGCATGCCTGCTGCAGCCCAGAAGTGTGTGGGCTGTAGGCAAGGTGTGGGCCACTCGGAGGCCGTTGGTACAGTGGTGGTGGGCTCTGGCCCCCCCCGTGCTGCCGTGACTTGTATTCATCTGTTCGTGTGAGAACAATCACTCTTGGCTCACACACCACCGGTGAGGATGCAAATCAGGCCAGCCGCCCGGAAAAGCCATGGGACGGTGCCTACTAATGATGGGCTTGTGCATCCCACTCGACAGAACGATTTGACCACCTTTGCCCCCGCAGTACACCCCGGAGCAGTGGGTTGCAACCCTGGACGCACATTCAAACCACTTGGAAGCTTCTGGAACCACTGGTGTTTACCTCCTGATCAGTCCAGTTGAAATCTTTCAAGATTTCAGAAAATCTTAAAATCTTAGGAGATTGATTAAGAATCTTTGAGGGTGAGGCACTGGTGTGATTGTAAAGCTTCCAGGTGGTTTTATCTTCGGCCACGCTGAGAAGTGATGGCCTACAGAATCCCACCATGCAGGTAGGCGTGAGGAGGCCCATGCAGTAGGTTCACTGAAGTGCTGTTTGCAGAAGCAAGGAAGGAGATGCAACCTAAGTGTCCATCAGCATAGGAACAGCTTGGAAAAAGATAAGAAATAATAAAATGCTATACAGAAGCTCTGAGAAATTAACAAGATCTATACGTATCAGCAAGGACTGGTCTCAGAAACACATAGCCGAGTAAAAAAATCAGGTTGTGAAATACGCATTAAGCATGGTGTATCATTGGCTTTTTAAAACAATACTAAAGGGCGTACAGATGTATGTACAAGTATTTTAAGGCCCTTAAGGATACAAACCACATTCATAATAGTGAGGGTGGGAAGTAGGGATGGTGGCTAAAGGGACTTTAGCTTTGTATTCTTCTTTGAGGAGGAGAATGTATATTTTATCTTTTTAAAGATTTTATTTATTATTTATTTGTGAGAGAGAGAGAGAGAGCACAAGCAGGGGGGAAAGGCAGAGAGAGAGAGAGAAGCAGACTCCCCACTGAGCAGGGAGCCAGACGCGAGGCTCAATCCCAGGACCCTGAGACCATGACCTGAGCCAAAGGCAGCAGCTTAACCGACTGAGCCACCCAGGCACCCCGAGAATGTATCTTTTAAACAAGCAATTACAAATGATTCTAGGGTTGGGGGTACTAGGCAACTAGGTTATGGAATCATCTGGAAGCATCCTCAGGCACATCTGCTGGTTAATGCAGGTTGTTGGCTAAGACTTCCAGTGGTCTATTATCCAGAACACCTATAGGAACCTCTCCAGGAAGTCTCTCCATGTGGGTTAATATGGGCTTCCTCACACCCTGGGATTGGGCCCCAAGAGAAGACAGAAGTGTATGGCAATATTACGCTCCAGCCTCAGGGGTCACAAAGCATTCACTTCTGCTGTACTCTCTGGATGGAAGCAGTCACAAAGGTATACCTAAATTCAAGGAGACAGGACATAAGTCCCACCCCCCCCCTCAGCGGGAGGAATGTCAAGGTCACCTTGTAAGAAGAGCCTGTGGGACGAGAGACAGTGTTGCCGCCATCTTCGGAAAATGCAACCTGCCACGCTAACCTCTCCTTGGGGCAGAAAGGTGGGTGGCATCAGACAGGGCTTCCTGGCAATGAGACACCTGAGCTGCCACCTAAAGGACAAGGAGCCAGCCTGGCAAAGGACAAGAAAGGTCATTCTGTGCAAAGGAAAGAAGGTCAAAGTCCTAAAGTAAAAAATGAGGTCATGAACGGCATGGAAGCTCGGTTGCTGAGTTGGGCTGGAGGAAGTGGTGAAAGACTAAGCTGAGAAGTGGGTGGGGGCCAGGCGGTGCGGGATGATGCTGAGGGTTTTGGTCTTTTAACCTCAAGGTATCGGGAGCCCCTAACATGTATAGAGCAGAGGATTTCACCTTCACAGGGTAACCTCTCAGGGTTAGGGTGTGAAGGAGGAGAATAAGGGAAGAAGGAGAGAGGCCAACGAGGCAGCCACTGCGGTTACCAGGCGAGAGGAGATGGTGGCAGTGGAGGTGGAGAGAACTGGACAGAGCCTAGAGAAGCTCTGGAGGCAAAATTGATGGAATCACACAGATTCTATGTGAGGAGTAAGGAGTCCAAGATATGTCCCTCAACTAGGCAGCTTCTAGCCCCCTGGGGTCCAGGCTTGGTGGCCCAATCCTAGGTCTGCATCTTTCCACATTGTCCCTGGTCCAGCACCCTCTGGATCAATACAACTCTGGCCAAAGAAGAAGCCTTCTCTAACAAAAAGAAGGATCCTGAAGTTCAGCCTACCTCAGATCAAATACCAAAATGATCCTCTTGGCTCACCACATCCAAGTCCCCTGTGCCCCAAAACTCATTACCCTACCACGGCACCTGGTGACAATTAGTGGGAAATTGTGTAGACAGCTCCTGATTGGATATAATTTCCTTGACCGGGAGCATTGTAAATCAATTACTCTGAGGAACTCAACTTCAACATCTTGACATTCCTCCCTCCATGACGGTGCCCCCTTCTTTCCGCACATCTTTCTTTCTTCGCAATGAATAAACTGTGAGCTCTTTGTTTATAGGGACTAGAATATTCTCATTAGTGATTAAAGAAGCAGTTCTGCTCACCTTGTTATCAGTGAGTTAGCAGTGATTTCCACAGGGATGGGATTATTAGGTTGAGACTGAGTCCCCAAATCCCCCACACCCCCACAAATCAGGTATTGGTCCCAGATATTGCCCAAGGAGTGGAGTGTCACACCCTGGGTCCTGGGGACCCTCAAAGCCAGACCCTCTCAGAACAGAACTCCCAAACATCAGCCATATTGGATGCGTTCCTTCAGCCCACAGCTCTGAAGCATGAACCCTCATCCATGACTCCCTCATTCAAGAACAAATACTGAGCGCCTACTCTGTGCCAGGCACTGTTCCAGAATCCCATGCCCTCACAGAGCTTTCATTCCTATGGAGAAAGATACACAAGAAACAGAAATATATGGTATGAATATGGCAAGAAGTCCTGTGGGGAAACTTTTATTTTATTTTTTTTTAATATTTTATTTATTTATTTGCCAGACAGAGAGAAAGAGAGCACAAGCAGGGGGAGCCGCAGGCACTGAGCAGGGAGCCCAACGCAGGACTCAATCCCAGCACCCTGGGATCATGACCTGAGCCAAAGGCAGACGCTTAACCGACTGAGCCACCCAGGCATCCTCTGTGGGGAAACTTTCAGATGCAGAAGTGGATAAGGATATCCAGGAGTGGAAGAAGGAGAAGGAGCACTGCAAATTTAGACATGTCATCAGGGACAGTCTTGTTGAGAAGGGGACCTCTGAGAAAGCCTGCAGGAAGTGAGGGAGGACATCATAAGGATGTCTGGGAAGAGCATTCCAGGCAGAGGAGAGAGAGCACAGGCCAATGTCTTGAGGCAGGAGGGAGCCTGGTGTGTTGGAGCCATCCCAAGGGCCAGTGCAGCCAGGAAGAAGGAGGGAGAGGAGAGTAAGAAGCCGTGAGAGGGTCAGAGAAGCAATGCAGAGCTAGAGGGCATGGGGCCTTTTAGGCCAGTGAGAAGATATGGTGTTGAGCCTGAAGGAGATGGGAAGTCACTGGATGCTCAGAATATCACTCCAGCAGTGGCCACTGCTGCTGCTGATAATGATGGTTGTGATGGGCTTTCTTGTTTTCATATTGGAGTTTGGGTTTTCTTTTTTTTTTTAAGATTTATTTATTTATTTATTTTAGAGAGAGAGAGAGAGAGACTGTAGGTAGGGGGAGGGGCAGAGGGAGAGACTCTTCAAGCAGACTCCCCACTGCGTGCAGAGTCTGAAGTGGGGCTTGAGCTCACAGCCCATGAGATCATGACCTGAGCCAAAACCAAGAGTTGGACAGTTAACCGACTGAGCCACCCAGGTGCCCCTTCTTTTCTTTTTTTTTATGTTTTGCCTAGCATCTAAGTCTTCCTCTTGTACCCTGGTGGCTCCTCTGGGAGGTCCCCAATTTAAAGAGCTTTGGGCTCTGATCTACCTCAAATGAATTTTAAGATGTTCTCCTGGAGATTACCACATTTATTTGGTGACTGTAGATCACTGCCTCCTGTGCAAATTTTGCATTCATCTTCCTTTTATAAAGAAAAAACTTTATCTCCTTCTGGTTTTCAGTTGAAATAGGAACTGCTGGTACTTTCCAACTCCAAACCAAAATCTGGAACTTCCTGTGGTCCCGACTGAGTGCCACTTCCCTTCTCCCACTTATCCCCTGCACCCCTTTATACAGGCCCACAGATGAGTGCCCCTGACCAGGGCCTTCTCATTGTCAGCTCCTCTCTCCTGGGATCTTGGGTCTGCATCTCAAGTTCAGGGTGTCCCCTGCCAGTTCCTCACCCCAAGGTCCCGTGGGATCCAGCACCAGCTTGCAGTCCTAGCCAATAAGCTCCTCTCCCGTAGCACACACCTACCTCACCACTTCCCTTCTTCTAGAATAGGTATGTGAGGCTGGACGAATCCTATACTGAAAAGAACCCAGTGCCAAGTCAGCCACGCCCGGGGTTCAAATCTCAGCTCTGACCCAGTAAGCTGTGTGGCCTCAGGCAAGTCACTTCACCTCTCTGTGCCTGCCCTTTCAAACCACTACTCTGCATTCACAGCTGGGTCTTGATACTCCAACAGGCCCCAAGTCAGACCACATAATTCCTAGATTTCCTGATTTTACATGCCAGGCAAAGAGAAAGAGTCTTTACCTGCCCCACTCTGCCTTGTTCCTAGCAGGCTCCAGGACCCACAGGCAGCATCCCTTAGCACAAGATCTAAGTCAATTAACTGAGAAGAAGAGAAGCAAAGTGATCATTGAGATGCTTGGTCTTCAAGCAGCCCTGCCTCAGAGGTGGCTAAGAAAAGAAAGCACATTTGTCTGAGGTCTTGGACCTCTTGTGAGTCAACAAAGACACCTAATCCAGCCCAGGTGGATGCAGAAAGCCTTCCACAGGAGGCTTGGGGCTGGCCAAGCAATGAGAGGAGGGGGCTTACAGATAAGCCATGTGCTAGGAGGGCCTGGAGGTCAGAGGGCACTAGCTTTCTAAGAGACGAATCTTTTCTCAAGGCTGCAGATACAGGCTAATCGTGATAACAGACTCCTGAATCTGGACCCGCCACATGCCCTGTCCTCTCCCCTAAATGCCAGACCTAGGCCTGTGGAGGTTTGACTTGGTATCATAAACTCAAAGTGATCAAAGCCAACTCTTGATGTTCTTTCTCCCGCACTTTCCCTCTTTCTCAGTTCAAACATCTGACTACAGAGCATGTGCATTTAATCACCCCACGTGAGTTTCCAGGGGGCTTGCTGCCAGCTGACACCCGAGCTTCAAAGAATCCCCGTCCTCCAGGGATAGGACTGGCAGAACGGATGGAGAAGGACGTGGTGTGCCTGGGGCAAATCAGCAAATGGGAGGTGAGAGATGGTGGGCAAAGCTATGAGCAACGGGGAGTATGAGGGCATCAGGTGATCTGACATGTGATCCCTCCCAGGACACTCCCCACAAGCCTCCTTAGAGTCCATTAGACTAACAGAAGCCTAGTGTGAATTGTGTGAATAAAGTTTTTGTGGTTGTTGTTGCTGTTAAAAAAAAAATTGGGTGGGGGGGAGCACCTGGGTGGCTCAGATGGTTAAGCATCTGCCTTCGGCTCAGGTCATAATCTCAGGGTCCTGGGATCGAGTCCCGCATCAGGCTCCTTGCTTAGCGGGGAGCCTGCTTCTCCCTCTGCCTGCCACTCCCCCTGCTTGTCCTCTCCCACTCTCTCTCTCTGGCAAATAAATAAATAAAATCTTTAAAAAAAAAAAATTTTTTTAAGAATGTGATTTGCTGTAATGTATGGTGATTAACATAACATAATAATAAAAAAAAATGTGATTTGCTGCATGTCAGAGGCAGCCCACTAGGAGACAGAGCCCCAGGGGCACAAAAAGCCAGGAGTTAGCAGAAACAGAGGCCCCGGAGACCTTCTCAGAAATGGGATAGAGGTGGGGGCAGGAGAAGGGACCTTCAGGGAAAACTTTTTGAGATCACAAGGCACAAAAAGTTCCCCAGATGACATCTGGTTTACATTAAAAAGTAAAGGGGCAGGATATGGTAACAACAGAAATAGAGTAATAATATTAGAAACGCTAGAAATGCACAACAGATAGGCCAAAGTCTTTACAATCATCTAGAAGGATAAAAGCAACCTTGACATTTAGTAAAAGGTCCTATCAATTATTCTCATATGTATGTGTGTGTATATATATGATATACATCAGTGTGAATATGTGTGTGCATGTCTGTCAGTATGTATGATATATATCAGTACATATGTGTGTATATGCATATACATGTATATTATATATGATACATATCAGCATGTGATATGTATCTGATACATATCAGTATGCATGATATATACCAATGAGTATATGTGTATATATATATGTATATATCAGCATAGATGTATGTATATAGATATCAGTACATATGTGTATATTACATATACCAATGTGTATTTGTGTATACACATATGTATATCTGTATATGAATATCAGCATATCAGCGTGTATGTATATATATATACATATCGGAGTATATGTGCACATGTGTATGTATACATATACATGTATCTCAGCATATGTGATATACAACATTGCGTGTGTGTATACATCAGTGTGTGTATATATACACGAATGTGTATACATGTATATATGTATCAGCATGTATGATAAATATCAGCATGTGTGTGTATATAATATATATCAGTGTGCATATATATGGGTGTGTATACATGTATATGTATATTACCATGGATGATATATATCAGTAGAATAATGTCTCCAACTTCTTTCCTTAGAAATGTTTCTTCACCAAAACCTAAAATAGATACAAACCACCAAATTCAAACCTCTGATGTTTCTGGGGTTTCTCACAGGCCTGGGGTTTCCTTCAGTTTCAAGGCTTACCTAGACTTTGCAGAAGGGTGGGCCGGCCGGTGCTTCCCTTGGATACAGAGAGGACACTGAGCCCTCGCCTGGATGACTGCAGCGTTCAGCAGTTTTCAGTTCCTGTGAAGGGAGAGGTGGGACTGAGGCCCAGGGTAGAAACACAGACTGGGCACTAGAACCTAAGCCTCACCATGGACCTGAGAGGTACATGGTTTACTATCCCATTTTACAGGTGAGGAAACAAGCCAGAAGGCACAGGTGTGCTACATGAGGGCTGTTGGGGGCTGGGGGTGGGGGGGATATTTGCAGTGGAGTGCCAGCTTCGTGAGGAGAGGGACTACAGGTGTCCGTCTTATTCATTGCACCATCTCCAGAGCCTGGCACAGGGGCTCAAAAATATTTGTTGGATGGATGGATGGACAGATGGGGGGATAGACTGGGTACACCAACTACTCCTGCCCTCCAGACCTCGACTCTCTTTTGTCTCAAGGCCAGTGAGAGTCCACTTTCCTTCCTCCTACCGCCTACCTCCTCTCCTCCGTGGCTAGCAAGTGCTATACCCCTAGCATCTCCCACGCCCTCTCCTGGTTGCTCTTGAGCACCTGAGCCAACATTCCGGGACATTTGCGGTGACGTGCTGCCACCTATAGGGAGTACTGTGGTACTGCAGAGAGGAGCCCCGTCTGATTTAGATCCTAAAGAGTCCTCACATATGCTTACTGTTATGAAGAGAAACGGAAGCCTGAAAAGGCGCTGGGCAAGGACTTGGCAAAGCCTATGGTAAACTGGGGGCTGGTTTAGGCTTAGAATCCTCCTTTGGGGGCGCCTGGGTGGCTCAGTCGTTAAGCGTCTGCCTTCAGCTCAGGTCATGATCCCAGGGTCCTGGGATAGAGTCCCGTTATGTAACGGGCTCCCTGCTGGGCGGGAAGCCTGCTTCTCCCTCTCCCACTCCCCCTATTTGTGCTCCCTCTGTTGCTGTCTCTCTCTCTGTCAAATAAATAAATAAAATCTTAAAAAAAAAAAAAAAAGAATCCTCCTTCGAAGGGAAAAAAACACTGGGCTATTTCGGGTATGTTAGGTAGGGAGTGCAGACAGGTCAGGTGGAACAGGAAAGGGCTGCAGAGGGAGTGACCAGGGGCAGGAAGGCGAATCTGTCCAGGAGTCACTTGTTTCACTTGAAAACAACCCTCCAAGGTGTGTGTCCAGTTAGCATTATTACTTTAAAAAGGAAAGGGGATTTGTAGAGGCCATTTGGGAAGTCCCAGAACATAAGAGCTAAATAAACAGGCCTTGGAAAACAGGAAGATCCCAGCCAGCGGCACCCAGGGGCTCTCTCAAGATTCCCTGGAGGTGTCTCTACATGAGAAACACATCCCTGCAATGGCGACTGTCCGGGCCAGCCTAGATTATGTGGCCAGCTGGAAGGTGAAGTCCCATGACTGGCAGGCCCAGAACTGCAAAGTGTCAGATAAAAGTCACTGCCCCCAAGGAAGGATGCTGAACCCAAAGGCCACAGCTGTCCCTATTTCCCAACAGTCTCAGAGGAGTTTTGAGGTGGCTGGTGTCGTCAGTCAGGTTCTTGCAAAGAAGAGAAACATTCTCAGGTTTCATTAGAAGACTGGGAAGACCGAAGTCTTAGCCACCCAACCTCCTAGAGGCTCGAACAGCAGCAGTAGCTCTAGTCACCGGATGCACGCAGCTCTGCAACTCAGCGGCAACACTCCTGGATACCCGTCATCGGGGCATCCCAGGCCCCTAAGCTGGGGCTCCACTATCCTGGTGACTCAGCACCTCTGGGTCTTGGCCTATTCCTCTGCTGTCCCCACTCTGCTCTCTGTCTCAATTTCTGCTGATTCAGAGTTCCTGCTAATTCATGGCTCCTCCTCACCCATAGCTTATGTTGACTTAAGGCTTCTTAGAACTTTCCTTCTCCATGTCTTGCTGCTTCTGTCCCCAGTATCGACACTAAACTTTCCTCTACGTCTCATACTCAAATTCAGCAAAAGAACTGTTGGTGGGAATGCAAACTGGTGTGGCCACTCTGGACAAGAGTATGGAGATTCCTCAAAAAGTTAAAAAACAGAATTACCCTACGATCCAGCAATTGCCCTACTAGGTATTTACCCAAAGGATACAAAAATTCGGATTCGAAGGGATACATGTACCCCGATGTTTACATCAGCATTATCAACAAGAGCCAAACTATGGAGAGAGCCCAAATATCCATCGACTGATGAATGAATAAAGAAGATGAGGTAGGGGCGCCTGGGTGGCTCAGATGGTTAAGCGTCTGCCTTCGGCTCAGGTCATGATCCCAGGGTCCTGGGATCGAGCCCCGCATCGGGCTCCCTGCTCAGCGGGAAGCCTGCTTCTCCCTCTCCCACTCCCCCTGCTTCTCCCTCTCCCACTCCCCCTGCTTGTGTTCCCTCTCTCACTGTGTATCTCTCTGTCAAATAAATAAATAAAATCTTTAAAAAAAAAAAAAAAAAAGAAGATGAGGTATACGGGCACCTGGGTCGCTCCGTTGGAGTCCAACTCTTGATTTTGGCTCAGGTCATGATCTCAGGGTTCTGAGAACGAGCCCCGCATCAGGCTCTGTACTCAGTGGGGAGTCTGCTTGAGGATTCTCTCTCTCCCTCTCCCTCTGCCTCTCCCCTAAAATAATTTTTTTAAAAAAGGTGTGGTGTATATATATACATTGGAATATTACTCAGCCATCAAAAAGAATGAAATCTTGCTGTTTGCAATGACATGGATGGAACTAGAGTGTATTATGCTAAGTGAAGTAAGTCAGTCAGAGAAAGACAAATACCATATGATTTCACTCATATGTGGAATTTAAGAAAGAAAACAGATGAACATACGGGAAGGGGGAAAAGAGAAAAAGGAGAGGGGGGAAACAAACCATAAGTGACTCTTAACAATAAAACAAACTGAGGGTTGATGGAGGGAAGTGAGTGGGGGGATGGGCTAGACAGGTGGTGGGCATTAAAGAGGGCACTTGTTGTGATGAGCACTGGGTGTTGTAAGGAAGTGATGAATCACTGAAGTCTACTCCAGAAACTAATATTGCACTAACAAAATGTTAACTAACAAAATGTAAATTTAAAAGAATAGAACAACAACAACAGCAACAAAATTCATCAAAAGAAAGGATCAGAACTGTTCAGCTGGTCCCCAGTCTCCCTGTGGGTTGGATTTCTCACATGGGGCTGCCTCACAGTCCTCCAACCAGCCTAGATGTTGTCTACCCTTAAGGTGGGTGTCCACTCCTGTCCAGTCAGCTGCATCCTGGGTCCTAAGGTGCAAAGTGGGGTAACTGCGAGAAAAGAACCTCCGAGGGGGCTGTGGGTGTGGCCAGTCTACAGACATAACAAGCTCCTGCACAAGCCAGCTTGTATGTGACAGGACCAGGGTTTGAGCCCAAGTTCTCCAGTCCCAAGTCTTTCTCACCTGAGTACACAGGCTGTCCTGCCTTGCGAGGTCAGGAAAAAAATAACAACGAACATTGATTGAATCCTGTAAGCCAAGCATCATTCTATAACTTTATACTGATTATCTCAATTAACCCCGACCTCAATCCCTCTTTAACTGTGCCCATTTCATAGAAAGGAAAACTCATTTAGAAAGGTTAAGTAACAGGCTCAAAGTTGTACTCCTAGTAAATGGCAAAAAGTGATTTGAACCCAGGCGTGTTTGGATTTGTAAACGAAGAGGGGCAGGAAGACAGAGAGACTTTTGCTGGCAGGAAGATAAGAACTACCAAGATTTGCACCTTCCAATATGGAAGCCACTGACTGAATGTGGCTACTGAGCCCTTGTTATGTGGCCAAAGTGGTGGGCCATAACTATAAAACACACACCAAATTTCAAAGATCAGTTACAAAAAAAAAAGAATGTAAAATCTCTCATTGATCATGGTTTACATTGATTACGTCTTTAAATACTATTGTGGACATTCTGAGTTAAATATATTAGTAAAATTTACCTGTTTCTTTTTTTCCTTTTATTTTTTATTTTTTTTAAGTTTCTTTTTTTATTTAAGTAATCTCAAAACCCCACGTGGGGCTCAAACTCCTGGCCCTGAGATCAAGAGTCACACTCCTCCACCTGAGTCAGCCAGGTACCCCTCTTTTTTCTCTTTTTAAACTGTTTTTGTTGATCTATAATTCACATACCATATAATTCACCCATTTAAAGTGTGTAACTTGGGGCACCTGGCTGGCTTAGAGGAGCATCTGACTCTTGATCTTGGAGTCATGAGTTCGATCCCCACATTGGGTGTAGAGCTTACTTAAATAACTGAGGGGCGCCAGGGTGGCTCAGTCAGTTAAGCATCTGACTTAGATTCAGGCCATGATCCCGGGGATCATCGGGCTCCCTGCTCAGCGGGGAGTCTGCTTCTCCCCCTCCCTCTGCTCTTCCCCCCACTCCTGCTCTTGCTCTCTCTGTCTCTCAAATAAATAAATAAATATATTTTTTAAAAAACTTTTAAAAAAGTGTGTGACTCACTCATTTTTAGTACATTCACAAAGCTGTACAACCATTACCACAATCAATTTTAGAACATTTTCATCACTTCAAAAAGAAACCAGGTATTCATTAGCAGTCACTCCCCATTTCCTCGTTCCCTCAGCCCTTGGCCACAACTATTCTACTTCCTGTCTCTGTGGATTTGCCTGTTCTGGACATTTCATAGAAGTGAAATCATACAATACAGGGTCTTTTGTGTCTCGCTCCTTTCACTCAGCATGTTTTCACAGTTCATCCATGGTATAGCAGATGTCAGTACTTCATTTCTTTTTATTGCCAAACAATATTCCCTTGTCTGGATAGATCACATTTTGTTTATCTGTTCATCATTTGGTAAACATGTGACTTTTTTCCATATTTTGGCCATTTTGAGTAATGCTGCTATGAACAGTCATGCGCAAGATTTTGTGGAGACCTACGTTTTCATCTCTCTTGGTCTTGTTACTTTTCTAAATACAGTGATCAGAAAATGTTTAAACTACACGTATGGCTGACATTATATTTCTCTTGAAGGGCACAGACCCCGATCTTTCACCCTTGTTCTGACGAAAGTTGAAATACACAGACACTGGAAATGTTCTACCACAGCAGAGCTGCCTTAAGCTAACTCGGACCTTAACCCGCCCCCATCAAAGCTAGGGGGTTCCCAGCTTGGCAAGGGGATAGCCAAGTACTGAGGCAGTTTCTGTCAGTCTGGGGACTGCCAAACAGTCCCAATTCCAGGAACCCAACAATAACTCAGTCAGTTCTGCAAGCTCAACATGAGCAACAGAGGCACTTGAGGTGGTTGATAAAGGGCAACCTTCTGTTACAGAATGCTGGTTATCTAACAAGTAAGATAGATCCCAGGGTGATTTGCCTATGAAAACAGTCAGGCGCTGCTTCATGTGCACCAATTTCCCCATGAAGCACCAAGACTGACTTTCTGGGTGGCCTGACTTTCTGGGTGGCCTAGATGCCTTGGTACCCAGTTAAAAATAACAATGGTTACAATAATTTGTTAACAGATACACAAAGAGAAAGAGGTAAATTGTGACAGCAAAAAATAAAAAGGGCAGTTTTTGTAAGCAATCAAAGTTTAAGTTGTTATTAGCTTAAAAGAGACAGTTATAAGTATAAAGATGGTTACAAGTATATCATATAAACCTTATGGTAATCACAAAGAAAAAAACTATAGTAGATACAAAAAAGAAAAAGAAAGGAATCAAAGCATACCACTATACTAAAACCATCCATTCACAAAGGAGGGCAGCAGGAGAGGAAGAAAGGTATAATAGAACTACAAAAAAAAAAAAAAGAAAGAAAGAAAGAGAAAGAAAACAAGATGGCAATAATAAGTCCTTACCTATCAATAATTACTGCAAATGTACATGGATTAGATTATCCAATCAAAAGGAACAGAGTGACAAAATGGATTTAAAAAAAAAAAAAAGACCCAATAGATGCTGCCTACTCACTCACTTAAGCCTTAAGGACACATATAAGCCACAAGTGAAGAGATGGAAAAAGATATTCCATGCAAATGGAAACTAAAAGAGCAGAGTAGTTATACTTACATCAGACAAAATAGACTTCTAAGTAAAAAGAAGGCCACTGTATAATGATAAAGGGGTCATTCATCAAGAAGATATAATGAGGAGCGCCTGGGTGGCTCAGTCTTTAAGCATCTGCCTTTGACTCGGATCATGATCCCAGGGTCCTGGGATCGAGTCCCACATCGGGCTCCCTGATCAGCGGGAGGCCTGCTTCTTCCTCTCCCATTCCCCCTGCTTGTGTTCCCTCTCTCGCTGTGTCTCTCTCTGTCAAATAAATAAATAAAATCTTTAAAAAAAAAAAAGAAGATATAATGACTGTATATATATATATGCATTCAACATCACAGCACCTAAATATATTAAGCAAATAGTAACATATCTGAAGGCAGAAATAGGCAGCAATACAACAATAGTAAGGGGTGTCAATCCTCCGTTTCAAATGTGAATAGATCATCCAGATAGAAAATCAAAATGAAATACTGGACTTGAACTACACTTTAGACCAGATGGACCTAACAGACACCTACAGAATACTCCATCCAATAGCAATAGAACACACACTCTTCTCAAGTGCAGATGAAACATTCTCCTGGATAGGTCAAATATTAGGTCACAGATCAAGTCTTCACAAAATTTAAGAAGACTGAAGTCAAATCAAGTATCTCTTCCAACCATAATAGTATGAAACTAGAAGTCAGTAAAAGTGGGAAAGTTGGAAAATTAACAAATATATGGAAATTAAACAATACTCCTAAACAACCAATGTGTCGAAGAAACTAAAAGGAAAATCAAGAAATATCTTGAAACAGGGATGCCTGGCTGGCTCAGTCAGTACAGCATGTGACTCTTGATCTCCCGGTCATGAGTTTGAGCCCACACTGGGTGTAGAGATTACTTAAATAAATAAGTAAACTTAAAAAAAACAAACAAAAACCTTCTTGAAACAAACAAAAATGGAAATGCAACATACCAAAACTTACAGGATTCAACAAAAGCAGTTCCAATTAAATGGTTACATTAAGAAAAAAAGAACAACCTCAAATAACAACTCCTAGAACTAGAAAAAGAAGAGTAAGAAAAAGCGAGAGAAGACTCAAATAAATAAAATCATAAATGAAAGAGAAGATATTACAATGCAAAAATAGAAAGGATCAAAGAGACCACTGTGAACATTCATATGCTAACAAACGGGGTTACCTAGAAGAAACAGATAAATTCCTAGAAACATACAACCTATCACAACTGAACCATGAAGAAATAGAAAATCTGCAGATCTCTAAGTAGTAAGGAGACTGATCAGTAATCGAAAATCACTCAAGAGGGGCGCCTGGGTGGCTCAGTCGGTTAAGCATCTGCCTTCAGCTCAGGTCATGATCCCAGGGTTCTGGGATAGAGCCCCACATCAGGCTCCCCACTCAGTGGGGAGTCTGCTTCTCCATCTCTCTCTGCCCCCCCCACCACTCGTGTTCTCTCTCTCAAATAAATAAATAAAATCTTTAAAAACAACAACAAAAAACTCTCAACAAAGAAAAACCCAAGACCAGATGGCTTCAATAGCAAATTCTACCAAAAACACCGATTCTCCTCAAACTCTTCCAAAAAAATTGAAGAGAAGGAAACACATCCAAACTTATATTTAAGGCCAGCATTATCTTGATACCATAACCAGACAAAGACACTAGAAGAAAAGAAAGTTACACTCCAGCATCCCTGATGAGCATAGATTCAAAAATCCTCAATGAAATACAAGCAAACCAAATTCAACAGAACATTATAAGGATCATACAGCATGATCAAGTAGGAT
Organism: Mirounga leonina; assembly: GCF_011800145.1. Taxonomy (NCBI): domain Eukaryota; kingdom Metazoa; phylum Chordata; class Mammalia; order Carnivora; family Phocidae; genus Mirounga; species Mirounga leonina. The sequence continues at coordinate 35,279,041 of NW_023270453.1, forward strand.
GTATCCCTAGCCTGTAAGGATGGTTCAACATACACAGGTCAATCAATGAGATACACCACATTAAAGAATGAAGGATAAAAATCATATGATCATCTCAATAGATGCATTAAAATCATTCAACAACATTCAGCATTCTTTCATGATAAAAGCTCTCAACAGATACCACCTTGCACCAGTCAGAATGGCTAAAATTAACAAGTCAGGAAAGGACAGATGTTGGCGGGGATGCAGAGAAAGGGGAACTCTCCTACACTGTTGGTGGGAATGCAAGCTGGTGCAGCCACTCTGGAAAACTGTATGGAGGTTCCTCAAAAAGTTGAAAATAGAGCTACCCTACAACCCAGCAATTGCACTACTGGGTATTTACCCCAAAGATACAAAAGTAGGGATCCGAAAGGGTACGTGCACCCCGATGTTTATAGCAGCAATGTCCACAATAGCCAAACTGTGGAAAGAGCCAAGATGTCCATCGACAGATGAATGGATAAAGAAGATGTGGTATATATATACAATGGAATATTATGCAGCCATCAAAAGGAATGAGATCTTGCCATTTGCAACAACGTGGATGGAACTGGAGGGTATTATGCTGAGTGAAATAAGTCAAAGAGAAAGACATGTATCCTATGACCTCATTGATATGAGGAATTCTTAATCTCAGGAAACAAACTGAGGGTTGCTGGAGTGGGTGGTGGGGTGGGAGGGATGGGGTGACTGGGTGATAGACACTGGGGAGGGTATGTGCTCTGGTAAGCGCTGTGAATTGTGCAAGACTGTTGAATCTCAGATCTGTACCTCTGAAACAAATAATGCAATATATGTTAAGAAAAAAAGAAAAAAAAGAAGAAGATAGCGGGAGGGGAAGAATGAAGGGGGGGAAATCGGAGGGGGAGACGAACCATGAGAGACGATGGACTCTGAAAAACAACTGAGGGTTCTAGAGGGGAGGGGGGTGGGAGGATGGGTTAGCCTGGTGATGGGTATTAAAGAGGGCATGTTCTGCAAGGAGCACTGGGTGTTATGCACAAACAATGAATCATGGAACACTACATCTAAAACTAATGATGTAATAATGTATGGGGATTAACATAACAATAAAAAAAATTTTTTTTTTTAAAAAGCTCTCAACAGATCAGCTATAGAAGAAATGTAAGTCAACATAATAATGGCCATACAGGACAAGTCTATAGCTAACATCATACTCAACGGTGAAAAGCTAAAATTTTTCCTCTAAGATTAGGAATAAGGCAAGGATGCCCACTTGTCACCACTTCTATTCAATATAGTACTGGAATTAGACAAGAGCAATTAGACAAAAAGAAATAAAAGGCATCCAAATCAGAAGGAAAATTAAGTTGTCTCTGTCTGCAGATAACATGACATTATATATAGAAAACCCTAAAGACCCCACCAAAAAACTGTTAGAATAAATCAATCCAGTAAAATTACAGGATACAAAGTCAATATACAAAAATCAATTGCATTCTATACACTATCAAAAAAACTATCTGTATAAAAGAGAAATTAAGAAAGCAATCCCAGGGGCACCTGGGTGGCTCAGTCGGTTAAGCTCTTGATTTCAGCTCAGGTCATGATCTCAAGGTTCTCAGATCAAGTCCTGCATGGAGCCCTGCATCAAGCTCCACACTCAGCAGGGAATCTGCTTGAGGATTTCTCTCCCTCTCCCTCTGCCCCTCCCCCCACTCCACACACTCTCTCCCTCTCTAAAGTAAATAAATAAATAAATCTTTTAAAAAAATCCTTCCCATTTACAATTGCATCAAAACAATAAAATACTTAGGAATATGTGTATTTAATCAAGGAGGTAAAGAACCAGTACATTGCAAATTATAAGACACTGATGAAAGAAACTGAAGAAGACACAAATAAATGGAGAGGTATCTCATGCTCATGGATTGGAAGAATTAATATTCTCAAATGTCTATACTACCCAAAGCAATCTATAGATTTGATGCAATCTCTATCAAAATTCCAAAGACATTTTTCACAGAAACAAAAGAAAGAATCCTAAAATTTGTATGGAACCACAAAAGATCCTGAATAGCCAAAGCAATCTTGAGAAAGAACAAAGCTGGAGGCATCACACTTCCCAATTTCAAACTCTTACTACAAAGCTATAGTAATCAAAAATAGTATGGTACTGGCATTAAAACAAACACAAGACCAACGGAACAGAATAGAGAGTCCACATATACAGTCAATTTATTTTTGGCAATGGTGCCAAGAACACACAATGGGGAAAGGTTTGGGGAAAACTGGAAGCTATATGCAGAAGAGTGAAACTGGACTCTTAACCACTCACGAAAATTAATGTGAAATGGATTAAAGACTTAAATGTACCTAAAACTGTAAAACTCCTCCATGAAAACATAGAAAAAAGCTCCTTGACATTAGTCTTGGCAGTGATTTTTTTTGGATAGGACACCCCCAAAGGCACAGGCAACAAAAGCAAAAAGAAGTGGGACTACATCAAACTAAACAGCTTCTGTGCAGCAAAGGAAACAATCAACAAAATGAAAAGGCAACCTAAAGAATGGGAGAAAATATTTGCCAACTATCTATCTGATAAGGGGTTAATATCTAATATAAGGAGTTCATAAACTCAATAGCAAAAAAAAAATCTGATTTAAAATGGGCAAAGGATCTACACAGACATTTTTCAAAGAAGACATACAGACGGCCAACAGGTACATGAAAATGTGTTCAACATCACTCATCCTCAGGGAAATGCAAATCAAAACCACACTGAGATATCATCTCACACTGGTCAGAATGGCTGTTATCAAAAAGAGAAGAGAGAACAAATGTTGGTGAGGATGTAGAGGAAAGGGAACCCTTGTTCCCTTGTTAGTGAGAATGTAAACTGGTACAGCCATTACAGAAAACAGTAGGGAGGCTCCTCAAAAAATTAAAAGTAGAACCACCATATGATCCAGCAATCCCAATTCTGGGTATATTGTGAAAGGAAAGGAAATCATTATCTGGAAAAGATACCTATACTCCCAAGTTCGTTGCAGCATTATTCACAATGGCCAAAATATGGAAACAACCTAAGTGTCCATCAATGGATGAATGGACAAAAGAAATGTGTTGTATACGTATATATAATGGAATATTATTCAGCCATTAGAAAGAAGAAAATCCTGCCTTTTGCAACAACAGGCGGGAGCCTGGAGAGCATTATGGTAAGTGAATAAGCCAAAGATAGATTCTGTATGGTATCACTTATATGTGAAGCCAAAAAAAAAGAAAAAATCAAACTCAGAAACAGAATAGAAGAGTGATTGTCAGGGCCCCAGGAGCGTATATCAAATCATCATTCTGCATACATGATGGCCTAAGAGGAAGGAGAAGGAAGAAACCTGGCTGAGTTGCCCCCCAAAAGCCTACAATCTGATGGGACAAATGGGACTGAATGGAAAGAAAATTGAGCCTATCTGTGGGCTTCCCAGACATGGCCCTTCAGCAAGTCTGGTTTAAACTCCATCTCAAGGGCAGCGGAGGAGTTTTTTAGTTTGTTTTTTGTTCTTCCTGATTAGCCTGGGCCGAGCATACTGGACCATACACACTGCTCTCTTCTCTTCCTATTCTGTGTCCACTGACCCCAGGCCCCAGCTCTGCTAAAGATGTCGCTTGTGTGACCACATCCGAAGCTGATAAATGGAAGAACAGGTAGGGGGCACAAACCCTTACCCCAAGCTAGTGAACAGAACTCAAGAATTCACCCCTGGCTTGCAAGGTCAAAGTCTCCCAACGGCCGTTTAGAAGCTCTTAATCCATGAATGAAAGCTTAACTTCCTGCACAGACTAGGACGGCAGGAACAGAAGACTTGAGAAGGATCAACTACTGAGAGAATCCAAACACCCTCCACCAAGGGAAATCCCACTTGTAAAAATAAGAGGATTATTTGGCTGTGAAATTTGCTTAGTAATTGAACGGGAAACGTATTTTGATTCCCAGGGAAAAAGGCAGACACTAAGTAATGCAAATTCCCATTCAGCCAGGAGCCAAATAAGCAGAAACTGTGAATCACTAGATTCTTCCCCCCGACACACACACCAGACCCACATTCTATTTCAGGGGAAAGAAACAAAGAAAATCGACATCTCTGACATTTGGATTTTGCTCTAACAAGCAGACTGCTAGAACAGATTGGGGAGGGGGCTGCCCACATTTCCCAACCTCTACCGGAGAGGTCCCCAGAATCACGCGCAGAGGACCAGCTGTATCCTGTGTGTTCTCCTGTGAACCTCTCAGATCCTTTGAGAGCCAACAGGACAGACTGGCTCTTGATCAGGCACTTAAATATGTGGTCTGTGCACCAGTGGGGGTGAAACACAGGGAGTGAGGGACAGAGAGTAGGGTCAACCCTACTCCACTTCCACATCTGGAAAATGTGTATAATCACAGTACCTACCTCATAACGCCGACAGGAACGTTCGGTGAGTTATTACATGAGCAGTGTCTGGAACACAGTATGCAGAGTATGAGTGTGACTATCATCATTGCCATCCCTTTCCCCAGACAAGACAAGGGAAGCTCCAAGGGAAGAAGGCTACAGGCCTACTATCAAGTTGTCAAGCCCTGCCCTCCTCCACACTCGCACTCCCACTCCCACAGCTGCTAAGTTACCTTCTACAAGCCTGTCCTTCGGATGCCTCAGGAAGTGGGGACAGGGCACCTTCTCTCCGCTCTGGGAGCAATCATGCTGGAAGCACAGCTGGGCGTGGACCTCCTCTCCCCGGGCACCTCCCCACTTGCCCACACCCGCACCTCCTCAGCCGAAGCTGGGCGCTCCTGGGGGGCTCTCGGCAGCTTTCCCGTGCCATGCTGCACTCTTGGCTAAGAGGCTACAGACGTGCAACCCCATTCAAACCAGCCCGTGTTGGTACTTTAACGGCAAGACAGAACATTTCAGGCACTATGCCTCAGTGTCACCCCATGTGTATCCACTTATTCTGAACACAGTCCCATCCTCATGGCCCCAAAAGACGTCTTTATCTTTAGTGCAGAAAGGAAGCAAGAGAAAGAGAGCTGGTAATTCAAGATGATTTGGGTTCACTTTTCCTCGACACCATTTCTCTTTTTCCCCTTCACAGAGAAGAAAAAAAGAAATGTTGGCTGTTAAAAAGAACTTACACGACATAGTAGTATTCATTTAAAAAAATATATTTTTTGAGGACCTTTGATGTGCCAGATGCTGTCCCAAGTTCGGGACTCCTGCTGGGGAGCGGTGTCTGCCCGGTTTAAAAGAATCCTTACAATACTTACAACGAACATTTCTTGTTATCTGAGGATTTGCTGCCCATGTAATTTGAATTACCATTAATAGTGACTCATCATCGCACCAGCCCACTGCCCTACTGGCTCCCAGGGATCTACACTTTCTGCAAAGTGCTCTAGTATTTCTGGGAGTCCCCAAGTGGTGCCTCACCTAGGGTCACAAAGGAGCCCTGCTCCATCAGGAAGCATCTGCTCCAGGAGGGGCTGCCTGGGATGCCCTGAGGACCTTCTGGTATCAGGTCCCACAGCAATCTAGGAGAGCGGGAAAGGATGATTCTCTCTCCTCTTGTGTGTCTTACACTCTGTCAGAGGGATCCCTGATGGGACTTATAAACTTTAGAGAAATAGACTTTCAAAGTTTACATCCAACCCCTCTGTCCAGGAACAGATCTGGGAATGTCTCCAACAAGGACTGCACCAAATGACAAGGCCAAACTCAGGAATACCCCTTTTCTTGGATTAACAGGGCTGTCTGGTTCTTTCTTAGGCCTCTTCATGGTCCCGCCTCCCTGCCATTTGTCCGACATATTAAGACACATTTAAATCCCACTCAGAGGGTACCCCAAATATACCCGTAAAAAAAACTTCACTTCCAAGAACATCACCAGACCTCACCCCTCTTTGCGGCAGGGTGGGAGACATCCACATTTTCAGGCTGTGCAGCACGTTTTTTTTATTGAGGTAAAATTCACATAACATAAAATTAACCATTTTAAAGTGTACAATTCAGTGGCATTTAGCACATTCACAATGTTGTAAAATCATCATTTCTATATTCCAAAATATATTCGTATCCCAAAGGGAAACCCATACCTATTAAGCAGGCATCCCCATTCCTCCCTCTTCCCAGCCTGCCATAACCACTTTGTACTATGTCTCCTTTGGAGAAATGTCTATTCAAATCCTCTGCCCATTTTTTAATTACCTTGCCTTTTTGTTGTTGAGTTATGACAGCCCATTATACATTCTGGATACGAGGCACTTATCAGATACATGGTTTGCACTATCTTTCCCCATTCTGTAAGCTGTCTCTTCACTTTCTCGATAGTATCCTTTGGTGTATGAAGGTTTTCAATTGTGATATAGTCAAGTGTATCTATTTTATTGTTGTTGCGCTTTTGGTGTCATATCTAAGAATCCACTGTCAAATTCAAGGTCATGAAAACATATCATATTTTCTTCCAAGAGTTTATTTAGTTTTAGCTCTCACATTTAGGTCTTTGATCCATTCTGAATATTAATTTTTGTATACGATGTGAGTTGAAGGTTCAACTTTCTTTCTTTTTTTTTTTTTTTTTAAGATTTTATTTATTTATTTGACTGAGAGAGACACAGAGAGAGAAGGAACACAAGCAGGGGGAGTGGGAGAGGGAGAAGCAGGCTTCCCGCCAAGCAGGGAGCCGGATGCAGGGCTCCATCCCAGGACCCTGGGATCATGACCTGAGCCGAAGGCAGACACTTAACAACTGAGCCACCCAGGCGCCCCAAGGTCCAACTTTCTTTTGCCCGTGAATACCCACTTGTCTTGGCACGTGTTGAAAAGACTATTCTTTCTCCATTAAATAGTTTTCGTACCCTTATCAAAATTTGACCATAGATGTATGATATTTGTGTGTTTCTAGACTCTTACTCTATTCTATTGATCTAGGTTTGTCTTTATTCCTTCTGGGACCCGCATTTATGCATGTTACATTCTTGATGGTGTACCACGGGTCTCAGGCTCTGACCACTTTCTTCATTCTTCTCTCCTTCTGCTCCGCAGGCTGAATAATCTCAATTGACCTGTCTTTAAGTTCAGGGGTTCCTTCTCTTGCCTGCACAAATCTACTGCTGAGCCCCTCTAGTGAATACATTTTTCATTTCAGTTATTATACTCTTCAGCTCCAAAATTTCTATTTGGTGCCTTTTCTATATTCCTCTCTCTTTACTGATACTCTGTATATGCTGAGACATTGTTCTCCTGGTTTCCTTTAGCTCTTTGAGCATATTTAAAACCATTAGTTTAAGGTCTTTGTTTAGTAAGTCTTTGTTTAGTAAGTCCAATAACCTGGGCTGCCTCATGGACAGTTTCTATATTTTTCTTTTTTCTCTGTGTAAGGCCGTAATTTGTTTCTTTGAACAGCTTATGATTTTTGTTGTTGCTGAATACTGGCTATTTTGAATACGTGGCAACTCTGAAAGTCAGATTTTCCTTCCTCTCAGGGTTTACTGCTGCCTATTATGGGTTACTGGTACTTGCTTGCTTATAGACTTTCCTCAACTATTTGTGTGAGGTCTGTGCTCTTTGCCACTGAAGTCTGTTTTCCTTTAGCTTACTGGATAGCTGGTATCTTGACAGTTACCTTAAATGTCTGGAGCCAACAAAAGAAACTTGTTTAAGGAAAGAAAAATTACTCTCCTACATCTTTGCAAGATGGAACCGTGTCAGAGCTAAGTCCTCGAATACTTGGCCTGGCTGCTTAGAACTCTGCCTTAGCTTCAACTTTCTTCTCACACAGAGCCTGAAGGCCAGCAAGAGATCAAAGCTTAGAGTCTTCTCAGGCCTTTGCTGAGTTTGGGTCTCACTCTTTGTTTGCACGTGGCTCTTCTCAATTCCCAGGCATATGCGGAAGCTTTGAAAAGCCCCATTCCCACACATAACTCTGTCCCAAACCCTTCTTTCCCAGGTTTCTTGTCTATTACTTGTCCCAAGTGTTGTCCCCGGCTGCTGAAGCCAGTACCTGTGCCTTTAAATGTTTTCAGCAAAAGCCATCGCCCCTGGGAACATCCTGAGTGAAGATACAGGAAGTCTTTCCACCTGTCCTTGAGGGAGGCACCAGACAGGGGGACACCCACAATCACATTCCTTGAAAGTTAAGTTCTATATCGCTTCCTCCAGCACCAGCAACCAGCACCAGACGTTTGGGTGCCCACCCTCATGGCATTCAAAATGCCACAGCACTCTCTCACCGTAAAGCTGCAGTCTCTCTCTTCACCAAGTTTTCCCTGTTTTAAGTTTTTCACTAGATTCCGGAGTTCTTCAAAAGCTGATTCTGACAGATTTGGCCAGTTCATTCGTTGTACTGGGAGAGGGACAGAGCCCTGGATTTTTCTATTCTACCATTTTTGGTTGCCCAGCACTTTTTGAGCACTCTGTGCTTGGAGAAAATCCCTATACTGTGAGTCTAAAGATCCCCGAGGTGGAGGCCAGGGACTCGATTTCCCCAGTCTCCCTCCAGCCAGTAGTGCACTTAGAACCTAGCAAGACTGGCCCTGCAACTCAGAATACATCAAAAAGTAAATGTATTAAGGAACACAGGGTGCTCTGGTCACTCAGGATCATATGCTCAGCACTGGCTCAGCATGATCTGTAATCCTAAACATCCCATTTCATAACTAACACTGTTCAGGCCCCAAGGAATGTGCTCCTCACCTCTTGCCCTAAAATCTCTCAACAAAAGGCAATTGTATCTGAAGGTCACAGGTTTGTGGGTAGCAGCCTCTGCCAATGTTGTAGACAGACACGGTTTCAGAGTATAAGAAAGAAGTGTTGAAAACACTTAAGAGAAATGACAAATTAACTTCTTTTCAAGTGGCATGCATGCAACGGATTCTAGATCAACAGCAAAGCTGAGCATCCATTTTTCAGCTTCTCCTCATGTTCTCAGCGTATTATAGCAGAGGAACATTCTACAATTTAAACAATTTATGCCACTAATTTATATGGAGGAGACCGAGACATAAGACATATGAGGTGACACCAATTCTTTACATTAGCGACTAGATTGACAATGAATACTAGAAATGCAAAAAGTTATGTAATAAAAATATTACATAAGATTAATAAAGTTGTTTTCAAAATATATTTAAGATTTTCAACTTTAAACAATTTTGATTTAAAACTTTGGTATCTATCACTTATACTTGTATTTTGCCCTGTAATTTTAATACTTTTGAATATTTTAGAAAACAACTTCACCGAGTTTTCTGAACATTAAAATTTTCACATTAACTTTCACTTACATTTTTCTATAAAAATATATTCAAAATTTTTTATATTCTGAAATTGTAAATCCTAAAAACTACCTTTTCTTTTTTGTCCTTTAGGTCGTTACTGCCAGCACAACATAAATTACACAAAAACTTTTATGATAACAACATATTTAGTGACTTCATGAAAATGAAGACAAGAGAAATAAATTTTAAGGAATAAATATATAATAGTTTATAACACATGAACATCTTATTTTTCTTGCAAATATTGCTGGCCCATCAATTTACTCAAATATATGCAACAATTAAATTGTTTTCTTTGATATTCTGCCAACTTCATCACATAAAAAGATTTGTTTGGGGTTTTGTTGTTATGAAGCTGTCAAGGTAGGAGAATAGAACATATTTTACTAAAGAGCTTGTTAGCTTGAACTATAACTTTTAAATATATAGATCTATGGCACATAGGCCTATTTTTGTTTTGCCCTGGCACCGTCTGCCTGCAGTTGGGGTGTGACCTTCTGATCCACAGAGCACTGCTCCTCAACCTGGGGTGACTGAGTCTGGCAGGGGGATGTGACCATGCCTGGAGACATTTTTGGTTGTCTCAAGTGGCATCTAGAGTGGAGAGGCCACGAATGTTACTAAACACCCTACAAGGCACAAGACAGGTCCCCCTCCACTCCTGCCCCAACAAAGAATTACCCAACCCAAAATGTCCATAGTACCAAGGTTATTCTAGTAAGGGTGACAGAGAAACCTCAAGCTTCTGGAAATGGCAGGGGCAAAGAACTCAGGAGCATGTCAGGGACATGGGATCACAGAGGAAGCGGTGGTGTCTAGACAAAGCTACAGCAATCCTCCAAACAAAGGCCAGAGGTGGGATAGAAATGTCATGCCTAGCCGCAAAGCCTCCAACCAATTCTCTGCCCCTTCCAGAAATCCCGTGAGTTACCTTACATCCTTTAATAAATTAAACTAGCTTGAGGGGTTTCTGTTTTGTTGCACTGCTAAAGTGGGTAGGACTACTATCCCAGCCCCCATTTGAAAGATGACAAGATTGAGCCCCACAAAGTCCCAGAGCACAGTAGTGAAAGAGTTGGAACTAGAGTTGTATTTAGTTTGTTTACAAATGAATGCCTAGAATTTAGCTCAAACCAGTAACTTTTAGCTCAACCAAGTACTTCTTTTTAAGTAAAAGAGGAGAATGTTATTTCTTGCTCACAAAATACAACATGGAAAGAGGTAGAACAGCATCTCAGGAAGAGCCCAGACTCCAACACATGAAGACCTGATCTAGCTTATCTGTGCTGCTCACAGACAATCCCAAGTAACTTTTTCCACATGGCAGAAATTATGACAACCAAGAGCACTCAATATCTTTACCTTATAATTTCCACCATTTTAGAGAGAAAAACTTCACATCTTCCAAGTTCAAAATATCCTAAGGCATCTTCAACCTGGTTTGAGGTAGGTGCCCCATTCAGGGACTGTCAAACGGCTCGGGGCTGGGGGTATTTAAGACCCTTGTGGACACTTGGAAGGGGGACAGAGGTGGTTAATGGGAAAAAAACCACATTCAGAACAACAAATGCTACATCATATCCAGCCAAAGAATCCTGTTTGTTATTCTGTGTCCCATCGTATTCTTTGTAACTCAGCAAACCTTTACTAAATCTGAGATTGCTTGTATCAGCACGTTAGTAACAAATCCAAGTCATCAGGTGACTTCTTGCTCTTCCTACGCTCACTGCTAGATCTCTGCATTGCCACTCTGAGGCCTGGAGTAATAGAGCAGCTACTCCATACAGAAAGAAAACAGGCACAGAAGTCTCCCACTAGCCACTAAAGGCTCCAGCTTGTAAGACATCACTTGCTGTTCATTCACAGCAAATTCATTGGCCAAAATTGGTCACATGCAAACTACATGTGCCCAGCATGGGGAGAACCTGAGTATTTTGCAAACAGCTCTAATTTACCACTCCAGCACTTTACAAGCATTGTATGTAATCTTCACAACCGTCACAGGAAGTATTACTATTATCCCCATATTAAAGATGAGGAAACAGACACACAGGCAAGGCAACTGGCCAAGGTCACACAGCTAGCAACTGAGGCCAGCATATGATTCCAAGTCCATTCTCGTAAGCATTCATTTTTTTACTGCCTCCCTTGGCTTATCTTGTGTGGTCTTCAGCAATTTCATTGCTCATTAGATCATTCAAACATAAAAAGGGGGGACCCGGGTGCCATGACAATGACCTTGTAAAGTGCTATATCCCACTCTTCCTGATTCTTGGGTCCAGGAATTCTGTGGACTCAAACATAGTATAGCACAGGTTGTAGATAGGATTCGTTTTAAAAGCATGGTCTCAAAAAAAAAAAAAAAAAAAAAGGCATACACTCCAATGGCCATGAGGGTCAGAGAGGACTTTTTAGAGACTATATGCATCGTGGATCACATCAAAAACTAATGATGTATGGTGACTAACATAATAAAATTAAAAAAAAAGAGAGAATACATGCTGGTCACACATAGATGGTCGTGCACAGGTTCCCCTGCGTAGAGCTCACTTTATTAGAGGTTAATAAGCTCCAATGAGGGCAGGGACTAGACGTTTGTACACCCTTGTAGCCCAAATGCCTACATATGGTAAACATCTTATACTCGTTACATTAAAGACCAGAAAGCAAGACAGAACGTAAGGGCCAGGAAACAGTCTGTGCATTTAAACCCTGACTTTGCCACTTTGTAGTATCTTGAACCAATGACTTCACAACTCTTGTGCTTCACTTTTTTCACTTGAAAAACTAGAGCCAGTTAATAGTAGCCATGATGTAGAATTGTCAAGATTAAATGAGATGGTGTATGTAAGCTTAGTTCCACACCTGGCATATAGTAAACATTCAACAAGCACTAAAAACTATTAGTCTTACTAAGGCCTTCGTATTTTTAGAAGAAAAGATTAACAGCACATGTTCTTTTGGAGGGAAGATTAATGGCAGAAGTGACTTTTTAAGCTGGCTTTTAGGAACATCTCCAGGGAACAGGAAAAAGGCACGGCAGGGGGAGCCTTAAGCAAAGGCTCAGAAGTGGGGCACATAGGGGTTCAATTTAGAATTACGATTGGTGGGTGTTTGGAAGAATAGTGGATTAGACTGGAAAGCCAAGAGAGAATGAGATTTGGGATCTCCCAGATCTTTGCTTTTTGGGGGGTCAGGAGTGGAAACTCCCTAGCCTTCAGTGAAAAAATCATCTCTCAGATGTTGACCAGACCAAGAAAGACCCTCTCCCTTGCCCAGAGAACTCCGTGCTCTTCTATCTGGCAACATTACGAGAGTTAACCCACATTACCCAGAGGTTAAGGCAAACCAACCTCTAAATGAGAACATAGGATGCACTGATCATGGACATCTGTGTGGTGGTTCTTTTGACCGATCTAAATTTCTTTCAGTTTCTTTTTAAAGACTTTATTTATTGAAGAGAGAGAGAGTGGGAGAGAGCATGAGAGGGGAAAGGGTCAGAGGGAGAAGCAGACTCCCCACCGAGCGGGGAGCCCGAAATGGGACTCGATCCTGGGACTCCAGGATCATGACCTGATCCGAAGGCAGTCGCTTAACCAACTCAACTGAGCCACCCAGGCGCCCTTTCTTTCAGTTTCTGATCAAAGGCTCTATGCTGTATGGGATCTCTCCAGAAAAATGCATGGGTGTCACCAATTTTGCAGGTTCTTTTCAGAAAATTCGTCTCTGACATCTGTCGATAGATTTTAGGTTAAGAACCCAGGGTCTGGATAGGTGCTGAGGGCCCTTTTAACACTGCCTCAAAGTGCATCTGGTAGGTCCAAGAAGCATGTCACTCCTCACCACCCCAATCCCCCTAACCTCCGCCTGCCTGAGGCAGTGGCAGGCTGGGAGGGAATGCTGGGTTCACAGCACACCTGAGGCAAGTTTTCCTGCCAGGAGGAACCTAAACTGTCTCCAGACCCTCAAACCTTGGGAGTCTAACCTGGGCCAACCAGCCCATAGCTCATGTTTACTGGGTCTCAGAAATATGGGCTAAAGCCATCTGCTTCCCCATAAATACAAAGGACATGTGCTATTAAATCCATCAACTGGCCACCCAATTTTCCCTACCTCAGCACCTACTTTTTTCTACCCTTGACCACTTCAAAGGACACTGGATCCCCACTAAATGGTGGGGACAAATGGGGCCATTTTCTTGTCCTATTTTAGTACCTGGTACCAGTGCCCAGGAAGATGAGAATTCAATCAAGACGTACTTACTGAAGCATCCAGTGTGACAAGCCTTAAGGTTAGGGGTGAGATACAATAGTATACAAAACATGACCTGTCTTCCAAGGGCTTACAATCTTGACATTAACAGAAAACGATCAACAATCAGCTTTGGGGGCGCCTGAGTGGCTCAGTTGGTTAAGCGACTGCCTTCAGCTCAGGTCATGATCCTGGAGTCCCGGGATCGAGTCCCGCATCGGGCTCCCTGCTCAGCAGGGAGTCTGCTTCTCCCTCTGACGCTCCCCCATCTCATGCTCTATCTCATTCTCTCTCTCAAATAAAATCTTTTAAAAAAAATCAGCTTTGAAGATCCTTCTGGACTCACTCCACCTGTGTCTGACAAATTCAACTGTCTATATGACTATCGAGTGCTAATTAACGTACTTTACATAATCTCATCTTTCCCCTAACAACTTTGAAGTAGGTTTTTCCCTTATTCCCATTATGCAGATGAGGAAATCAAAGCTACTTAGCAGAAAAGCAAACTTTATTTCTGGTCTGTTAAACCCCTAAAGCCCACATTAATTATGTGTTGTCTTCCAAACATTAGAGGCCCTAAACCCAGATACACCTGTCAACCAGCTTTCTTCTAACATTTTACCAAGTGAGGCCTACTAACTGGGGCCATTACTTAACACATCTCTAGAGCCAGTCTTGGCATTCCTTGCTCGTTCCCACATCTTTCGTAATCCCTCCTTTGTTACTGTTACTGAATGCCTGCCATGACCCGGCCCTGGGCTGTTTCAAGTGCGCTCTCACTTAGCATCCCCATGGAGTATTTTTCTCTTTTTACCTAACACAGGGAGACCCACAGAAGTTGTCACTTGCCAGAGATCACTTTACAACCAGGGCAGTGGTAATTCAACATCCCTACCCAGACTGAGATACCAGAGTGTTAAAAACTGCCTGACCTACCAGAAAGTCAAAAAGTAGTCTTCTAGATGAGTTATCAAAACAACCCAAACAGTTTAAAGTATCCCCTGCCTGGCAAATATAGCTTGGCCAGGTGCACAATGACCTATCTGGGCTCTCCTCCAAGCTTCCTTTCTCCTTGGCCAGACCTAGACTTTCCAAGAATCAAGTCTAGCCTGTGCTGTCCAACATGAACACCAGCCACATGTGGCTATGTAAAGTGGCTAGCCTCAATTGAAACGTGCCTTAAGTGTAAATAAATGTACAGTATACATAATTTCAGAGACTTATTACAAGGCGTAAAATTCCATTATCAGTATGTTGAAAGTGTATCATTTTGAACACAAATGTTATTAAAAAACCAATCCAAACTGTTTAACAGTTTTACATAGCCACTAAAAGTGGTTCTTGTTCCATTACTGGACAGCACTGCTTACAAAGGGGCAGCATAGCCCTGGTGTACTTCACAGAAGCCGCCCTACCCGCTGGTGGTGGAGGTCTTCACAAGCACTCCCCCAGGTGAAGTGGCCCGGCAAACTAATTCTTCTCTAGTCCAGGAATACATTTGTGACAGGTTTACAGTAAGACCAGTTTTTAAACAAGGTTTCATTTTTCTAAATGACGTCTTACAAACACACACTGCTAAAATGTTATTAACATGCCATCCAAATTTACTTTGAGATGCACCTTAGTGATCTGTGGGCTCTAGCTGTCTGCTTCCTGCCTGCTTCCTTATGAGCACTTACACAGTTCACTGTAGCCTGGTCGTATCTTTAGGGCAGTAAACAACTGTGCATGAAATGTGTATAGTCAAGCTAAAAACAGGGCACCACTCCTTCCAGGGTTAATGTAAGACTCCAGAAGAGAAAGCATCACCACCTGGACCCCAACCCAGATTCAGCCATGCAGGGCTAGATACAACCTCCTCTGGTGGGCCATGAGCATGACGGTGGGGTTAGCACAAGTCAAGACCTCCTTGTTCACTTCAGGGAGACAGCACTCCCCGATTAACACAAAGGCTGTACACTGCTGCAGACGCTCTTGCTAACTCTGCTGTAAAGTTCAAAACGACCGAGTGAAGCACCAGAGTCCATTGAGGCATTTTATTTGCAAGTATGTATTACATCCCTAGAAAAAGAATCCCAGGATTTTCCCTCCTGTGTGTTTTCGTCTTGCTTCTTCATGGTCCATGATGCCAGCTGAGGTTGTCAGTACAATGAAACTATGGAGAGTTAAAAAAGAAAACGCTGGTGAGTTTTTCCTAAAAATAGTTCAACACAGAGTGGCTTTCTGGTACAGAAAAAGACCAACATTCAAAAGTGCTTAAGACGCTTTCCCATAATAAAACGCAGAAACTAATACTGCCTACTTGGCCAGCAGTGCAGACATAGCTCCTGGAACCCAAAGACCCAAATCCAAAGACCTCAGCTACACAACACACTCACACAGCCTTGCCCTCGGCTAACACTGAGAAACAATGCTGTTAAGCTTAATTGAAAATGAAGACTGAACTTTAATTTCAAAATGCCACATTCTGTTCTCAGGTAAGGAGACAGAGTTTAAAGCAATGAAGTGTTGCTATAAACTTGACTGAATTGTTTCTGCCACTTACATGATCACAGACAAGCTACTGTAAAGAGGCGGGTGGACAATGGAAATCCCACTTGGCCTGGCTACCTCATGGGTTACTATGGGGATCGAGGTAAGACACATAAGGTGGTATGCCAACTCTGAGGCATTAACATTAGTATCATAATTACAATCAGAAATGACTCACTCGTAGCACCGTACCTGTAACACAGTAACCATGAAGTGGGAGTAAATTCAACCACATCACCAAATATATGATTGGGGGGGGGTGGGGGCTTAAGTTCTTAACCACAAACAGATAAGCACTTACTGTGTTGTGTCAGATACAGAAGTTCTTTACCAGAATTAAATCAGATGATAAAATAATTTAAGAGAATAATTACCATTTTTACAGATGAAGAAACCAAGGCCATGAGCTACCCAAGGCCTCAGAGCTTTAAAGTAGGAAAGCAAGGATTTGTACTCCATCTCTTACCAAGAATGAAGAAATTGAGTTTCTCCAGAAGCCTAGGGTTAAAAAGTGATTCTAGCCATAGAACGGGAGCACAATAAACATACAGTATCAACTATATGCACTGAGCCAAAAGAGCAGACATTTAAGGGGACACATATCTGCTGTCTCTCAGTTAGCCTGGACTCTCACAGGTCTCTCAGAACCTGAAGCCTAGCACATGAAATGTGGCAACACCTAACAATTAATCCTTGAATCAAGATAGTTGGGGATAGAGACAATTACTACTATAATAACAACAACAAAAGCCAAACAAACAAAAAACTCAGCTCAAGTCAAACTGTACCACAGCAATCTTTAGCATTGCTATTTTTTTTTAATGAGGAAAACTGACTCACCCAAACTGGCGGGACGGGAGCAGGTTATTCTGCCATTTTTCTAGATCTTTCAGTTGTACATCAAATCTGGGGCTGATCACTCCACACTGTAAAAGCATAACAGAAAACACTGTTCACATCTTACCAATAACAGAGAAACTTAGTACACAAACTGCATTTACATCTGAATAGTCACAGAAACCAGCCAAATCAACATTTCATTGGTAACTATTCTGTGCCATCTTGATATAAAGGTCATTTGAGGGGTGCCTGGGTGGCTCAGCTGTTAAGCATCTGCCTTCAGCTCAGGTCATGATCCCAGGGTCCTGGGATCAAGCCCCAAAACAGGCTCCTGTTTGGCGGGAAGCCTGCTTCTCCCTCTCCCACTCCCCCTGCCTATGTTCCCTCTCTTGCTGTCTCTCTCTGTCAAATAAATAAATAAAATCCTTAAAAAAAAATGTCATTTGAAAAATATACTGAGTTAGGGCTATGCCTGCCTAGGGAGAGAAAAAGTATTTAAAAAGTCAACACATGATGTGGTAAGAATTGCATGTTATACTGAACTGATGAATCACTGAACATTGTATCAAAAACCAATGATGCACTATACCTTGGCTAATTGAATTTGAATAAATTTTTTTTAAAAATATGCAAAAAGAAAAAAAGTCAACAGAGGAGGCGCCTGGGTGGCTCAGTCAGCTGGCTAAGCATCTGCCTTCGCCTCAGGTCCTGATCCCAGGGTGCTGGGATCAAACCCCATGTCAACAGGGAGTCCGCTTCTCCCTCTGCCTGTTGAAACCCCTGCTTATGCTCTTTCTCTGTCAAGTAAAATTTTTAAATTTAAAAATATAAATAAATAAAGTCAACAGAAGAGGAGAACACAAGGCAATACAGGGGAAGGTCAGGTTCAAAGCATACATCTCTATGGGCTAGGGAGCTGTCCCAGAACAAATGGCCAGATTTTAAAGAGATAAAGAGACCAAGCCTTAGACAAAATTGTAGTCAAAATTTTTTTACACAGTGAGGCTGAAATGAATGTGGAGGGTCTCAAGTCCTTCACCTATAAACTAAAAGTGCAAATACTAGAATTTTTAAAAAACAAATTCCAGACACTAAACTAAAATCTAAGAACTGGTATTCCACATCAGCGAACTACCAGGATACATTTACAACCCCAGCCAAGATTTTCCAAACTAATCTGGCAGAATGGGTGGAAGGCAGAAAGAGCAGAGTTCTTAGTTATCCCACCTGTTTGCTACTGGGACAAAGCAACAACTATCTTCCAATGTGAGAACTCTCCAAGAGCCAAAGTACTCAACTCTAGTCATTCAGTTATATGAAAATCCTAAAACACAATAAATGTTCAAATATCTCCTAGCAGGCTATTTGCTGGGTTTACAAAGTAAAAGCTGACGGAATCAAAAGACTCCTTCATTAGAGCTAAACATGACCCCATCCCTGCTCACATTCCTACTCTACAAATCACTCATACACTTGAAAGTATCAACGCAGAAAGGTTCCTGCTATTTATACACCAGAAATGGATCATGTGAGAACACTTAGGATTAGTACCATTAAAGTGTAAACTCCAGAGAACTAAGAGAGCAGTTAGACACTTGTGTGCCCACATCCACACAAGTTCCAAAATGCCTAAGAAGAAACTAAAGGAGACTATGAGGTTAGAACTTACTCAACCTTTTAACACAGTTACACTTCCGCAGGCAGATCTGAACCCAAAATGGCCCAAATCCCCTAAGTCAGGGGCCCACTCAGGTTCTCCTTTTCATGACATGATCTCAACAGTTACAGTGTCAACTGTCAAGGGCAATCCCACAATATGGACATAGGAATAGAGAAATACAGTCCTTTCTCCAAGTAGATTCTTCTGAGGCCTCGACTCCACCACACCAGGGCTTTTATTTATTCCAGCAGCAAAATCCCTCACTCAGCTAATAGAATTGAACCTCTCCCAAACCAGACAGATCTTAGGATGTGACCAAACCAGAATTCTTGTCTAATTTCTAACACTACCTTACTTTTCAGCCCCATTAAACTTCCACAGTATGGGGTATATCCATCTCTTGCATGAAGGTAACTGCAGAAACACTGTCCTACAAAGGAGGAAAACTCAACTTCAGAGAAACTGAAAACTGAAGTTTGTTTTGCCCAACCAAACTCAAATAGCTAGGGGTGCCTGGTTGGCTCAGTCGTTTAAGCGTTTGCCTTTGACTCAGGTCACTATCTCAGGGCCCTGCTCAGCGGGGAGCCTGCTTCTCCCTCTGCCGCTGCCCCTACCCGCCCTCCTCGTTCTCTCTCTCCTCTCAAATAAATAAAATCGGGGGGGGGGGGGCGAGGTCAGACAGCTAAGGAGCAGGGTCTGGATTTCAACTACCTCTTAGCCAGAATGTTTCAAATTACATTACCACAGAACAAGGATGCCATAAATGAGTTCCACTTGGGAAATTCTCAGCTCAAACTTATTTCTCATGTTTATTTCTCAAGTTTTATATATAGTGAATATTCAAAAGGAATTCAGTGCACAGCACTTAATCCAACTGAAGATTTTTGGGGGTTTTTGTTTTTTTTTTTTAAACATCAAGTCAATCTTATGCAGGACAGTTTTAAGATGTTCTATAAACTTTGTACTGGAACCAGCTCCTCCAATGGCTACCAACTTGTTGGGAGACTTTGAGCATAACTCCTATCTCAGGATCCCAACTCCTAAAATTAGGAAAAAACACACCCTTTTCTACTTCAAGAACACGCTGTAAGGGTCAAAGTGAGAAACAATAGTGAATCCAAATTCTACTTTGGCGTTGGAGTCTAAGGGCTAACAATAACAAAATACAGTCTCAAAATTAACTTGAAAACTCTTCTAACCCCTCGTAAAAACTTCACACCCAGTAGTTTTATCTAACATTAGGTATCCACCCACACATGAAGCAAATTCACTATATAGGGAAGCAACTTTGTAGAACAAATTGTTGGACCAGGGAATAACCTTACCAATCAATCTGGCCCCTGCCACTAACCACGACTCATTTCTGGGCCTGTTTTCCCCTCATCTGTATTGGACCACAGGATGTCAGGCTCCTTGTAAATCTGAAAGCTAGAAACCTGAACACAAAAAGCAGGGTAGCAATTCAGGGACCCTAACTTGTTATAGACACCTATCCCCAAAATACATGCAGTAAATTAAGCCACAAAGTCAAAAGATCAAATAGATCCACTAGGTTATGCTGACAAGTCAAACTGAAAGGGAGTACAAAACTCAAGACACCCATACAGCCCACACCAGCAAAAATGTAAGTATTAATATTGTTAGAGAACCACATTCAGTTCAAAAAACACAACATAATCACCAAGAGAGAGAAGGAACAAAGTTATTTACAGCTAGGATTAAAGGCCCCCCTTGGACGGCGTTAAGTTCAAGCCAGTGGGCAGGCAGCAGACCATCCAATATTCAAACACCAGTACCATCAGGTGCTTTCACCCCCACCCTCCAGCATCTCCCTTCAGATGGCCCATACCCCACAATCATTAGGGCAACTAACAATTCTAGATCAAATACAATCCTGGAGAAAAATCAATCAAAATGTGATATAAAAATTAATTATTTTAATCAACTCCCCTTTTTCACCTAGATAGAGCAAGCACACCACGACTTTGGTTTTACAAGGGAAATTACAACATGTTTAACACCATGTTTGATAATTCTTAAGAATCTTCTTTGTGGAAAATAGTCAATTCTTACCTTGTTTAACCTGCCCGTGAGGTTCACGACAATCTTCCCCGCTCTGTGATCATCAATGATTTCAAATTCGCCAATGTAACCTACAGAAAATAACTGGCTGTATTAAAGGGCAGATATGAATTTGAGAGACCTAAATATTTATGCTCTAGTATTCCCACTGCTGGCTTACTGGGTTCTTTCACATCATCTCAGTGACTGTTTCTCTGATCAGTTTAGGCAAAGACAGTTGCTCTGAATCAAAACTTTTAGAGCCTAATATTTTAAACTTAGGGGCCAACACCCAAAAACAACCCACTCTGCAATTCTAGCAGAGGAATTATTTTCCCCTTGCCCATCCCAAAGGCTACTTTGTGCCCAAGACATGTAACATTCTCCTTTCCATCCAAAGCCCTTGGAAGAGCTCAGGACCTGTTCCATGGCATGCTGGATGGCACGTTGCAGCTGCGGTATTACACAAAGAAAGGCCAGGTTAGCTCCCCAACTACTAGCAGAGAAAGAGTCACAAACTTCCTCCTTTCCACAGTCCTTTCTCAAAACAGCTTCTGTCCAAGCTATGCTGTCCACAGCCCAACTCCACTATCTTAGCTCCCCGGTATGACTGCCACCTTGCTCCCCCATCTTCCCAGCCCTCTCCTGCACCCTTCATTTCTATACAACTGATTCCTTTAACATTCTCACATGAAAACGTAAGACACAGCAGCACACTTACCATGCTTCATCATCACAGTGAGAAACCGGACGATGACTTTGGAGCACGGCCTAATAAGAACCTGGCGCTTGCCTCTCTTCTCAGCATTGTTAATGCTCTTGAGAGCATCTGCCAGGACATTCATGCGCACCATTATGGCTGTTCAGGGAAGGAAAGAGAGGTTTTACCGGCATTCTCAACATCAAAAGGCACCCAATCATTCCAGCAGGAAGACCTCCTTTTCTTTCTGCCTCTACCATTAAGTTGTCCTATCTCTAAGCGGACAGGTTCCCCAGCGCAATGTGAGCTACCAAAACGACAATATCGCCTACAGTCGGTCCGTTATTCAGAACGGGGCCCTGAGCGTCACCGGGCAGGTCTTCCGAACTTTTCAAATCCGGCAGCACCTGTACTATTAACACCGTCCTTTAAATCAACCAACTCAGTGTCAGTCTTGTCCTAACATGCGGAAGATACCACTTTCACTAACACTCGTAACTAATAAAACGTCCGTTCTTGCGCCAGCCCCATTGTGTCCTGACAGCAACCGTACCACAGTGGCCAAGTAGGAACTTTTTACGTGCACCAGACTCGACTCCATCCTAATGGGCACGAACTGCAAGACGCTCTAGTAACGCTGGGGAAGCTAAGGATGGAGGCCAAAGCACACTTCAAGCCCCGACTCTAAGGATCCAACTTGCCTCCTCAAGCCCAATCAAGTCTCAAGGGAAATCCTGGAGCCCGGAAGATCCAGGTTAGTACCCTGCAAACTGCCATCCCAGGCAGAACGCAGTCTTCCCTCCTGAGTGGCCTCAGCCTAAGCTCATAGCGCGGCGGCAGTAATGGGAAGCTGCACAGCCCACGTCGGCCACTGTCCCCGATGCTTCCCGCCGCCCGGAGCCAAGGCGCTGCCTCAACTACTGAGGGGAGGTCCTGGAGCCGCCGACCAAGCTGGGGCTACCGCCTCTCCGAACGGCCGACAGCTCCGGTTCCCGCCAGTGCTGCGGCCTGAGCTTCATAGGCCGGCCTCCCCGAAGTGCAGAGCGTGAGGCGGACGGGCATGACTCTCCCCTACGCCTGCCCAAGGCCCCGCAAGGGCAGCATCCTCGGCCCAGGAGGGCCCTGGCATCATCAGACAGCACCGAAGTCGAGGCTCAGACTGCAGGATGGCCCGGATAGCCAACGGATAATGTTGACCGGCTCAGACAGGGACACTCACCGGCACGGAAAGATGGCGGAAAGAGGGCGGGAGGGGCGAGCGCACGGAGTTATGGGAAGCGAGTGGCCTATCGCGAGACTTTCAAAGGTGAGCCAAAAAAATACATTGCCTGGTAGAAGAAGGCGGATGAAGGGGCGGAGCCTCTTAAGGGGTGAGACGTAGAGAGTCGATAGAATCGACCGCTGCAGGGGGAGACCAAGGGAAGATAGTGGTAGCTTCCTTCTGGCATTTAGTCTGTAAAAATGAAAAACTGAAAAGGGCCTAGATATTTGCTAATTTCTTTTTTTTTTTTTTAAGATTTTATTTATTTATTTGAGAGAGAGAGAATGAGAGCAAGCACATGAGAGGGGGGAGGGTCGGAGGGAGAAGCAGACTCCCCGCCGAGCAGGGAGCCCGATGCGGGACTCGATCCCGGGACTCCAGGATCATGACCTGAGCCGAAGGCAGTCGCTTAACCAACTGAGCCACCCAGGCGCCCAATATTTGCTAATTTCTGTTATAATAAGCGTTCACCATTTAGAACAAATTTTTATATTTGGGTATTTATAATTGCGGGTCTGAAAGGACCCGCACAAATCGATAACTGCCTCTGAAGGGGGCCTTAGGAACTGGAAAGACTTGCTTTTCTCCTTACACAACTTTGATTTGTTTTTTCAAATCTGTGTATAGATTATTTTTTCAAAAAAGTCAAAAATATTTTTTAAGTCGGTGCTACCTTTATGACTCTCCCTAACTTTTTTTTTTTTTTTAAGATTATCTATTTGAGAGAGAGAGAGCGTGCACAGGAGCGGGGGTGAGAGGCAGAGGGAGAAGCAGGCTCCCCACCAACCAAGGAGTCGGCTCAGGGGCCTCGATCCCAGGACTCTAGGATCATGACCTGAGCGGAAGGCAGACGCCCAACCGACTGAGCCACCCAGGTGCCTGGACTCACCCTAACTCTTATAAATTATTTACTGGGGCTCCAAAATGATTCTTTCTCCTTCTGGGATACACAGTTTGGAAGAAGCCGCAAACGTTTCAAAATAAACACTCAGGGGTGCCTGGGTGGCTCAGTCGTTAAGCGTATGCCTTCGGCTGGGGTCATGATCTCAGGGTCCTGGGATCGAGCCCCGCATCAGGCTCCCTCTCGGCGGGAAGCCTGCTTCTCCCTCTCCCACTACCTCTGCTTGTGTTCCCTCTCTCGTTGTGTCTCTCTCTGTCAAATAAATAAAATATTAAATAAATAAATAAATCTCAGGATTGATCAAGAACTTTGTTAAGTCTCTTATCTTCTCTGGGGGTTAATAATAATAATACTTACCTCTTAAAAGTTATTGGGGGGCATCAGGGTGGCTCAGTCGGACTGAGGGGGGACTTTTGATCTCAGCTCAGGTCATGATCTCAGGGTGGGGAGTTCAAGGCCGGTGTTAGGCTCCTCGCTGGGCGTGGAGCCTACTTAAAAAAAAATGATTGTGAGGATCAGATGAGATAATGGGGCAAAGGGCTTGCCAAATGTCTGACATGTTGTAAATACTCAATGTATTTTGACAATGGAAACAACAGGGAGTTTTAGCTGTTGCTTGAATCCAGGGTCTGATACCCTGGGAGCAAATTCTGGCTCAGCCCTCTCTGGAGCTGAGTGACCTGAGGCTAGTTACCTAACATCCAAAATATTTGCAATAGCCTCCTTACCTTGCTGTTTCACCCTTGACCTCCCTCTACCACCACTGTTTTTACCACATGGTAGCCAGAATAACCTTTTTAAAGCCTAAGTCAGAGCACACACTCTCCAAGGGCTCCCATCACCCTCAGCAAAATCCAAATTTCCTTACGAAAGCTTACAAGGGGGGCGCCTGGGTGGCTCAGTTGGTTAAGTGGCTGCCTTCAGCTCAGGTCATGATCCCAGAGTCCTGGGATCGATCCCCGCATCGGGCTCCCTGCTCGGCGGGGAGCCTGCTTCTCCCTCTCCCTCTGCCTGCCTCTCTGCCTACTTGTTCTCTCTCTCTCTCTCTGTCAAAAATAAATAAATAAAATCTTTAAAAAAAAAAAAAAGAAAGCTTACAAGGTCCTCCGTGATGTGCACACCTGCCTCCTAGCACCAGCACACCAAGACCATTCCCCACCCCTACCTTGCTTTTCTTTGAACACTCCAAGTATACTCCACCTCAGGGCCTTTGCATTTGCTTTTCCCTCTAACTTGAACATTTCTTCAATTTGCCAGGAAGCTTGCTTCCCAGCTTTCCTCAGCTCTTTATTCAGTTACACACACTCACTCAAAGAGCCTTCTCCCCATTCCCCGTAAGTCCATTGCCCTGCTTAAGTTTTCTCCATAGCACTTTCCACCTGAAATACTGGAAGTGTATTTACCTGTCTCCATTAAGTTCCAAGCAAGGACATATTTGGTCAGTATTGTTCATGGTTGTATTCACAGCTTCTAGAAAAATTAATCTGGTATACAGTAGGCCCTTCATACATATTTGATGAATAAATGAATGGGGAAATCAGTTTCCCCATCTGTAAAATGGGAATGATGCTCACAATCACTTGAAGTTGCTGTTAGGATAGATGAAATAATCCATATAAAAGAGATTAACACATTATAATAATGTCATATGGTGACAGATGGTAACTACACTTAGTGGTGAACACTGTAATATACAGAATTGTCAATTCACTGTTGTACACCTCTAATATAACATTGTTCAACTATACTTCAAGAAGAAAAAAATAAATTAACACAAAATCTGGCAGAGTGAGGGCTCAATCAACATTAGTTATTGGTATAGTCTCTCACCCCACCACACCCCTACCACTTCTCAAATCCTAAGTGAACCTTGATGGGTGCCTGCCTGGCTCAGCTGGTAGAGCATGTAACTTGATCTGGGGGGTTGTGAGTTCAAGCCCCACGCTCAGTGTAGAGATCACCTAAATGAACCTTGAGGAAAGCAAAACTCTCAGTTTGTACATCTCCAGGATATAGAATTCTCTGCTTATAATTTACATTACAAAAGGACCATTTGCTTTTTCATCTTTATTTTTTAAGATTTTTTATTTTATTATTTGACAGAGAGAGAGACAGTGAGAGAGGGAACACAAGAAGGGGGAGAAGCAGGCTTCCCGCTGAGCAGGGAGCCCGATGTGGGGCTCGATCCCAGGACCCTGGGATCATGACCTGAGCCAAAGGCAGACACCCAACTACTGAGCCACCCAGGCACCCCTTCATTTATTTTTTAGAAAGGGGATAGAGGGAGAGAATCTTTTTTATCAATTTTTTATTTAAATTCAATTAACATAAGAGTACATTATTAGTTTCAGAGGTAGAGTACAGTGATTCATCAGTTGCATGTAACACCCAGTGCTCATTACATCACATGCCCTCCTTAATGTCCATCAGTCAGTTACCTACCCCAAGGAGAGAGAGAATCTTAAGCAGGCTCCATGCCCAGTCTGGAGCCTGACTTGGGGCTGGATCTTGCAACCATGAGATCATGACCTGAGCCAAAATCAGGAGTTGGATGCTTTAACGCACTGAGCCACCCAGGTGCCCGGTTTCTTTTTTCCTATTTTCTTTTTTTTAAGATTTTTATTTATTTATCTGACAGAGAGAGATAGCGAGAGAGAGAGCACAAGTAGGGGGAGCAGCAGAGGGAGAGGGAGAGGCAGGCTCGCAGCTGAGCAAGGAGCTCGACGTGGGACTCGATCCCAGGCCCCTGGGATCATGACCTGAGCCGAAGGCAGACCCTTCACTGACTGAGCCACCCAGGCGCCCCTCCCATTTGCTTTTTTAATGAAAATTATTTTGATTAACTGATTATCTGTACACTTAATGTTTTGTTTACTAAAAATGTAGAGTTCACCTTAACTGAGGGCATTAGCAACAGTGGGGAGTTAAGAAACCCACTTTCCTTCAATAGCCTTCCTGTACATAAATAGAAAAATAGCACCATCCACTGTCTCTTTATACACTTCATTCATTCATTCAACATCTGTCTTCCATGTGCCCCGTGTTTTACCAGACCCTGCGGGGACAAAGATAATGTTTCTGACCTTTTTTTTTTTTTAAAGATTTTATTTATTTGACAGGAGAGAGACACAGCGAGAGAGGGAACACAAGCAGGGGGAGTGGGAGAGGGAGAAGCAGGCTTCCCGCCGAGCAGGGGAGCCCGATGCAGGGCTCGATCCCATGACCCTGGAACCATGACCTGAGCCGAAGGCAGAAGCTTTAACAACTGAGCCACCCAGGCACCCCAATGTTTCTGACCTTAAGAGGTTCAGATCCCAACAGGGAAAACAGACCTTTAAGTAAGAATACAATACCAGGCAGTTTGCTATATGGGATGCCGATATGAAGTGCTGTGGGGATGCAGAGTTGGCCTGGAAAGTTGCTAAAGATTTCACAGAAGTGCCATTTGATCTGTTTCCTGAATGGTGGTAAGGCTACCAAACTGCTGCTATGTGCTTCCTTTCTATGAGCTCATAGAATCCTCAAAACAAATGTATAATGCCCCTCTGAGATCTGTACTTTTACCCTCATTTCACAAATGAGGTAACTAAATTCAATTTGAAACTGACTTAATTTACTCTCAATTTAAAAAGTCAGGGGCACTTGGGTGGCTCAGTTGATTAAATGTCTGCCTTCGGCTCAGGTCATGATCCCGGGTTCCTGGGATCAATCCCCGCATCGGGCTCTCTGCTCGGTGGGGAGCCCGCTTCTCTCTCTCCCTCTGCCTGTTGCTTGGCCTGCTTGTGTTCTGTCAAATGTGTAAATAAAATCCTAAAAAAAAAAAAAAAAAGGCAGGGGCTCAGTTGTTTGGGCATCCAACTCTTTTTTTTTTTTTTTTTTAGATTTTATTTTATTTTATTTTATTTTATTTATTTGAGAGAGAGAGAATGAGAGACAGGAGAGCACGAGAGGGAAGAAGGCAGAGGGAGAAGCAGACTCCCCGCTGAGCAGGGAGCCCGATGCGGGACTCGATCCCGGGACTCCAGGATCATGACCTGAGCCGAAGGCAGTCGCTTAACCAACTGAGCCACCCAGGCGCCCTGGGCATCCAACTGTTGATTTCAGCTTGGATCATGGTCTCAAAGTCTTGAGGTCAAGCCCCACGTTGGGCTCTGTGCTCAGCAGGGAGTCTGCTGGAGATTCTCTCTGCCTCTCTTCCTGCCCCTCCCTCCCACTCTCACTTTGGCTCACTCAAATGAATAATCTTAAAAAGAAAGGTCAAAGCAAAAAAGGGGTTTCTTGTCTAAGCTACTAGGTAAATTGCTTAATGGGGTTTGAATCTAGGACTACCTGATCCCAAAATAGGAAGGGTGTGTGGGGCAGTAGATGGCTCCAAGGACTAGGAGGGAATGGAATCATATAAAGACAAATAGAAATCTCAGAATAGCGAGGCTAAAATTGGAAAACAGGGTGAAGGAATGGCAGACAGGGGGCCAGCTGTAAATTGCCTCACAAGTTTGTGATTTATGCTGCACGCAACCTGGAACCTGCTTGCTCAGACATCTTCAAATGGGAATGTGATCTGACTTGTTAAAATGTTAACATGTGGAAGATAAACTGCTGGTAAAAACCAACTGGTAAAAACTCAAAAATCCCTTCGCTTTTTTTTTTCTGTAGACAGGGCACTTAAGAGTGTTGTTTTTTTTAAAAGTAGGTTCCATGCGTAACGTGGCACTTGAACTCACAACCCTGAAGTCAAGAGTTACATGCTCTATCAATTGAGCCAGCCAAGTGCCCCCATTCACTGTTCTTCACACAACTGACTGCAAATGACCTCCTCTCATGGGGCGCCTGGGTGGCTCAGTTGGTTAAGCGACTGCCTTCGGCTCGGGTCATGATCCTGGAGTCCCGGGATCGAGTCCCGCATCGAGTCCCGCATCGAGTCCCGCATCGGGCTCCCTGCTCGGCGGGGAGTCTGCTTCTCCCTCTGACCCTCCCCCCTCTCGTGTGCTCTCTCTCTCTCATTCTCTCGGTCTCAAATAAATAAATAAAATCTTTAAAAAAAAAAGACCTCCTCTCAGTATCCTATAAACTCTTGGATGGGACCTCCACTGGAGGTGGTGCCAAGGCAAATGTCAAAAAGGGACTTTTGCTGTGGCCAGAGCTGGCCTGGGAAGCCAGCCAAATGAGACTAGCCTGACAATGAATCACAGATGCATGGTAGAAGACCAGCACTTCAAATATCAGGTGACCATGGAGAGACCTACAGTGACTGGGTTAAAATTTCCCTTTTCTGGAGATCACCAAAACCCCAGGAGATTCTAAGAAGCCAAACTTTTGGTGGGAGGGACAAGGGTCAGAGGGCTTGTCATTTGAATCTGTTCCCAAGACCCACGAAGTATAAACAGGCCCATTGATAAAAACATCCATTTTTTTAAGTAAACTCTATGCCCAATGTGGGGCTCCAACTCACAATCCAGAGATCAAGAGTCGCATGCTCTACTGACTGCATGAGCAGGGTGCCCCCCAATTTAAAATTTTTCATAATTAGAGTTCAAAGTGCAGATAGAAGTCAAACACCAATAAGCAAGCACTGAACTCTGAGCTGGACCCTGAAGCAGAGATAATCATGACAGGACGTCTCATGAGCCTGCATCGTTCCCTGCCTGTTCGTCCAGTGTGGTCCTCTCACACTCATCTTTGGCCAATACTTACTCATTCTGTCTCCTTTTCCATCTAGCATGGTGCCTGAATGTTTGCTGGAGGAATGAATTTACACCTTTTCTTTCATTTTGTTCTTAAAAAGAACCGTGTAGGCACATAATGATCACCTAGGGTTGTTCATTAACTGGATGCACAAATCCAATCATGTAAACAATGTAAACACCTTAACAGCTAAGGTATAAAAAAGAAGACACACAAGGAGGGATTCCAGCTTTTTTATTTTCCCCCTTTTACATAAAACAAAGTAGAAGAAATAATACAAGATTAAAACTGTAAAAGTAGTTAATTGGTAGAACACATATACACAAAAAAATCCAGATAGCAAGATAGGCTTATCTACAATGAGGAAACACATGTAAAAATTAAGGTAGTTTGTAGTTTTCATAGGAAACATTAAAAAAAAAAAAATCAAACATATGCTACAATGGGTGCCACTGTTTACAGTAATATTGAAGGGGAGAAAACACTTATTTAGGGGACAGATACACCATAAGGTCCACCATCAGTGCAGTAAATTCACAAAACTATATTACAGCTAGTTAATCAGAGTTTAAGAACTGTTCCCAAATGTCACATTTTCGGCCCTCAGAGGTTCATGCCTACAGATTTCAGCTATTCTAAATTTCTAGCTACTGAGAGGGAGAATGATTCTAAGACACTTTCCAAGCAGTTACAAAATTTCTGTAGACCAGAGGCCACCTATCGTTGCCAAAAGTCTGCTCTCCCCAGCAGCCCTTGCACTCTTCAGAGAGAGAGATCTAGGAAAAAAGTCAGATGCCAGCATAAACACCACCTCCTGTGCCAAATCTCTGGGGACCAAAGCAGCCAGCAATTACCTTCAAATAAGAATCTTGAGGCTTACCTTCAAAGGCTTAGTCTGGTCTTGAAAAATTAGTAGGCTAAGGTTATTTTCTACTGAAATGACTCTTGACTAAGTATAGGAAGACTTCTGTCCTTTATTGGCTGGTGTTGAAGTGAAGGTCATAGACCTGAGTCTTAACCTATTACATACTTTAGTTTCAGTCAGCTGAAAACCTGAAATTAAAAATATGCTAAAAATCCTAAACACAAACTTCTGGAAGCCTGCTGTTAAAAAGCCTCTAAGGATCTACTAACTTGGAAGTCTAAGAGCAAGGAGAGACGAGCTCAAAGCCTGTCATATTCCCCGTTTGGGAGGAAAGATCAATGTTTCTTACAAATTACTAAGTTTTTCACAAGGCAGAAACCAGCACATACTAGGGCATGGAATTGGTTTCATTTTATTCCAGAGGATTCTTCTCCCATTGTATAGAAACAGCATGAGGAATGAATCTTAATTGGTCTCTTCATTGGAAGTGGTCAACTTGGTCTCTGTATTCATGAAGCCAGGCAGTTTAAGCAGACTGTGGAAGCAGACAGTAGAACCAGCTTCCTGTAGCCACAGACCACTAACTCCTATCTAGCTAAAGCAAAGATCAACTGGAACAATTATCCAAAGTCACAGTTAACTGTACTAAAAGGTGAAGTTCACCACTATATTATTTTAAAGGAAGTTGCCTAAAAGTAAGAATGCAATTAACCTGGGTGGAGAAAAATCAAAACAAGTCGTACTCACGAATGAGTTGTCCATATAAGGCCAACTGATGAGAATGCATCCAGCTACACTTCACATGAAGACACTAAAGCCTTACTCGGCAAGTCTGAATTTCTACGCACTAAGGGCAAAAGAGGGAGAGCAAAGAGCTACTTCTGTAACATTTTAGTATCCAGACAGCATAACAGAAACTGTTCCCAAGGACAATGTATATGTCATTCATTACACTGAATAAAGCAGATGCATTATTCATTTTTCTTTTCTTTTTGTTTGAGAAGCTTATTTATCTCCCTTTTGGCCATTCCAATGTACTTCAAAATGATTCCATGCTGGTTTAATCCAGGAAGCAACAGTAAGAAAGTCACTTAAAAATAAACAAAATGAAGGAGACAGCAATTAATTTCCTCTAGATTATTACATTTTATAGAAGTAGTTTCCCAGACTATTAGGCACTCTAATGGGAGGAACCAATAAAAAATCCATTACTTTCATTGTATTTATCCCCGGAAACTTCTGCTATCACACCCCTCAAACCTCAAATAACACACACTGCTTACTTTTACCTCTCGCATGTCACTTTCTACCTTGGTTATTATGTTCTGTTTTAATTTACTGTATGACCACAAACTCCCAGAAAACAAGGACATCTCTCTATACTCCCAATTCCTCCATCTGTGCCTTAATCTTATAAACACACACATATTTGTTGACTAAGTTCCAATCAGACTTCAGTGGCCAGAATATGCCTATAGTTCTTCCTCAAAGACTTACCTATCAGATAGGTGAGCAGCAGGTTGTGGACTTGCTGTCCCACCCAAGCAACCGCAGCAAGAGAAACGATCATGGTCATGAAGTACTAAATAATGAAAACAACAAAAATTTATCAAGTCCTAGAAAAAGACTAGGAAGCTTAACTGTAGGATGTTGTTTCAAAGGTTGGAAAATAATCCAGTATTTATTACCACTTTTCTTTAAAGAGACCTAGTATTTATACATTATATAAAATCCATAGAAAACTCCACTAGATCTACTTTATAAAATTTACTCACATTCCCTCCTAGAATTACTATAATTCTCTGTATAAATTAATTTACAATACATTATACTACTTTTACAATTAATAATTCACATTGTGACCTTATGTGAAGCTAAAAGATAAGAGAACAAATGCTTTTTATTTGTCTTTTATTTCAGTAAGTAAAAAGAAACAAAAATTTTGCTCTACTAGAGTACAAAATTAAATGGAAATGTCATTTAACTTCCAGTAATTCAGTCTAATTCATACAAACATTTATGAATGTACTCAGAGGAGTTAAACCAATGGATAATGATAAATATCAAACTACTGAATATAAATATTAAACTATTAAAACAAAAAGGCTATCATTAGACTACAATGAAGTAAAAATAGACCCAATCTTAAAATTTTGCTTTACTGAAATAAGTCAAAACTAAAAAAGTACCATTTTAGGCTTTTCTTCCTTTAGTGTAAAGAGGCGTTTCCACCAGCCCACAGCTCTGCGTCGAGTTTTTACCAGATTGCTACAAATTTCATGGAATCTTTGCTGTTGCTCAGTGGTCCTACAAAAAAATTTTCCCCTTCACTATAAGCAAGTCTTTATAGTAAACAGAAATATATCATCTTCTCAAATTTAAAAAACTATCCCCTAAAGAAAGTTTAAATAAAAAACAATTCACATTATCTTATAATCGTGAAAGTTTCTGTACCATTAAGACACCATGGAAAACTCGGGAATAAGTTTTTACATAAAGACATGTGTACGTACAAAGCAATGGTAATCCGTGCTTCTAAAACCACATTTGGTTAATTATAGTAACAAAAGATTCAAGGCTACTATGGGCCATGCAGAAATCAGTATAAACTAATTTCTCTACTCCTATATTATTTTTCAAATCCAAAAGAATTCTGGGTTGTAGCCCATCAGTGTCTCACTATTTTGAGGAAGATGTGAAGTTTCTACCCTGCAGCTCTATCTGAGCACTCTTCACTAAGATAATAACTACTGCATTCCAAGCATAATACCCTCAGCTGGGCTTCAGACACTTGATGCCAAGGCAGCAACAAACAGCTCAAATCCAAATTCTTTATAAATTTAGTCCCAGTGAGGGAAAATATAAACAAAACAGCAGTAAAAATATAAAAAGATCCTCCAAGAAAGCCTTTTTTAATGTTTTTTGGATTCTGATTTAAAAACAAAAAAAGTTCACCCTTATACTGTCTTTGCTATACAGATATATTGGCGTAGAACCTACACTGGGGGGTAGATTCCTTTCGCTCCTCTAGTTCCGGTCCCTGTAAAACTGCAGTGATAGATACAGCAGAAGGGCTCCTGATGAGCCCTGGAACTTCTTGTAAACAACTAGAAGATAAACGCCGTCAATGGTCAAGGCTGAATTGTGGCTATGCAACAGTCTTCTTCCTTCCTCATTAAGATCAAAAAATTTTAAAAAAGATCAAAAAATAAAATTGCTCTGGACTGAGCCACATACTGATTACCATGAAACTACCAGTGTTTATTTCTGAAAACTTTTCTCCAGGAGTTATGAATTAGCAGATTAGAATGTCATCTGACTAATAAAGTCAAGGTCAGAGGTAGATTTCCTTTGTTAAGTTGCTACATTACATGGTTACAAACTTGCCCAAAAAACAGCAGCCTAACTCATTACTACATGTGAAAAACAATTCAAAGGGCATTTCCTAACACTAATCTGTTCTGCTAGAAGGGAAACATTTTTAAATAAAATGCTTAAGTATCTCGTAACTTAAGCAAATTCCCCTAAAATGTCCAAATTTGTTCTTAAAGATCCCTAAGGCATGTATTTAAAATTATTTATTTTACAGAATTATTTTATAATTTGCTATTATCAGGGGAACAAAAAAAAACTAAAGGCACATGTAGACCACTGATCAAATTAAACAATCAAGGGAGAAAAGCAACTAGGACCAAAAAAAAAAAAAAAATCTACTCCAGCATCTAGTTTTGTTGATTATTTGGATCAAAAGTGAGAAATGCAACATTCCAGAGGGAAGTTAAAATACTTTTTTTTTTTTAAAAAGATTTTATTTATTTATTTGAGAGAGAGAATGAGAGAGAGAGAGCACATGAGAGGGGGGAGGGTCAGAGGGAGAAGCAGACCCCCCGGTGAGCAGGGAGCCCGATGCCAGGGACTCCAGGATCATGACCTGAGCCGAAAGCAGTTGCTTAACCAACTGAGCCACCCAGGCGCCCGGGAAGTTAAAATACTTTAATGCATCTATTCTGAAGCACTTGCTATGCATTTAGCTAACTACCACTACACTGTGTCAACATCAACCTTAAACACAAGATGCATCTTAAGAGTCAAAATATTTCACAGCACTCAGAACAGTGCCTAACAAAAAAGTAGACATTCAATAAATAGCTGCTCAATAAATGGACAAAAATTTACGTTACTGCTTTCATATTCATTCAAAAATAGCCTGCAGGGGTGCCTGGGTGGCTCAGTTGGTTAAGCGACTGCCTTCGGCTTGGGTCATGATCCTGGAGTCCCGGGATCGAGTCCCGCATCGAGTCCCGCATCGGGCTCCCTGCTCGGCAGGGGGTCTGCTTCTCCCTCTGACCCTCTTCCCTCTCGTGCTCTCTGTCTCTCATTCTCTCTCTCAAATAAATAAATAAAATCTTAAAAAAAAAAAAAAGCCTGTAAACTATAGCATCTTAAATATTAAAGAAAATAAATATAAAATATAAACATACTATTTCTATGGAAAGCTCATTATGAGTTCTGCAATATTTGATAAAACATTACCTCAAAAAAACCTCACTTCAATAAAAAGGTCCAAAAAGGAAAAAAAGGCGAAATAAATGCTAAGGTCCCTGGGTGGCTCAGTCAGTTAAGCCTGCCTTCAGCTCAGGTCATGATCCCAGGATCCTGCTCAGCTGGGAGTGTGCTTCTCCCTCTGCACCCCGCCCCCGCCCGCCCCCCCCCCCCCCCCCCCCCCCCCCCCCCCCCCCCCCCCCCCCCCCCCCCCGGCACCAGGCTCCTGCTTGCGCTTGCAAAAATAAATAAAATCTTAAAAATAAATAAATAAATGCTAAACTGTAAAAGAACTATAGAGATATAAGTACTGGAAATTCATGATTTATAACTGAATCAGCTAAGAAACTCTTCATATAAAAGCAACAATCCTAACCCCTACGTATCCAATAGTTAGACAATTCTTTTTTTTTTTTTTAAAGATTTTATTTATTTATTTGAGAGAGAGAGAATGAGAGAAACAGAGAGCACATGAGAGGGGGGAGGCTCAGAGGGAGAAGCAGACTCCCCGCTGAGCAGGGAGCCCGACGCGGGACTCGATCCCGGGACTCCAGGATCATGACCCGAGCCGAAGGCAGTCGCTTAACCAACTGAGCCACCCAGGCGCCCTAGTTAGACAATTCTATGTGCTTAATTGCAGCACACTAATCACAGCCACCAGGTTCAGTAACTTCACAGAAATTAGCCAAATCATTATACCACCTACCATTTATTGGAGCCAAAAATTCTAGGAGCTAGAATGGGAACAAGGTAGTCAGCCAAGCACAAAAACATAACAAAACAGGAAACACCGGACAGAACAGATGGATCTAGATAGTAGATAGTCCTGTTTAAAAAAAAAAAAATTAATGGTTAGAAAAACAGTCATTATTCCTAGCTGAAGATGTTTATTCACTTAAGTCTTTTGGGTCTCAAAGATGTTATCTGCATTTTTCATTCTCAGTTTCTCACTAGTGGTTTTCTGGGAAGCTTCAGAATGTGATAACATCATAGTTGCAATGGTTAATGTAAATATCAAGAGACAAAACCTTGGGGTCCTCAATACTTTTTAGGAGTGTAAAGGGTCCTAAAGGCCAAAAAGTGTGAGAGCCACTGATTTATTCAATTGCTTTAAGTTACCGAGTTTACTAAGTACTACAAATCCTGAAAACTAGGAGAACTGCTCTAAGAAAAGGCATTCTTTACAGATTACACATTATAAAAGACTTAGGCACTTTCAAAAATGGAGGCTGTGTATTACCTGGGCCCTTTTTAATAACAAGCACAATCCACAGTAATTTAATAGCTCACTTACAGAAACACCAAAGAAACCACACCCATGATGGCAGGTGGAAACCAGGCTCTCTCCCATCTGAGGACTTTATCAGCCATCAGCATCACTTCTCCCCATCCCTGCAGCTGCTCTTCCAGACTTGCAGTCTCTGCAGCCTACATAAGACCAACATGTAAAGCGATCATTTTACTACTCCCAACATTTCTGTGCTTCCTAGAGAGTTAAATTTTTTTAAGACACCAAGAATGTAAAACAGCTCTCAACCAAGTCACTATCTTAAATTAGTTCCTAAAAAATTCTGCAAATTTGGTACCAAAGACAGAAATCCACTTGGGGTCGGGGGGGAGGACAACCTATCATTTAACAATCACCTTCCAAGTCCAAGCACTGGGCTACTCTTCATACCTCATGTAACAATCCTTATAGAGCCCCTCATAGTGTGTGGGATAATGAGACCCATTTAACAAAGAAAGTGACCTCAGAATGGGTAACTAGCTCTCTCAAAGTCATGCATTACTAAGTGGCAGCGATATAAAATTAGATCGCTTTAAGTTTGCTCATTTTTCAGGTGGTGAGAATTGATCTGTTTTGTCATTTCATTGATTTATACCCCTACTTCTAAATCCATTAGGAAAGCCTCTCCCTGAACAGCATTCAATTTTTAAAATAGCTTTGTGTAATGGAATCATTTAGATGCTGGCATCAGTTGCACAATTAAGTAAAACTACTTTCACCAAATTACATGAGGCATCTTAAGCTCAATATATCTCCTCAATACAATGAGTGCTTCTTACACTTACCAGGACATTTGGTTAGACTTCAAATTTCTCTGCAAATCTGACAATCTGCTGAAAGTAGACTTCTGGAAATGAGTCAATGTGGCAAAAAGCCCCTAAACTGATTTTGGTACAGGAAAAAGAACTGAAAGAAACCCATGTGCCCTTATAAATGTTATCACGGGGAAATATACAAAAGACAGAGGACAGTGCAGCCCAGTCTTAATAAAGATGCTATCTATCTGTGCCACACTCATCACTTAGGTGACTTCAACATTTCTGACTTTATATATCATGCTTGATATAGTTAAATATGAGATTACTATGTGCCAGAAAGTCTTTAAGTATTTTATATGCTTATACTTTAATTAATCCTCCCAATATGCTAAAAGGGTGGTATTGTTACAAACCTCATTTTACACATGAAGTAACAGACACAGACAGGTTAAAAGATCTGAACCCAGGAAATCCAAAGCCGAAGGCTTTGTTCTCCTTAAAGTTACACTGCTCTGCTGGAAAGAGCAGCTGAACTCCAGGCCAGGATCCGTCATTTCAATAAACTGTGTGAATTTGGGCAATTCTTTGTGCTTCAAGCAATCCTCTTTAACTGGAACCTGGCTGGGGCTAACTATGCTAACTAAAGAGAAGTGCGTTTGTGTGTTTAAACGAACAGGTCATGCATTTCTAGAAACCAATGCAAAATGAAAATCTCGCACAATCAAAACTTCCCTGCAAAGTCACTTAATTCATTAGCACCTGGGCTCCTGAATATCAAACGTCAAAGATTAAATTCTTTGGTTCCTCTATTCATTGTGGCAACGGACAAAAGGCAAGGACTGCTCTCGTTTTTGCCTAGATCGAGCCGTGAAACTCGCAGTGAGGTTAAATTTGTCCGCCTGTGATACGTCACTGCAGTTCCTTCAGACCCCTGCTTATTCTCAAGTCATCCTGTGACACACACACACCCCTCCCTTACAAACTCCAGACAAACGCAAGGTCCTCCCACTGTCCTTCCTACTGGACCCTGGTCCCAGTTCCCCGCGGTTTAAGCTGTGCCAGCTCTAACAAATTTCGGCAGCAGCCCTTTGACCCTCCACCCCTGCCCAAGTATGGGGGAAAAGAACGAAAGGGCAGCCTGGTTGAAATCAAAGAGGGGGAACCTCGGCTATGACTGGGGGCCTGGGGCTCCAAAGCGCTCGACAGGCCCCTCGCGGCCCTCTGCCCCAGGTTTCACCCCAGGCTTATCGCAGGCCCCCTTCTCCCACTTCCTCTTCATTCCCTGTTCGCGGCGCGAGATCACGCGCCCTCCTCACCCCATCTTGTACCTTCCCCAGGGGATGTTAGGGGTCGACACGTCTAGTGACCGCCACACTGCACCTACCCAAGAGGCCCAAGGGGCGGGCGTCCTCGCCTGCGCCTGGGAACCGGGAGGGAAGGGCCGGGCCCACCACGGGTGATAGGAACGAGGCCGCAAGCGCCGCCAGGCTAAGCCCACCCAAGTCCGGAGGCCCTGCTTGGTTCCCTCACGACTCACCAGCAGGTTGGTGCTGCGATTATCTCCCTCCGCCATCGTCCCTGAGGTGCTGCCTTAGTGGGCGCACACCGCCCCCCAAACGAGCCTTCTACAGAGACCCACACAGCGACCCTAGCGCGAGGGCACGCCCCGCAGGCCGCTTATATAGGCCAGCCACCTTTCCCGACAGTCTCCGCGAAGCCCGCTCCTCATTGGGTGGATTGAATTCAAGTTTCGGGGGAGCCCGACCAACCGCTGCCCAGCGCATGGCTTGAAATTGAGGTCAAAGGAGACGGAGGCCGCTCAGGGCGAGGGGCGGGGACAAGGAACAACCAACCAGCGCCCAGGAGCGGTGGGACGCCCCGCCCAGGTCTTTCGGAAGCGGTTGAACGGCCGCTGCCGTCCCCCCCCCCCCCCCCCCCCCCCCCCGCGGCTTGGTCTGGCCGTGGTATAACCAGAGGTAGCGGCCATGGTAGCTCTCGGGCCATCTTCTGCTGGAGTTGAAAGCAGCTAGGGAGACTTGAGGGACTTGAGTCCTTGAAGAAACAGGACGCGCATTATCAGGCGAAGGGCAGAGATGGGCGCGTGACGCTGACCTCGCTGTGATCAGAGGGGCCTGGTGCCCGTCGCTCTCGCCGCGCCCCCCTCCGGCCGTTCCGTCTCATGCCTGGTCTGGCCGCTCTGGCCCGGCCCCTGGGCGGTTTAGCCCGGACTTGAGGCGCGGACACTCGTGCCCACCCCGTGAGGTTTTGAGGACGAGTGGAAGAGCTGTTTCTGTAAATTGTCGGCAGTTTGCCCCATCTAGCCATTAAGAGTAAGGCCTTAGCTAGATGGAGGAAGGAGGGGGGAACCTGGCATAGTTCTCCAACTTGGGGGAAAAAGCACCGATTTACAAAGGTGGCTTATTTATGTGGGTCTTCAGGGAAATCCTTTGTGGGACAGGGCGTTTCGGTTACTTAGGAAACGCTGAGCTCCTTCTCCATGAAGGGTCTGGTTTTTGACAGAGCCTTGCTTACATTGGAGGTCTTGCTAAGGAAATACGTAAACCCTCTCCTAAGCAGTGGGCTTCGTCAGTAATTTAGGAGCGAGAGTAACTACTAGATAATAATACTAAGATGAATTACTTCCACGTCTTTTCTCTGCAAGATTTCAAAATGCATTAAGTGCTTTGATTTTCAGTAATTAGTCATGCCAGATGTTGACCTGGTCAGAGATGTTTCAGGAAAACTTACCCTAGCTTTTACCTTTCAGCCTTTTATCTTTTTTATAATCACCTATATTATGCCACAAATTTATATTTATTTTAAAAGAATTCCTTAAATAACTACCCAGATTCTTAAGAGAACACATGCTGCCCCTAGGAAAGCCAGTGGGGACAGGAGCAGTATGAGTTTCAAGGAAGGGTGTGAAATTTACCATGGATTTTGGGGGTGGGGGGAGCATCGATGGGGGCAGAAACACTTGAAGAGGGGAAAGCAAGCCTTTGCAAAGGAAGGGGACTCTTCAATAAAGGGCCACTTTGGGGGGAAAATACGGTTTTGTAGGTAAGCAGCAGCCAGTTGATACAGAGATCCCATTGGGGGAGATTTTAAAGCTACGAAGTTTGAGGAGCAGGCCCTGGCCTCCCTCTTCAAAAGAAAATTAAAAGGTCCCAATCCGCAGCCACACAGTGAATATATTAAGCACTGAGTGCAAAATCTTGGTATAGACACGGAAGTATCTCCTTCCAAGGAAGCCACAGAATTTTTATGCTTTAAAAATGACATTTCTACTTTGGGAAATCAGTCTCTGCTACAAAATGCTCCTGGTTCACCCAAGTTCCCAATGTACAACCTAAGACTTCAACACCAGCTTGTGAAATTGAGGTAGGTGAAAAAAATTGAAGCAACTCAAGCAGCACAGGCTCTCCTCTCCCCAGTATTTTTGTTACTGAAGGAACGCGCTCCCACACCCATTTGCAACTTGATAGTCCACGAGCACTGGTACAAGGTCTTTCTGTAAACTTCCAATTGGTTTAATTATTTAAAAACACCTACCCTTAGTGCTTTCTTTTGAGCTTTGTTTTTGTACTACAAAAAGAGGATATGAACCTTTGAAAGGTGCCCCATGACAACACAGTTAACATAAATCTTACAATGATCTAGCAACAAAATGCAATCTGATTTCCAGATATTTAAAACAAGCCAGACATTTTCATTCTGTTTTCCTTCAGAGCTTTCACACCCCAGGGGAATACACATATCAATAATGTCCTGTGGTTTTGTTTCTCAATACTGACAAAGTTAAGCTTAACAAATTACACAATAGTAGAACTTACCCATAGAATTAAAATTTTCACTGCTGCTCAAAAATACTATAGTACTTTGAGGATTAAAAAAAAAAAAAATACAGGGGCGCCTGGGTGGCTCAGTCGTTAAGTGTCTGCCTTCGGCTGGGGTCATGATCCCAGGGTCCTGGGATCGAGCCCCCACATTGGGCTCCCTGCTCGGCGGGAAGCCTGCTTCTCCCTCTCCCACTCCCCCTG
Organism: Mirounga leonina; assembly: GCF_011800145.1. Classification (NCBI taxonomy): domain Eukaryota; kingdom Metazoa; phylum Chordata; class Mammalia; order Carnivora; family Phocidae; genus Mirounga; species Mirounga leonina. Next base: position 35,319,726 of record NW_023270453.1, read on the forward strand.
CTTGTGTTCTCTCTCTCTCTCTCTCTCTCTCTCTCTCGCTGTCTGTCAAAAACTAAAATCTAAAGAAAAAAAAATTACTTTGAGTGGTGCCTGGCTGCCTCAAGTCAGTAGAGCATGTGACTCTTGATCTCAGGGTTGTGGTTTAAGTCCCACATTGGGTGCGGAGATAAAAAATAAATTATTAAAAAAAAAATACATTGAGAACTGAGCTTTAAAAACATTTTTGGAGATATTAATACTTTTGAAAAACCAAACCTCTACCCATATTCCAAAAGTAAGTTTTCTGGAACCTACTTCGACCAATAAATTCAGAGCTTAAATGCTACGTCTTTTAAGACTTTATTTTCTGAAAAACGTATTTCATACAATCTTTGCTGTGTTAATGCAAATATGCACAAAGTAGGCATGTATTTTTGTTTTCCAAAAGATGCATTATGAACATTTTTCAGGAAGCTGGTGTGATTTATTCAACTTTTAATCTTAAATACAATCACAAAATTATATCCATCAGGAGGCATTACAACCTTTTGTACAGAGAAGCCACTTTATTTATACAATGTTACTAGGACAAGGAAGATTCAGTTCAACTCAACTTGCTCTGATGGTAAGGGTAAATTAACAAGTGAAGTATGCTGCTGCCACTGACATTACAGGTGGAAATATAAGAGAAATTTAAACCAGAAAAATAACTGAGACACAAGAACTTGAAACAGGAGCTGAAACTTGGACTGCCAGGAAAAGAAAAAAATCAGCCTGTTTTGAAAGAAAAACATTCTACAAGCCTGCATTTCAGAACAACATGCAATTCCTTGAGTTTACCATCTTCAAAAATCAAACTCATTGTATGACAGTTTTACAGTAGCACAACAAATAGCTTTTCCCTAGTAAGCCCAAATTCCCATAGAAAACAAGGGACTCCAAGGGGTTCCTGTTGTACAACTAACCCTTGAACCTGGAGAGCTTCTCAGTCAGAGTCCATTTGCCCTTTTGTAAATAAGGGATGGTGACACTGTTACCCAGGCCTAAAAAGCAGGAAAAGTGCAACAAACTCTTAGGGGTTCATAATACAGTGGATTTCCCCTTCTGCAATGTTTGGAAAAATTTGTAACGCTAAGCTAGTTTTCCCCATTGGAGGAATGTTCCTAATACAAACCATGTATTGAAAACAAAACCTACCTTCTTTAAGTGACCCTTACATCACTATAGTCTACCTCCTTGATTTAAAGGGGGGGGGGCGGGGGCGGAGGGGAGTCCTAGCTCTAAATTACTGACATTTTACAAGCCCAAGATAGAGAATGGAAGGTCACTGGTTTTCACATTCATTTAATTTCGTCTAAAACAAAGGTACGTGTGCTAACAGTAAAGCATTCACTGATTTTTGATGTATATGAATAGGACTAACAGGCTAACTGTAGGTGCTTCCTTTAATATGAAAAGAATTAGGAGAAAAGAAGAACCAGCTCCTTTGATTTTAGTACTGCCAAAACAAGTAAGCCCCCAGAGTAATTACAAATATGTGGAGGATAATAGGCCAGGAAGACTTTTCAATTTAAAGTACTGCCTATAATACCCCAGATTTAAAAGGACCTAAGATTGCACATCAACTCTAATATTTGGCTGTACTTGCATTGCCCTGCTCGGCATATTTTAATGGCTCTTTCCTTAAATTTCACACATCAGAACTACAATTAAACAAAAACAATGCAGATAACACCAAACACAGACAATATTAAGAAAACTACATACTAAGCTTAGGTAATAGTGGCAAGTGTTAAGGGCAGAAGTGATGGAAGTTTTTCTTTGTATTACAAACCCTCACCCAGAACCTGGGGTTTGGGCTCTAAAAAAACAATTTAGGGAAGCAATCAAGAGCTTGATTATCAGTTCACACACAGAAATCTCACATAGCTCAAAAACAACTCACCACAAGTGCCAGACACAAAAGAATGTTAATAATCATCTAGCAAACTATGTTAAGAACTCATGACCAGAAAGAATGAGATCCTGCAAGACACAAAAGAAAAACTAAAAGAGAAATACACACAGCTCCATAAACCAACTAAGCCTCCACAGCTTTGTAGAGATACCAACTAAAATTCAGGCAATTTTAGAAAATCAAAGACAACAAAACACAAGATAAACTTCCATTTCCAAGGGTACTCTGAATTGAAGAAGAGGTTGTGGGTTATTCTATACCCCCTGAATCTTAGAGAGAGAGAGAGAGAAAGGAAAAGAGAGGAGCAGATCCCTGGTTTTCCACAGGTATTTTGTATCATCAAAAATGACTTCATAACGGAAGCACTCTGAACTTTATTTTACAAGATAATCCCCCAAATATAGCCCCGTCTTCTCAATCTGCTCTATCACCAGGACCTTTCACCAGTGATTAAATCTGCAGAGTTTGCTTGTTAACAGTTCAAAATACCAAGGCTACTCGGCAGAATGACTTCCCAGAGGAAGCCAAACTGCACGGACTGGGGTCTTACTGTCCAGAGTGCAGTAATAAGTCCTCAGTTATTCACATCTGCCCCACAACCAAACATGTGTATGCCACACTGTTCTCTGAGGGACCATTTTCAAATAAAAGTGACGGATAATTTACCAGAGGCACAGGTTTCTGATATAAAGCTGTTTTGTTTTTGCTTGGGTAAGGTGCCAGGTACCTCTGAAGCCTGAAATTCACAGGCAGTAAAATTCACCTATTTCATTTATCTTCTTTACCAAAGAAAAAGCAATTTCTGAATACTACCTGTAGGGACAAACTAGTGTGAACTTGTTTTATCACTGTGATAAAAGTTTTTTCCTCACGACAATAAAGAATGTTGCTGAAAAGACTTTACTTTTGAGAGAGCGGAGGTAATCAAGTGATGAATGCGGTAGCTCCCACACAGCCTCTAGGAAATAAAGCAGCGTGCATAACACAGTATGGCATTATTGTTCCGGATAGGTTGTTTTGATTGTGAAAATAAGGTTCAAATGAATGAAAAAAAATAAAATTTGACACACTAGGTTCCTTAACTTGCTATTAAGACACACGGGTATTTGAAAATACCACCTTTCTTGCAACGCTTGCCTAAGTACTAGAAAAGCACTGAGATGCATTCTCTCATGGGTATGTGAAGATTATAGATTAATGTGGCAATCAGAATACAGAAAAGGCCAGAGCTATGTGGAATTTTTCCTTAATACCCTTCAAGTTTGTCTGTGAAGACTGGCAACCAGAAATGATCACAGTCCTAACCTCTAAAATGCAGGAAAAATGTTCTCAAACAATCAAGATTTTGTGTTCTACTTTGTGTTGATACGTGATTTTACGAATCCTATTCTAGTCTCGATTTTTATTTTGGATCAACAATTCAGCTTACAATACTGAAGTGCAATACTAAATTTAAGGAAACCCTGATCATGAATTCACAGCAAACTATTAAAATTGTGCAAAAAGTAAAGTACTTCACAGACTAATAACTGAACTTAAGAAAAGATGGTGGTGGTTCTCATCTTTGCTGATGTTTCACGTACATGTCCTAAAATGCCAGGTAAACTAAAGCAATTATAATTTACGAAGTGGAAATTAAAAGTTGTATCAAATGAGAAAACTGAATTAAAAAACATCTCACTCTACCTCCACCAGAACATCACTTTATTGTTAATCTGTCATCAACAATGTAAAACTCTAATAGGTATTCTATCCTGGTTTTTAAAAAGGTAAAAGATTACATTGGATTAGCTACTTTCTATGAAAGAAACTACAGCAATTGCAGAAGAGGGAAAATTTGAATGACCTCCCAAAAATGCACACTATAAGCAAAGGGGAGTGTACATTAAATCAAATGTCTGTTAGATTCATTACTTTTGAATGCACAGTGACAATTCTGGAAACTGTACATGATAGAATCACAGAAATGACTTAAATAACCAGAATTGTATTTTGTATGTGATCATCAGACCTTTAAACAATCCTTGAATTTTCCATGTTATTAGTCATTTTGGAGAAATTTCTGTTTATCACTCCAAATATAAGTTGTTAACAACACTGAGATGGAAGCATATGAAATACAAGGATTGAAATAAAAGTAAATTAGAAAGATGGCTAATCTACTAGATCAGGTAAAGGGCGGGAGCGGGTAGATGATGTGGGATTAGGGAGGAGGACAATGGGTAGTTTTTTTTTTCCCTTCATTTCAGAAGTAAGTTCTTCCAATGTAGTGTATCTGTTACATAGCTCTCCATTTCCAGTCCATTTCTGAAATTCTTATCGCATAGCCTTTTTGTACCTACTGGTCAACCCAACCAGTACTGTTGCCAAGCAACAAGTGTTACACGAGAATCTGAATGCATCAAATCTTCCTTGGCTGTGATTTCTTCGCGGCCCCAGTTTTCTCTGTTTCTGAGCGGGGTTTGTTTTTTCCTGGATTGTACACACAGGGTCAGGTGGAATGGAGTTCCAAATCACTCTGTGCTCCGCGGCATCCCGATTTCTTTCTGCAGCTAACCTCCTGACACGTTTGCAGCTGTTCTGTGGCAGAAAGACAATCTCCATGTTCAGGCGGTGAGCTTTCTTTCTTTCACCCTTGACCCTGGGGTTGCAGGCCATGGTGTTGGGCGTATCCCTGAGTGCAGCTGTCCTGCAGGATTCACTTCCTAGCGCACCGAGATTTCCTAGGGTTCCTCAGAGTAAGCCCCCAGTTGCATCACCACCGACTGTGGTGTGGCTTTGGATGCCTGAGGCTGAGTTGATTCTGGTGGATGTCTGACCTCGCTTAACCAGACTCATCTACTGTCTCACCATTCATACCCAGGCTGTCCAACCTTCATACAGCTGAGCCAAGTTATCTAGATTAGTTGCTTCCTTAATGACATAGTCAACCTGTAAAAGTAGGCAGGAGAATATTTTAAACAATTTAGACTTTTAAAGGACATATATGAGTTCTAGGAGTTGTTTAAGTTTCTAATCACCCAGATTAATAACCCAAAGGATGTATAGTTGCTATGGGGAACGGTTAAGTAACCTGAGCTTCTCTCATAATTCCACAGCCTACAAAATGTGTGTCTTGGCAAAGTTACAATCCCTTTGAGCCTTGTAAATCCTTAGATGAAGACAGAACCCCCACTGACCCCACAGGTGCTCTTGGGGTTAAACACATGAAGTCACTAAGTAAATGCTTAAGCAGTGTAAAAAAAAAAAGCGCATAGCAGATTCTGAAATACAGTTGGGTGCTCGACAAATGTCTATTGATTCTGACTCAGCTAAATTTTCCTTTATAGTAAGAGATATAATCATCTCTATATCCACAGAATCCAGAGGGCCCAATTGTATGTTAAATGCTCAATATATGGCTGCTGAATGACGACTTATACCAAAAGTTGTGCACCAAGATCTCTACACTTACCGCCCCACCCCCGTGAGCCCATTAACTCTCTCTCATATAAAATTTAGTAACACAATAAAAAGCACCATAGCCAACCATCCTTCAAACAAATGAACAGACAGCTAAAGATAGACAGTCCTGGAGCACCTTGTGGCTCAGTCGATTAAGGGTCTGCCTCTGACTCAGGTCATGATCCTGGGATGACCAGGATCCATTGTCTGGGATGGAGCCCAGAGTCCTGCTCAGCAGGGAGTCTGCTTCTCCCTCAGCCTTTGCCCCTCCCCTGGCTCATGTGCATGCTCTCTCTCTCTCAAATAAATAAAATCTTAAAAAAGAAAAAAAAAGACCATCCTGAAAGTACACAAGCCATTAACCTACCAGAAAGCTTCTGAAGCAAAGATTAGTCGTTTTGGAGAAATGACTCATTATTATCCATGTGTTTTGTTTTGTGGGTTGTTTTTTTTTCCCCCCAAACTTGACAATTTCTAAGGAAATAATTCTTGACCAAGAAGAGTTTAATTTCAGGTCCTACACAGCTATGTAACAGCATTTAAAATATAAAAAGGACCTTTTCTTGCTGATGTTAAAACTGAATTGTGGATGTCAAAACATTAGAAAATAGGATATTCACAGTCTCAAATTTTTACCCCACGGAAGAAAAGGTACATTTGTAAAGGAGAATTCAGGAGAACACTATCCTTGACCAAATGACCTAACTTAATAACACAGAAGATGGTACACACAAAGATACATCACTGACATAGTATCCCTGCCAAAAATGTTGATTCCTAATTATGAGGAAAATATCAGACAAATACACAGTGAGGCACGTTCTACAAAATGACTGGTCTGAACACATCAGAAAGGTCAATGTCATAAAAGCAAAAAAAAAGAAAATCCTCAGGAACTGCTCTAGATATTAAAGGCAACTAAAAGTAGAACAAGTATATATGAAATTCAAGATGAGCCTTGACTAGATCTGGGGGGGCTAAGCAATAAAGGCCATTTTGGGATAACTGAAGAAATCTGAATATGGACTGCATGTGAGTTAACAGTCAATGTTAACATCAATAGTGAGTTTCCTGAGTTAATAATATTTTGTTTAGGAGACATATACTGAAATATTTAGGCACGAAGTGTTGTGTCTGTAACTCTCACAAGGCTCTGAAAAACAGTGTATGCATACACATACACAGAAAGATGAAGCAAATGTAGGAACACAACTGGTTTACTAAATCTAGGTAAAGAGTACATGGACATTCCTACAACATTTCTGTAGGTTTAAAAATTTCAAAATAAACAGCCAGGGCAGGGGGTGGGTATTCATTCTCAAATTTATATATACAATTTTAATAACACTAATGAGAAAATTTCAGAGTAATGACTTCAGACAAACTGACACCCCCAAACACTTTATAGATACTATTCCTGCACCCCAAACTTCACCCTGGTTTCACTGGAAACCTTCAGATAGTCCTCTTTAAAATGCAAATTAACTGCTCTCTGGTGGAGGACAGAGAGGGGGTCAAGTCACACCTTAAATTTCTGTTAGAAGAGGGCTGGAGAGAAAGGAAATGTGCTAAAAGGGTAGAGTCAGAATAAAACAGTGACTATTATTTGACAACTCCAGAGCTACCATTACTCAAAATTTTCTGAATTCTGAAAATAAATTTCAGTTCCTTATTTCTTGATGAACCACCAAGGACATGGATGAGGGTATCCTTAAACCTGTACTGTTTCAGCAGCATTAAAATGGATAGATCGAGTTTAAAAAATGGTCACCTGTTCAGCAACTGACATCCTTCTATTCGGATCAACATCACGGCCCTCTAGCTTGGCTTTCACCCTCTTCCACACACTCACTGCATAGGAGTTTCTCTCTTGCACAGCTATGAAGCAACGGAAACATACGTTAAGTCAAACCAGCACTTTGTATAAATATTTAATGCATCCATATTCTAACTAATTACCTTTCCCCGTTTTAGGGTCTCTGGCGGCCTTTTTAGGACTACAAGCAACACTCTTGCCAGTTCCTGGAATGGTGCTTGGTGGAGTATCTGCTGATGTGGCAAGATTTTTCTGAATCAGCTTTCTAGCATTCTGTGACATGACATCAGGCTGAGTCTTCTGGCCAGTGTTGCTCCGGACTGCTATAGACAAAGAGTGGGTGGCTCAATTCACACGTAAACAGAAGAGATGGAGGGAGAAAAGAGGAGAGAGCAGGGCAGTGCTCTCTCAAACACCAACTACAAATGTACAGCCATGAAAAGAAATATGATTTTACAACCTTAAAGTCCTTATCCCTTGAAATACTGCCCTCCTAAAAATACAGCCTGAAGAGCTAGACATTCAAAAACAAATTTGTGCAATGATGCTCACTGCCTCTTGTGGCATCAAAAAACTATAAATATATTAACTGTCCAACAATGTGGGATTAATATGGTAAAGACATAGAATGACATATTAAATTGGGGCATTAAGTCATTTTCTAAAAGATTCTCTGATGGCAAGGAAATTCCCAATTTAATATTAAGTGGGAAAAGGCAACAAGAACTGCGTTCACAGAACGATCCCAATTTGTGCATGTGTGTGCGCACATATACACACAAGTCCAACAAGAAATATGTAATGGTTTTACCTCCAACTGGAATGAAACTACCAATTTTCCTATTTTTTAAAAATTTTCCCTGACAAGCATATATTTTATATTCATAAATCATTTAAAGAAAGGATTTAAGCATAAGATATTTCTACTTTCTCACACAAGTACCTTTTTTTTTTTTTTTTAAAGATTTTATTTATTTATTTGACAGAGAGAGAGCGAGAGAGGGAACACAAGCAGGGGGAGTGAGAGAGGGAGAAGCAGGCTTCCCGCTGAGCAGGGAGCCCGATGCGGAACTCGATCCCAGGACCCTGGAATCATGACCCGAGCCAAAGGCAGACACCTAACGACTGAGCCACCCAGGTACCCCGTTTCTCACACAAGTACTTTTAAAATTAAACCAAAATGTGTTCAGTTTGAGTTGTGACAGAGTTTAAGAAAGCCCTTTAAAAAGGTGATGACTACGAACATATTAGACACTTAAAAGTATAATGAAACACCTTAGCGTCTATGTGTACATTATTAACAGATCAAGATTTAGGTGTTTTTTGAGGGAGAGAAGTCATACCTGCAGCAAAGGATGGCTGATAAGTAGCAGATGATGTTGGACTCGAACATTCATTTGTTGCATCGGTGACTAAGGGTGATGCAAAACCCACTAAATTATTATAGATACTGAAATACAAAATAAAATAGCTTATTTATGAAATGCTTCACCAGGTAACTGCTTATAAATATGAACAAAACTGAAAAAACGTAGCTGAATTAAGCAAAACTTACTACACCAGACGTTTTGCTTATGTTCTGACTACATTTTCAATTTAGGCCAGAAGGCATTCTTACCTCTGACTTTGTGTTTTCAGTTCTTTCAAGGTGGGAGTTATTTCCTGGAGCATTTCAACGTGTTCCTGACTTCGCACCTGACCCATAGCCTGGACTAAGGTAAAGAGCGCTGTCTGAATGTTGTCCTGCCATGCTTTATATTCGGCTAAGAATTGTCGGACACTGTTCTCATAGGGAACATCTTCCCCGTCGGCCAGAGCAGCTTCCTCATCCTGGACTCAGTATTGTAAGAATTAAGAGAAATGGAATTTGGTTCAATAGTAACTCATAAGACAGTCACCTTTCAGATAACAATAAGTGCTTTTCAAATATGTGTTGAATCTGTTTATTACATTGGAACTCCTTTTCTACAGAAATCTTATTTCCAGTAAAAATAAAAACTCCAAGTAAAAACAAATCCCCAAGTTAAATGATCTGCAGTTTTGCAATGATGAAGTTATTTAGCCTTCTCTGGGGGCTCAGTTTCCTTACTATGTAAATTACATAGGCTACTGGAGGGAAGAGAGAAGAAATCATTTTGGAGGCAAACTCATATGAGCCTAGGAATAAGGGTTGGGAGGAGGAAAAGATTTTGGGGAAATCGAAACACTCTGAGGCTACATTCAAGTTTCAGCTCTACTGTTAAGTTATAGGACTTTGGGTGAACCAATCTCTTTAACCCTCAGTTTCTCTGGGTACAAAATCAGAATACTACAACCTGCTTTAAAAAAGAAAAAAAAAGTTGATAAAAACACAAAGTAACTCAATTACAAACAAACTGGAAAATGTGACCTGAGAGAAGTTGTTTTTGTTTATGTCATTATTTTCCCAAATTAACTATGTATTTTTAAGTACTGTAATTTTACAAAAGGAGGGAGTTAACTGTGTGTCAGTGGTATTACTCTTACCTTAGCCATTGCTTTCAGGAGATGTTTGACATCTCCAAGTTGCCGGTTATGACCAGTGAGCACAGTCTTTATATTATCAACCAGATTCTGAATTGTTTCACAGACTGTTTCTATCTGCTGCTCCTTCTCTGTCTGAATTGCCCTCTGAGTAGACATATCCTGGGTCAATTGTTTGTGTGCTGACAAAAGCCATTCAGAGCTGCCAATAGGATGTTCAAGACTGGTGTCCTAAACAGAACAAGCATTTGTTTGATTTAAGTATCAGATGGAATAATATAAGACTCTTTCCTTTATCACCACCTCGAAAAGGTATTAGTAACTCAAGCTGACACAAAGAACCTCATTTGCTAAGTCATGAACTAATTATGTAAATAATAGTACTTAATAATAATTTAAATAATCTATGAAATACAGATTAAGATTTTTAACTTTTCTGCATAATCACACAGGGAATACTTAAAATTTAAGACATAAAATATGTATCTAGAATTACAAAGATGATCTGTATCTAGGACCCCAGTGTAAATCACTCTTTAAAAAGACACCAGAGGTGGGTGCCTGGGTGGCTCAGTTGTTAAGCATCTGCCTTCGGCTCGGGTCATGATCCCAGGGTCCCGGGATCGAGTCCCACATCGGGCTCCCTGCTCTGCGGAGAGCCTGCTTCTCCCTCTCCCACTCCCCCTGCTTGTGTTCCCTCTCTCGCTCTGTCAAATAAATAAAATCTTAAAAAAAAAAAAAGACACCAGAGGTTCTTAATTAATACACAGCCTAAAACCTTCCCACAAAATATAAACACCTAAATTTATCAACTTGCTATTTCTGGACTCAACTCTCCTGTCCAGCATTCACCTTCCACTAGCCCTCTGTCTGCTACCCTATTTTCAGTGCATCTAAATCATTTGCTATACATTGAATTTCTCTTCCCCTCTGAACCTCCACAGTACTTCCAATTATGGCTCTGAGAATTCTTTTAACTTTTTAATTCATTGTATTATTTATTATTAATAGGTTCCTTGGGGGCTAAGAGCAAGATTTAATCATCATTTTTTTTTTTTAAAGATTTTATTTTTAAGTAATCTCTACATCCAATGTGGGGCTCAAACTCACAACCTGGAGATCAAGAGTCACATGCTCCACCGAATAAGCCAGCGAGGTACCCCTAGATTTAATCATTAGATCCCAAAACAATATTTTATATACAGGACACACACTGCATAAATGTAAACTGAGTGAATATATTACATGGACTTCAAGGGCATAATCCTGGCCTTATCATTTTCATCAACTAATCTCTTTACTCCCACACCAAGATTCAAGACTCACCACTCTCTGTAATAGACGAAGCTCTAACTCAGAGACCGAACTGTTAAACTGTGATGCAAATGAACACATTTGCTGACATCGTTTGATTAGTTCAAATAATGCAGCATCCAGGTTTAAGGCTTCTGCAGTTCTAGTTCGTAAGCTTTCAAAATGAATGATATTGCTGCAGAGGAAAGTGACCTGTGAAGAGGCAAAGAGGAATGGAACCATCACAATAGGCGGGGACATGCAGTTTTAATTTGACATGAAAAAATACTACCTATTCATTTCCAGAATTCAGAACCACAATTGGTCCTGAGAAACGTATGAACTACTCTTTTGGGAAATAGATCTAATCCTGATAAAGGCTATGAATAAATGCACCTTGTTTTGGTTGATGTCTTTAGGTTAAAAGCACCTAAGGACAATATGTAAAAGTATCTTCTACATGTTTGCTTTCACACAGAAAATTTACTTCATAATAAAGCAGTTATCATATTCAGCTGCAGTTTATTTGTGCTATGTCCAAATTTCCAATTTGGAATGTTGCCCTTCTGCTTCTACTCTTGCCTAACTTTACAATAAAGATCACAAAATACTAACTGGACATTTGACAATATAATGCACATCTTTTAAGGTATGATAGTACTATTGTGATCATGTAAATAGTTCCCACCTTTATAAATACATACTGAAATATTTACAGATAAAAATGATAGAATATTTGGGATTTCATTAAAAATGGGATGGGAAGGAGGAAGAGGAAGTACAGAGGAAATAAAATGGGACTTAGGTTGATAATTACTAAATTTTAATTGGTTATGAGGATATGAGAATCACTGTATTAGTCTAATTTTATACCTGATTGAAAATTACCTAACTTTTTTTTTTTTTGCTTTTGTCCCCTTCCCCCAGTCATAACGAAGTTAATCCACAAACTCTGGCGGAACACAAGGTCATAAAGACATTTTATTGCCACAGAGTCACCACAGTCGCATACAGAGAACCTTAGACAAATATGGAATTAAACTCCTTATTTTCCGACAGAGGCTGAATCCACTTTTTATTTAGCTAGGAGGCAGTAAAGGTCTAGGGAAATAACTGGCTGTGCGCTCAGCCTAAGGGGTGCCCTTCCCACCAAGGCCTATCAGTCCCTCTTTCCAGTACTGTGAACTAGAGGGTGGACTCAAGCTACCCCTAGTTATCGCACGTGTAACTTCCAATCAGTTGTCGAATCCGTAACTGAAAACAAAGACGGTGCACGTGGGTCACAGCACCTGGCTTGCTCGTTGGCTCTCCTTAAGGACAAGATTTCTTCTTTCAGCTATTGTTGCTTCAAAATCCTGCAGTACAGGTGCCAGTGCAGGGTTGGCACCACCTGCCCACTTGAGTCGCTGTTCAATACTTGCTTCAAGGGCGGCTAGTTTTTCCTATAAAAGCAGCAGAACCTCAGTGAATATTTGACACTCTCCAATTCCTGGTGAGCATTTTATACAAATACAAGAGAGATTCAAAAGAAGCAGGATGGGACATACATAATTTAGAAAACATTTTAACATACATCCACTGGAGTTCATCTTTCTTTCACTTTGAATATTTAGGGCTAAACATGTCTGCGGAGGTAAGAACTGGCTTTCAGTTGGTCTTAAAATTTGCTTCTACTTACTTCAGAAAGAGAGTGAGCAAGTGGAGGGAGGGGCAGAGGGAGAGAATCTTTCAAGCAGACTCCCCGCTGAGCACAGAGCCTGATGTAGGGCTCAACCCCATGACTCATGAGATCACGACCTGAGCCAAACCAAGAGTTGCTCAACCGACTGAGCCACCCAAGCACCCCAAGATTGTCATTTTTAAATAAAGTAGTCTTTAAAATGAAACACCTGCTACATCAAATTCCTAATGCTCTTATGTGCTACCTATAAGAAAATCCATTTACCATTTGCAACAACATGGATGGAGCTAGAGAGTACAATGCTAAGTGAAATAAGTCGCTCAGAAAAAAGACAAATATATGATTTCACTCATATATGTAACTTGAGAAACAAACAAATGAACAAAGGGGAAAAAAAGAGACACAAACCAAGAAACGGACTCTTAACAACAGAGAACAAACTGGTAGTTACCAGAGGGGAGGTGAATGGAGGGAAGGGGTAAAAGAGACAATGGGGATTAAAGAGTACACTTATCACAATGAGCACGGAGTCATGTATAGCACTACTGAATCACTATACTGTACACTAATATAACCCTGTATCTTAACTAGAATTAAAAAACTTAATTTAAAAAATCATTTATATCTTTGATTATGAAAGATGAAAATCAAATTCTCCCAAATTCAAAAGTTCATAAATAACAGTAAAAATCTATCCATAATAAGGAAGGTTTTATATAACAAAGTTATCCCATTATTTATTCAACACTTCAGGTGGAGGAATTCACATCCTCTGTCTTTTCTGTGCTTCTCTCCCTCTTTTCTCACAGAAACACACCTCTAAAATCAGAAAGGGCACGTATATTCATTCTCCAAAATTGAAAACTAGGCCTAATATACTGTAGAGAAAAGACATTTCACAGTCTTCAAAGAAGTGAGCTCCAGAAAAATTTCATTAAAAATGTAAAAATTACAGAAGTGATTATACTTGATTTTATACAAAATTAATTTGTAAAATGAACAGAAAAATGTCAAGTCACTACTGAGTACATGAGATGGAAGAAGACACAATATAAAGACATAGATAACCATCATCAAGACCGGTTTCTTATTTTTAAAAGGAAGGTGAGATTAAATTATTAGGCAGAAATGATAGAGAAATACACTCAATGGGGCGACTGGGTGGCTCAGTCGTTAAGCGTGTCTTCGACTCAGGTCATGATCCCAGAGTCCCGAGATCAAGCCCCACATCGGGCTCCCTGCCCAGCGGGAAACCTGCTTCTCCCTCTCCCACTCCCCCTCTTGTGTTCCCTCTCTCGCTGTGTCTGTCAAATAAATAAATAAAAATCTTGAAAAAAAAGAAATACACTCAATAATAGTAGTCAGGAAAATATTCTATTGCCTTTGACATCATAAAATATCATTAACTATACATAAAAAATGCCTAAGCTGGGTGCGTGAGTTGGTTAGGTGTCCCAACTCTTGATTTCAGATCAGGTCATAATCTCAGAGTTGTGAGATCGAGCCCTGTGTCAGGGTCTGTGCTGAGCTGTGAAGCCTGCTTAAGATTCTCTCTCCCTCTCCCTCTGACCCTCCTGACTCATGGGGACACACGCGCATGTGCACTCTCCTCAGAATGAAAAAAAAAAATGCCTAAGCTTTTTAGATATGACTAGTAAGCCAGATATAACTGCTTATGTGCCTTTCGGAAAACAAATTAAATGCTCAAGTTTTTCTAATCACCGAGGTTCTCTCAACATATAAAGGCAGAGCAATCATCAAATCCATTAAAAACCTGAAATATTTAGTATGTCTCTATTCCTGGTTAAAAATACACTGCTACCGTAAGATCTGGTTACTTTGGAGGGTAAGAAAAAAAGATGTACGTTAAAAATAAAAGTGCAAAAGGAGTATGCCCCTGTGGCTTAGCAGCCAAGGACGGACATGTAGATATACTGAATACCTCACCACAGTGTAGGTTATTTCTCAAAGGGAATGTGCTTCAATAAGGTCTGACAAAACACACCTGAACTGTTGCAATTGAAGTTTCAATCTGGCTCAGAGTATGGAGTTTCTTTTTCAGGCTGGTTAGGATGGCAGACCGAGGGGGAGGTGTGACTGACATGGCTTGTGGTCTATTGATAAGGAGGTCTTCATGCTGCCACTGTTCAAAGAAAAGGCAATGTAATAAAATCAGCAGGGAAAAAAAAACAACAACAACTTGAGCTAAAGGGAGGAGAGGTGCAAATCAGGACTGGGGGAAGAGAAAAAAAAAAAAACCGAGCTGCAGTAAAGTGAGGTAGGCAGAGAAGTTGTAATAGCAAAAACATTACAAAAGAATCACAACCAGGTGAAAAATTTCCTAATGTAGAGAATGGCTGATAAATGTCTTGGATCAGTGATATGCAACATCTAAGGAGTAATTCTGAAGATGTTTCCAAGTCTATGTAAAAGTCTAGTATACAATCCCCCCAAAAGGTATCTCCAGTTAAAAGGTTGGAAAAGGCATGGGGGGATAGTGGGTGGAGAGGTGAAGACTGTCCAGCTGAGGCTAAGCAAGTAACTGAAAGAAATGATGGCAGCAGTCACAGAACAAAGAATTCTACAGACAACCTAGAAGTTGCAGAAAGGGGCAGGCAACTGCTCACAGAGGATCAAGCCATCTTGTATGTTTTAAGGGAGGCCCCAGAAGGCCCAAGAGACTTTTGGGCTACAACTTAAAAGTAATACATTGCACTTAGGGCTTAAAATGATGAACATTTGTTCAGATCAACAAAATTATAAGTATTTTTACAACATTTTCCATACAGTTGTGCATTTTTTAAGGGAATAAACTAGAATGTATAATAAAACTTACAGTACATTTTTAGAAGAAAAAATACAAAAAGATTCCAATGTGCTAGAAAGACCGTTAATATATAATCAACACAATTTCAAAAGGTGAATAAATTACTTTTCTTAATTTATAAGCTAAAAACATCAGCTCATGATAAAGTTGCAAAGAGAAGAAAATACACTGATTCCATGCACTGAGCTGAAGCCACCAACTCCACCATGGGGAAGCAGCTTCCACATAAATAATACAAGTAACCACCGTTTGTGCCAAAACAGATCCCAGGAAAACACAGTCCCCAAATATTACTCCATGAATTACACAACCTGTTTGAAGCTACAGACAGTATTGAAGCCTATATTTGGAAAGGAAAAAAAAGAAAGAAGAAGAAAAGAAGAAAGAAGAGCTACAATTTATACTGTGCTTAGTGTCTTATATAACTGTGCTTAGCATCTTATATAAAACATCATTTTTAACCCTCATAGTCCTCAACCTTGGTGAGAGGTATGGTCCCCACTTCAGGGAGAAATTAAACTCAAATTCATATACCTGAATCCAAATCCATCTCACCCTTAAAGCCTATGTTGTCATACTGCCCCCTAAATAATCAAGGACAAAAACAGCCCTCTAAAATCAAATTCCAAATGATGACGGATTCATGCACAAAGCTGTTACCACATCATTAGAGCATCAGGGAAACAGAAGTCACTTTAGAAACAATCTTAATTATATGTTAAGTAATATAGGAGGCATATTCACATAACAAATAAATTCAACCATTAGAAATTATATTTACTTAATGACACAGATAATACCAACCATACAATACTGATGGAAACAAAGTTAAAGGTCACAAAGTGTAAACACAAAATATTCTCAACTATATGGAACAGAAACAAGGAAAAAACTGGAAATATCAAAATGCCAAAAAGCTGGCTTTGCTGCAGGCTGGCACAATTCAGGACATTTAAATATTTTTTTTCTTTATATTGTTTTATATTACTTCCCCCTGGCTTTCAAATTCCTATAGTGGAGAAAAACACATTAGAAAAATACTTACTTGAAACATGGCAATATGCAGCTGAACACGCTGCAGGCTTGTCTTACAAGAAGAAATACTGGTTTCCAGCCTGCGCACCAAGTCATGCTTCTTCCAGGCAGTATCATAGGAACTTGCTAACACAGTTGCCCTGTTCATGACCAACTGAGAAAACTTCCCAATCTGAATGTTGTGCTCCACCGCTTTCTTACAAAGATCATCAACAGAAACTTTGCTTTCAGCACCAAAATCCTTCGCCTCCACTTGAGCAATAATGTCTACCCCTAGAGCACTGATAAAACTGCAGAGGGTGAGTCCTAGGGCTTGGTTCGGTAGTCCAATCAAGAGCTGCCTCACAAAGTCAGCTGTGAATGCCTTTATAGGTTTGGCCATCTGGTCTTCACTGAAACAAGAGTTTCTAAAAAGGGTTTTCACATTGACAATCTGTACAGGTCCATTTACAGTATTCTGATCTTCAAGTGAACTCGATCCTAAAAAAGGAATATTTTCTTGAAGTATTTCATGCAAAGTAAAATAAGGTAATAATGATGCTTGTTTAAAAACAAGACCTTATGAACGTACAATTAAATTAAGCCTACTCCATCCTGCCCCCTTCCAAAGTTCTACACAAGCAAATCCAGTATGTTTAAATGTGAAAGATTACCTGATAAAGTTTTAGAAAAGGTACCACAGAGCCTGAAGAACTCCTTAATTGTCTGTAGTCTTTTTAGAAAGAAAATCTCTTCTAGCACCTGCCGGTGATTATCGTCATCAAAAAAATTGACTTGGGTACTCCTGGCTTCCCTTATAATGTCAATCTTTCGCCAAGCTATGGGAATTTCCATCTTGTTTAACTATATAAAAAAAAAAGAAAGAAAGAAAGTTCATTTCTCCACTCTTCACACAGTGAACAACTACTTTACCACACGTGCATTATTTATTCTTAAAATCAGTATTTACCTTTTCAACTAATAAACCAAAAGCAGTTTCAACTTGGGCAAACATGCCATCAAATGCTACCAAAAGCATCTGGCCAGCTGACATTTTTGGTGTTTCGTCAACGGAACCATTTCTTGGTTGGATTAATTCACCATACTGAGCATGAAGTATTCTAGAGAAAAAGAAAAGGGGATTAAAATCCTAACTGATGAATACTACATTTGGGGGAGAACACAAAAGGTCAGCAAGAGTCACAACTAGCATGCAATCTAGAAAATAAATCTTTTTTCGTTAAAGGTTTATCTTTTTGAGGGAGAGAGAAAGACCACAAGCAGGAGGAGGGGCAGAGGGTGAGGGAGAAAATTCTCAGTCAGACTCCCAGCTGAGCGCAGAGCCCCACACGGGGCTCAATCCTAGGACCTCTAGATCACCCCCTGAGCCGGAATCAAGAGTCAGACGCTTAACCGACTAATCCACCCAGGCGCCCCTAGAAATCTTTTTGTATGCAGAACAGAGTGTTAGGATAAAATGACATGTAGTGCCATCACAATGTGAAGTTAATGGTTCCGATTCAGTATTAGTAATTGTTCACATGATTAAATTTTATGCAAACCTGAATTATGACAATTTTAAAAAGAACTATGTAAGATATTACAGTCTCACTTTACACAAAGAATGTAAAATAATACAAACCCCCAATAAATGTCAAAAACCACACAATTCTAAAGCTGGAGGACTTAGCAAAAATGGTCAAGTATGTTCACTGTCACATATATGACAGAGTCAACTACACACCATAAACTCAAATGCCTGCCGTCTGTGGCACACCTGCTTTTGAATAGTGCACAGACTGAGTGTAAGTCTTCAGAAACTCACCCTGTACGTTATCATTAACTTAAGACTTGGACCATGCCTTGTGTATCCGGACACTATTCTGAACATATTATATAAAAATTAAAAAAACAGCATTCCTGGTACCTACAACTAGTATCAGTTCATGTTACTAATGTTAACTAGATTTTCAACTTTATCACACACACATACAGAAATAACTAAAAAACTATTAAGAGAATTTAAAAAGGCTAACCAGAGCAATTTCTAATGGAAAAAAGAGCTACAAGATGGTATACAATTTTTTTCTTGAGATAATTGAAGTTACTCCAAAATAAGGTACAAACAAGCTTGTAAGAGAATGAGGCATGAAGTTTGTCACCCAAATCATACATGAAAAGTAAATAATCATCCATTTGAGGGTAAGAGAAATCGGACTTAGATATTAAAGGGAGATAAATGAGAGCTGAAATTTAGTGAGAAAGAAAGGTGTATCGATTTAGCATCTAACTTTTTAAATAATGTTAGAAATTTAAATGATAAAGCTGTTGTGCAAATAATCTAAATCATCATCTAGCTGACATTGAGTTTATGCTATAATAATTACTAATTTTTTTTATTCTGTATGGTGACACAACTACAAAGAAACCTAAATTTAGGAAAATTTTGAATGCAGATAACAGAAAACATTAAAGAATTATTATTAACTTTTTAGGTGAAGTAACGGCACCATGATTAAGAAAAATAAGTTTATATTTTAGATATACGTACTTCCTGTACTATTTAAAAATGAAAAGATACCTGCTTCAAAATAATTGGGGTGGTACAATTTAAACAACATAAATAATTTAAACAATTTAAGCAGGTGTAGATAATTACCAAAGGTGGGAAAATGAAGGTTCATTATACTATTCTACTTTCTTTTCTTTGAATTTTCTCACGGGAGGAAGTGGTAGGTCAATCCATTTCTTCTCTCTCAATTATACTTTCTGGGGTAAACTCGACACCAGAATGCCAAAGAAAGAGGTCTTAAGTCACCAGAGATAAAGGGGCTTACAGCTTAGCTAGGGACATAGCGCATGGCTGGAGGAACCACCCAACCTTTGCAGGTTCCAAAGTCAAACTGTTTTTCTGGATTTCAGAGATGAAAAACACCATGTTCAGTATCTAAAACAAACTTACAAAGTTTAAGCAAACTTAGAAGCATTTACCTGAATTGAGGTGTATACTCTATTAACTAAACTGGCTCAGATGCTTCCATGGTGTTCCAAGGGCTGGCTTAAAAAATACCACACTCCACTTTGCGTGTGTGTAGCAGACATATGGTGAAACCACAACACTCAAAGTATAGTGTGTATGTGATAAAACTGCGTGGAGCTACACACCCAGTGCATGTGTCACTGGGGAAATCTCAGTAAGCTCTGTCAACTGTACCGACATCCACTTCGTGGTGGTGCCACAGAAGTATAGTATGCAAGATGTTACCACTGCAGGAAGGATGGAGCCTGCAGAAGACATCCCTGCACACATGTATTGTACAACTTCCTGTGAATCTGTAATTATTTCCAAATAAATAAACTATTTTTTAAAGATTTAATAGAGAAATAACGACCGGTGGGAAGGGGCAGAGGGCAGAGGGAGAAGGAGACTCCCCGCTGAGCAGGGAGCCCGATGCGGGGCTCGATCCCAGGGCCCCAGAATCATGACCTGAGCCGAAGGCACACACTTAACCAACTGAGTCACCAAGGTGCCCCCCAAATAAATAAACTTTGTAAAAAGATCTGTATAGGGTGCTTGGGTGGCTCAGTTAGTTGAGCATCTGCCTTCGGCTCAGGTCATGATCCCAGGGTCCTGGAATTGAGTCCTGCAACGAGCCCGCTTCTCCCTCTCTCATGAATAAATAAATAAAATCTTTAAAAATAAATAAGTAAAATAACAATAAAAAAATTATAAGATTTGTATAGAAGCATTTTTAAGTAATTCTATCTGCTGTAAAATTAAAACTAAACTTGCAGCACAGAGCCCAGAACCTGTCATCCGGCTTCCCCAGCTCTGTCACAGCTACCATTCACTTGCCTGGCAACATCGATGTAATGAGCATGAGTTTCCTCCTCCAGTCCCATAGCCGCATTTCTTAAATAGGCCTGAAGTGATTCAACTAGAGTCTGCAGGGGAACGCCGTCAGTTGTCTGCTCAATAAGACTGTCCAGCTCATGAAGCATACTTTCTAATGTGTATTCTCCTTTCATTAAACATCTCAGTGCTTCTGGAAATATGATTTGCCGGAAATTTGAATTTAATTCCTATAAATATGTGAGAAATATATTTTAATGTTTCCTGATTTTAGGTAAGTTATACATTTAGAGGTTTAATGCCATGCATTAAGAACAAATTTATGCAACTGTAACCAACTTCTGGCTACAAATGTCACACTGATCTTTAAATGATAGATTAAGCAACATTAAAAGCAGAAAAGTCAAATTGCTTTTCTGAACCAGCAATAAAAACAATGTTTAATATCTAAAACAAACTTATCATTTTTAAGCTAATTTAAAAGCGCTCACCTGAAGTGAGGTGTACACTCCATTAGCTAAGTGAACTGCCTCAGAAGCTTCCATTGGGTTTGGAATGTCTAAGTCCTGTGGCACCAGGTGGCACTGCTTCAGTAACTGCACCAGGCAAGTGACGTTCCCGCTCATACTGCAGAGCTCTTCCAAGAACCAGGCTCCATCCCGAGAGGTCAGGTCCACTAGCTGCTCGCCAGCACTAGAAGCAGCACCTTCCATCATCAGGTTACGCCTAAATGCAACAAGGGTTTGTACACTGGAACCTACTCAGCTATACTCACACACAAAAGCAGATACCTCAAACTTGGAAAGGAAGTAAAGCAGCCTAATAGTGGGCTAGACTAATGAAATGAAAGTCAAAGCATACCTTAAGTTTGGCATTAAACAAAAGGGACAGGAAATCTCAGTAAGTATAAATGTTTTCGAGACAACAAAATGGTCTTAGTACAAAGTCGGCTAACTCACCTTGTAAGAGTACAAAGAGCAGAAATAATAACACTTGCTAGACTCAAAGATCCTTCTTCTCCATTCTCGTGAAGGAAAACTTTAATGCAACGTTCAATTTCCTTCAACTGATCCTCACAAACAGGTACAGTGACGGCTTCCTGTTTCAAGCGTTCCACTTGTCTGATAAGCCGGCTGTTGATGTCGGCTGCGTAACGCTGCAGAGTCATTTCCGTGGCACTGATGAACTGACACACTGTTGGGGGAGGCTGGGGAGCATACTGCATTTCGTATCTACACAAAGAGAGAGAGGTGCTTGTTTACAATGTAACCACTTCCTGCTTGTAAAGAAAGTTCCCATTTTATTTATTATTATTATTATTATTTTTTAAGATTTTATTTGACAGAGAGAGACACAGCGAGAGAGGGAACACAAGCAGGGGGAGTGGGAGAGGGAGAAGCAGGCTTCCCGCCAAGCAGGGAGCCCGATACGGGGCTCGATCCCAGGACCCTGGGATCATGACCTGAGCTGAAGGCAGATGCTTAACGACTGAGCCACCCAGGCATCCCATTTATTTTTTTTTTTTAAGATTTTATTTATTTATTCATGAGAGACAGAGAGAGAGGCAGAGGCAGAGGGAGAAGCAAGCTCCTCGCAGAGCAGGGAGCCTAATGCAGGTCTCAATCCAGGACCCCGGTATCATGACCTGAGCCAAAGGCAGACGCCCAACTGGCTGAGCCACCCAGGCGCCCCCAAAGTTCCCATTTACACTGGAGAATATTGCCTCTGATGGATCCCCAAATCTTAAATAGTAGAAACCATGATTTCCATTTTTACAGATAAGAAAAAGTCTCAAGCTCAAGTAATTTTCCCAGACGACTTGTGAGTGAGCGATAGTTCAGATGAGTTTAGCTCTCTTTACCCTGATTCCATCACTCTGACACTGGGATACATTTTAATTAATTAGGAAAAACACACCATCTTAAAGGGAAAACATGACCTCAAATCTTCTTAAAAGCAAGAAAAAACTGACCCCATTCAGCTTCCATCCAACAACTATTTCTTTCAGAAAAATGAAATATTATGCACACATGATAATAATAATTTGAAAACAACTTTGCATCTAATCCCATGAGAAGTCAAGAAAAGTGTGATCAACGTACTTCCGGTAGAGTTCTTGACAGCGCTCTACTGTGGTGTTACAGATGAGTTCCTCCATCCAGGTCTTCCACTGCTCAATTCGATGTTTCTGAAATATGGCCTTTGGATACTGCAGAGCTACGGTGGCATAGTGATGCAGCTGTTCCAGACAGCCTCGGAGCACGGAGCGCCTCTGCTGGAGAAGAGCGCCCACTTCCCCCTCCAGCTGCTCACACTGGCTAATCAAGTGCGCCTGACCAGCATTCTGCAGAAAGGCTGTTGCTGGCACATAGCTTGGAGGACCTTTTGGTAAAAGACAATTATTAATCACAGTGAAACTATTCCAAACCAGCAGTAGTCGAAAGGAGCACAAACCAGAACCCCACACATAAACACACAAATACAAAACTCACATGCTCAACATGTGTATTTAAGATAAATCAACCCATACCAAGGTCCATTTGTGAGCTTATCTCCTGAAGCAAACTTGCAAGCTGTGTTGCTTCTAAATTATTGAACGCAGCCTGATAATGTGTTATCCACTGTTCAAATTCATTCAGCTTCACCTGGATTGCTTCCTGAACAGCCCTTTGCTGAGTCTGTAGTTGAGTATGTTCAGAATACCTAATGGGAGGGAAAAAACTTAAATTGCTTCTTCCTTCTATGTACTTTCATAACCTTGATTTTGCTCATACTTGGGACTGCCTGGTAAGCTCCTTTTCAATCTTGAGGGCACTGCTCAAATGTCCCTTACTTCTCTGGTTTTCCCCATATTTCTCTCAGCTATACTCAACATTTTAAATAACACATTTTCAAAACCCACCACACCTGCCAGGTGTTATCTTTAGTGTAAACGATGGATACTTCACAGATCCTTTCATCTCAGAGATTCATGCAGTGTGTAGCACTTGCATATTTACCCTTTACCAAGCACCTGCACTGTACAAGGGTCATCCACTTAGATCATTCTATTTAGTTTAATGCTTAATTCAGCAAAGTGGATAAAATAACTGCCACTGTACTAATGAGTAAGGATTCAGACACTAACTGTAGAGAGAAACCCAAACCTCAGGTTTTCTGAATCCAAGTTCATGTCCTAACCACTATATCTACTTATCTCCCATAATTACTCAAACATTTCAATTTAATATAATAAAGCAGAAAATTTAAGTGAATTTCTGTGTATTAATTCAAAATTGCAGTCCTTGGGAGAGCTTCTATCATTTATGTAAACTGCTTAGTAATTCTAATTCAAGTTGACAATGTTTACACAAATATGAAAATTCTCCTTAATGGCATATATTTCGAAACAAGTGTTCAACACTTTTAAACCTGTGCTGCAGAGTGTGAGAAGGATGGTCCACTCCTTCAGCTCCTTCTAGAAACTCTATTTCTTCCAGCAGTTTGCCTTGCAGTTTTTCCACGTCTGTCAGTTGCTCTTGTAAGCTTAGGTATTCGTCTAAGCTGCTGTCCAGCTTGGGAAGCACAACCAGCATCTCATCCCTATTCTTAAACCAGTTCACCTGTAAAAAGGTAATTATGATTAGGGAAATTCTTACAGGGTCAACTGTGAGATATGATGAAATCTGCTACAAGCATCATGTTAGATGGACATCCTGGATATATTACTCTATTTAAATCTCTTATTTAAACCCCTGAGGGGGTGATAGAACCACATGTATTTTACAGATAATGATAACCACTGCATTCAAGTTCACATAGCCATAAACTGAGACTCAAATCTCAACAACACCATGTAGTTACCACCATGCCACACAATATACTGTATGTCTTTGTATGGGAACATATCCTACTAAAAAGACATCAAATTGCCCTATTTCACGGACATTTACAATATTATACAGGACAGTCTTTCAAAAATATTTTTAAAGGATAGTTTTACCCAGCTTTTTGATGGACATGTTAACACTAGTAAAATGATGGTGATGACTTATCATTGCCTTCACCTTAATTTCAGCTACTCTGGAAGAAAAGAGGCTGCGGGTGATCTCTCGCTCCATCTCTCTCTTGCTCTGCTTGCTCTCAGCCTGCTGGCCACCTCCACCATAGACAGCGCCAGCAAATCCCGCCTCACCCCCAGCCGTCCAGTCCACCAGGGGGTCATACACAAAGGCCTCCAGCAATGTCAGCAGAGTCTCTCTGCCACGCCGCATGATGTGTAGAACCTGTTTTCAGAGGTGTTTTAAATCAGGTTTTGCCACAAGTTTCCTCATTCAAATGTACTTTTTCATTCCACAGGATTTAACAGGTACATTAAAAGGTATGAGAGAAACAGCATACCTGCTCACATGAAAGCCTAAAAACACCTTCTACTCCGGTTACACCCAGTGCTGTTTCAATATTCTGTGTCATTCGAAAAGGTACTTTCTCAGGAACTCTAAGGCTTTTACCTTGAAAAGACAAACTGTTATATTTCTGTCCTTTTATCAAAAACATTTGACCCTCATATAAATGTAAAAGTCCAACTTAATTTTACCTTTTTCAAAGCAAACATTGTAATCTATGTGAACCACCTCTCCCGTCGTCATATCTATAAGAACATTATCCAGATGTCTATCTCCAAGGCCAATTATGTATCCGACCATAGACATGACTGCAGTAGATCTGGCATAAGACTAAGAGGGGAGAGGGGGTGGGGAGAGCAAGTTGTAACACCATCAGCAAATTTCCTTCCAACACGGTTTGATGCTCCAAAATTCACGCAATTCTATAACCCCACTCCCTCGTTCCTAAATAGCACTCCTCAGGGATGCTCAAGTGGTCCCAGAGGCTCTGCACTGAGCAGCAGACAACACTGGGGTCCTTGTTGGTCCTACTTAGTATTCGAATGCTAGATTTAAAACAAAACAACTATTTTCAGCCTCCCTAGTTTTTCCCTCTCTCAAGCTTTTATTCTTCTTTTCATTTCATCCATAATCCCCTCTGTTCTGCCCTCACACTCATGGCCATGCCTTATGAAAGTAAGTGCAACGCAAGACTCGAATACAGGTCTCAAACTACCAAGTCTGGAGTGAGACGAAGGGTAAAAGGAGGAGGGTGAACAACAGACTAGACAGGAAGCAGGCAAAAGAAACAGTAATATTTATTACGCCCCAAAACAAAACACATACCTGTGTGACTCTCCACCATTCGTCAGGTGTGGTGCAAGATGACCAAAGCTCTTTAGCAAGGAGATTTGGGGGGGTGGCCTCCATTAACTCTTCTAATACCGCCTTCATTACATGAAGAGGCCAATCCCGTCGGGACACATCCAGACTAAGCCCAACTGCTTTTAAAGCAGGGCCAATTTTACTATAATAAAGTTCACTAGGACGAGGTACAATTCCAGGATTCTGAGGAGTTTGGTAGGAATCTTGGGCCTTAAAAAAAATTTTTTAAGAAAAAAAAAATCAACTTTATTTAAATGAAGATAAAGATTGCTTTGAATATAGTATTTTAAAAACCGGTTTTTGAGCGGCATTCTCCACCTTCCCAGCCAAATTGCACATACCAAATAAGTAATTCTTCTAGACTATGCATCTTTTTACAACCTACCTATCTTTCTCTTAAGTTCTATCACTTTATTGAAAACTTGGTCTACTGTTCTATTTTCTTGATCTCCAATTCAAACTCAACATTTACATTCTTCTTTGTAACCTATAATTCTACTGAAAATTTATCATTAATTTATGCACAAATTTCATTCTTGCTGTTACGACTCAATCATCAATATAAAATTAACAGTATTCAGACAAAAACTGATAGCCCCTCTCTAATTCCCATCTCTCGTTTAACCCTCAGTAATTGTTCTGCAGTCTCCTATGCTTATTTTTTAAACTTGACCCCTTTCAAACTTTTGCTCCTTCCCATACCCACCATAATTAGAATAATTAGAATATTTTGGCTAGATATAGACTCTTGAGGTTGAGACTGTATAAAACTTATTTTTATTTCTGTAGCACTTAGTACTGTTCCTGGCATATATACTAAGCACTCAGATGCTTAGCTAAATGAATTCTAAATTAAATCCCTAGTCTAAATCAAAATCATAAATTTCAGAGGCACAAAATATGACATCACAGTAATTAACTCTAAATATAATATAAAGTTGTTTCTTCTTTACATACTTAATTTAAAAGAAACTGGTTTTCAAAGCTCTCTTCTTTGTAAACTTAATTTAAAAGACCCTAGGGGGCGCCTGGGTGGTTCAAGTCGGTTCAGTGTCCACCTTCTTGGCTCATGATCCCGGGGTCCTGTCTGTGATCCTGTGATCCCATGATGGAGCCCCACATGGGCTCCCTGCTCAGCAGGGAGTCTGCCTCTCCTTCTCCCTCTGCCTCTCCCTCCCATTTTCTCTCTCGTGCACGCTCTCTCTCTCAAATAAAATCTTTAAAATATAAAAAAAAAAGACCCCTAGTAAGCCCAATAAAAAAATCATTAAGATGTGAAATATCAACTTACTGATTAACAACCACACTACCACCCTACCTGCTCCCCCTGTATTTGTCTAGAATAAGATTAACCAAATGTCACCGTTTCCACCTCTTAAAACTTTATTTAAATGTGCCTCAGAAACACTTTCCTAAATATTTCAAGTCTGTTCTGTAACATTTATAAACTTACCAAAATGCTCAAGTACAGTAAGCCTATGAGTCACACAGAACAAGAAAGAGACTAATATATGTTTTTATGGAAATTCAAATAAAAGTACATGTATATCTGAATTTATCAACCTTCTGTGCTTGTAAGGCGGCTTCCCGTTGTTGCCATCGTTTGTAAAGACCAAATAAGGGTGTGGCTCCATCCACCCACTGGATTAGTCCTGAGCGTGTTCCTAGTGGCGTTACGGAATAGTGTCGGGCATGGAAACGGGGTGTTTCCTGGCGATTGATTGTAGCAAACATGGTATTCACAATAGACAGGAACTGCATTATTCTCTCATCCAGATGTAAATCTTCTAATCCTATGGAAACAAAATTTAAAGTAGCTAGAGTGGTGACCAAATGGGGTGGGTATGGGGTTACAAATGTATCACTTTTGTGTTTCCTCTCAATCAACAGTAGCAGTCAAGAACTGAGAGCCAGGAGAGCATAATGGGAGCATTAGAGAACATTCCATTCAGTCACAAGGTATTAGATACTAGAATTATTAGCTGTACCTCAGTTTTGCTTGCATAAGTTAAACAAAAAGACGAGAGGCAATGGAAAATCTTACTACACAGGCTCCAACCACTTCCATTCAAAATCACAGAAGATACAAGACAATCCAGGCTATTCACCTGGAACAATCCTCTCCCAGCACATTCATACCCAAAGCATCCATAATCAAATTAAGGCTCTTCTTTTAAATCCCACCTTTGAAAAGATAAGGATAGCTCTTGCCATCTGACCCTAGAAAGAGAAGTTTCTTTGGCTTGGTTTTGGTAGGTAAGATGGTGATGGTTCCGCCCACACTGTGGATTGTGACAGTGTCTCTAGCTGACACTTCTCCAGGAAGAGCAATTTCAGTGTTAGTCATGGCAGCCAGCCACGGGCTGATTTCTTCAAGACGCAAGATATAACTTGCACGTTTCTGTGCTCTCTGTTGCAAACTCAGCATTATCTATATTTATAAGATGGGGAAAAACAGGTTTACGTTATCACTGCAACACTTAACTTTCTTCCACATTCAATTTGGCATAAAAGTAAACTTAAAATACCAATACAGAAATCTCGTATTGTAGTTCCTAAATTTAATTTCACGTTACATACTTGGGCCATCCTGAGAGAGGAAATACTGGTGTGCTGATATGACCTAGGTGATTTCTACTTTGTTCAGACCTGTCTCTTTTTCTCTGTCCAAACAACCAATGCAATCACAGCAGATGGAAGGAAAGCACTGCTGTGATCACAAAATTCAGGGCTGGTAGCAAGCTAATTCCCCATGTTAAGCTACGTTTTATAAATGCCAAAACAAATCAATTAAGTCCTTACAGCAGAGCAAAAGATAAAACTGACAGCTGCTGGGTGTCAAGTTGACACACTCTTAGAAGCCACTTGAAAAGTTGGTAACATTTTAGAGCTCTGACCACTTGAAGTATGCAGAATTAACACCACAACCCCTTCTAATAATTCATAGGGAGTGGATCGCATGTACAGTTGTATCGCTACTTAGCTAACTTAATAATGTGCTCCTGAATTAATTCTGAGCTCTGCTTTCATGTGAAAAATGTTTTTTCAATCTTCAGTGAGCTTTGTTCCATAAAAGGAAAAAGACAACTGGAAACACCCCAAGTAGCCACAGACAGGACACAATGGATAAACTGTAGCATTTTCCCATAATATATCAATGTTCAGCTGTATACAAAATAGGGATGAATCATAAAATCCTAATGCTGATCCATCAATTATGGAATAAAGGACATATATATACAGACATATGTATATATGTAAGGTCTCATTTATGTGAAGTTTAGAAACAGGCAGAAACTAAATACATCTTTTAGAAATTCATCAATAAATAACTTTTTTTTTTTTTAAGTATTCCTCTTATCTCTTCCTCTGGTTTTCTTAGTTGATTTATTGAAAAGGAGACAAAGAAGCAAGAAACTGCTGTTGGAATGCAAGCAGACAAGTTTTGGCTAGGCCACACACAATAAACTTCATCCTTCATGTTAGTGTTCTAGTCTTCTGCTTCTAGCTATATACTATGAATTTAGCATTTGTTCTAGTTTCCTCTGGATGGTATTTACTAGTTAAAGTCAGGTGTACTCTTTGTTTCTACACTGTACCTTTGAATAGTTTTCTCATTGCTAAAGTAAGGAAATCAGGAGCAATAAAGGTAAGGGACAGAGAAAGAAAGGATAAAAAAGAGAAAGCTACAAGGTAATAAATAGGTTCCCCAAATAATGGTGCTGTTGCTATACCAGATAAAAACCAAAGTAAATACAGATTAAGGGGACCACAACATAGAAGATAAGGATTCTCAGGTGCCTGGGTGGCTCAGTCAGTTAACTGTCTGCCTTCAGCTCAGGTCACGATCCCGGGGTCCTGGGATCGAGCCCCACATTGTTCTCCCTGCTCCATTGGGAGCCTGCTTCTCCCTCTCCCTCTGCCCCCTACTCCTGTTGGCTCGCTCTCGTGCGCTCTCTCTCTCTCAAATAAATAAAATCTTAAAAAAAAAAGATAAGGATTCTCAAATATTTAAATATGCTAATCATCCCCAAATAGCCTATGCAGAACTGATTTTCAAACAGTGACTTATAAATATTGATGTTGCTGTATGTGAATATTTTGTCTGTTAGAAATACTTAATACTCACCCCTAAGAAAGGCTATATAGGTAGAAGATTAAATTTTGTAATCTTTTATGAAGACAAAAAGCAAGCCATCAATATTTAGTTCAAGACCAGACCCCTTCCTTAACTAATTTCTTACAGTATATTCTTCCTAGTGTGAACCCTCTATAGATTAAAAGTTTGCTGCCCTAGGCCCATTAGCTCCCAAATTCTCAAAATGATAAAAATACCTCTCTTCACATTCCTTATAAGCAACTGGTCATAGGCTGCCTTCCATGGACCTACAAAATCTTTCACATTCCAAGTAAGGAGAGTCCCCATATTCAAATTTTGTATCTCATACGGAATTTCCCATTTTAGTAGCATCCTTGAGATTTTTCTGTACCTCTTTAAATGGAATCCAGCTGCTTCCAGGCTTTGCAGGATTTGACGGTGTCTTCAGCTTTTCAAGAGCATTTTCAATTGCTTCCCCATAGTTATCCTGAAACCACTTTTCATGAGGTGTTTCTGCAGGGGCTGCAGTGATACTCCTTACATGCTCCAAAGCAAACACAATGGGCTTCATCAAAGCCGTGTGCTTTTCCCGCATGATTGCAATTTTCTCTTCCCTGACCAGGAAGACATCGAGAGTTTTACAAACATGGAAGAGTTTAAATGCATCTAGTGTAAGTAAACAGTACCAAAGAATAAGCTAAAATAAATAAAATATCAGCACAATAACTTAAAACGCAGCATTGTAAAAATATCCAGCACATGAAAGAGGCAGCTTTTCAACACCCGGCGCTGAGAAAACTAGGTATCCACTTGCAAAGAATGAAGTCTTATACTATCATGTAAAAAAATAACTCAAATTGGATCAAAGACCTTAAGACCTAAGACTCTTAGGAAAGAATGTGAGGGAGGGGCGCCTGTGTGGCTCAGTCATTAGGCGTCTGCCTTTGGCTCAGGTCATGATCCCAGGGTCCTGGGATCCAGCCCCGCATCGGGCTCCCTGCTCCGCGGGAAGCCTGCTTCTCCCTCTCCCACTCCCCCTGCTTGTGTTCCCTCTCTCACTGTCTCTCTGTCAAATAAATAAATAAAATCTTAAAAAAAAAAAAAAAAAGGAAAGAATGTAGGGGAAAGGCTTCTGGACACTTTAGCAATGATTTCTTGGGTATGGCATAAAGGCATAGGCAACAAAGAAAAAAACAGAAAAACGGGGTTACTAGCAACAAAAGACACTATTGAGAGAGCGAAAAGAATGCACAAAATGGGAAAAAATATTTGCAAATCATATATCTGAAAGGGGTTAATATCCAGAATACAGAGCGAACTCCTAAATCAAACAACAAAACCTCCCCAAACAACCCAATTCAAAAATGGGAAAAAGACTTGAATAGACATTTCATGTAAGAAGATATTCAAATGATCAAAAGGCACACAAAAAGATGCTCAACATCATTAGTTGTTAGAGAAATGCAAGTCAAAACCACAATGAGATACCACTTCATATCCATTAGGATGGCTACTATATTAAAAAACAAGAAATAACAAATACTGGCGAAGATATGGAGATACTGGAACATTCGTGCACTTTTGGTGGGAATGTAAAGTGGTGCAGGAAAACAGGCTAGTGGTTCCCCCATAAGTTAAACATAGAGTAACACTATGACCCACGATGACTCAGTGCTAAAGGAAGGAAATTCTAATACATGTTACAACATGGATGAACCTTCAAAACATGCTAAGTGAAATTAGCTAGACACAAAGGGAAAAATAACTTTGATTCCACTTACATGAGGTAACCAGAGTAGTCAAATTCACAGAGACAAAAAGTAGAGTAGTGGTAAAAAGGCACTAGGGTTAAGGGGCAATGGAGAGTTAGTGTTTAGTGGGTACAGAGCTTATGTTTGGGATGAGTAAGTTCCTGAAATGAACAGTAGTGATGGTTGCACAACACTGTAAACTTAACGTGACTCAATTATACACTTAAAATTGGTTAAAATAACAAGTTTTATGTTTTGTATATTTTACATTAAAAAGGGGGGTTGGGGATAGCTTCATTTTCAGAGTAAAAGTGTATGAAAACATACTTGCGTAAGGTATTGTTGTTCTGGACTCTCTTCACCTCATCTTCCAGCTGCTGGATCCGTCTCAGGACATACATGTGTTGCTGTAGCAGAACTCCCAGCCAGAGCTCATCCCAGAGAACAGTAACCCTGCGCAGCTCAGCCACAAGCATCTGAACCTGCACATATAGTACATCCAAATATGCTCGTAGTCTACAAATTCACACACAGCAGTTTTGCAAACACTAGAAACTACAAGTTCCGTGTGTGCATTTTTTGTTCATTATTCAATCAGAGAACCTTGATTACTAATTCTGTAAACATAGATTTATAAAACCAATACTGAATTGTAAAGCCAATTTCGATTATTCCAAAAGCCTTTTTGTTCTTCAAATATCATTTCCATGACAGTTTTTATGGGTTTTGTTTTTAGGTTGTTTTTTGGGGGAGAGGGGTATATAATAAAAATTGTTTAAAAACATACGAATTGTGTTTTGTACCTGTAACACCATAGTTGGGTTTGCAGAGGACAGCTTATCTACAATTTTGCTGTAGCAATCCTGCATCATGGCTTGGTCTTCATTTAATCCACTTTTAGGCTCATCCTTATTGCTATCCTGAGAAGCAGGAGGGCTTCCTCCCTCACATTCAGAAACCAGCAACTCTTCTCCTTGAATATTGCCAAGCAAAGTTGGAATTGCAGAGGAAAACTTATTTCCTATAAGAAAATGGAAGAATTAGGGTACACTTTGGATTTTCTCCTCTGCGCATATGTCGAGTTAAGGAAAACATTGGTAATCAACCCTGGCGATCAATGGGGTGACAGATGTCGCAGCCAGATCGCCCTCACATCCAAAACATTGGTAATCTATCTGACTCCAGCCCTCACTTAACTAATTTGCCTCCCATGCATTAAATTAACCAAAGATCATGGACATTCTGCCTTTTCACAAGGTAAGCTTTTATATTTATTAATATTATAAGCAAATGGAAGATAAATGAAAAAAATGAGTCTCAACAGAGTTTTCTCGCAGCCAGAGTCTAGAGCTTGGTTTCATCCTTATCTACTATTTACTCAGCTCATCGGTGAACCTGAGAGCACGGACTCAATTTCTCTAAGCCTAAATGGGTTACTGTGAGACTGAGGAGCATGTGTAAAATACATCCCCTCGTGCTGGACATAGCAGTTACTACCTCAATAAACAATAATTATTATTACTGAAAAAAACCACAAACTCCATCAACTCTGTTAACAGCTGAAAAAAATTTACCTAACAGACATTATCTGCAAAATAATTTATACTTAAAGTAGCAGTATTTTAATATTCCATACCTGAAGCCTGCGATTCAGTACTAAGTGATATGGTACCCACTATTGCAGGGTACAATATGAGATGCGGGGAATCTTGAGCCACTCGGCAGAGAAGGTTACAAATACTTTGGCGCACATATACTTCAGGATGGTTTAAGCGTGAGAAAAGCTGTGGGATAATTCCTTCAGGATAAGAAGAAAGAAGGATACTTTAAAGTTATTAAAAACTGTCAACATAGTAGATGCAAAAGCATAAAACGTCATGTGTGTCAGAATCAGTTTTAAGGGCCTCAAATTTCTCCCTGTGTTAACAAAGAACCTAACAATAGTTCTTGTTTTCCAAGTTTGGTTAGATCTATAACCAAAATGCAGAGCAATTCAACAATGTTCTGGCAAAATGTATTTTCTATGAATGCCTGTAAAAGACAGACAGAGATAATTTTTAACAAAGGGCATACAAAAATTTTTGAAACTTATTTTCACCACTGTCTCCAAAATTCATTTTGTATCCATAAAGGTCCTGCCTGTCACCCTTCTAGTTCTCTGAAAGGTGAGAGAGAAGAGTATGTCACATGCAGTTCATGGTGTCCTACTAACTAATGTAGGTATTCTGTAACACATTAAAATAATAAACATAAAGAAACTACTATGCATGTTTATAGTCTTATATATCCTACCCTTCTCAGAAATAAGTTTTCCTGAAACATTTTATTTAGACCATTACCTCTCCATGGAGCAGTAGGTGTTGTCTCCAAGCCGTGTTCCAGATACTGCCTAAGCTCGCCGGCATGTTTGACGAGCAGTCTGAGCAAGCGCAGTGTGGCCATCACAATCACATCATCAGTACTCTGCTCTGCTCTGTGACTCAAATGTAGCCTAGGGTCATCTTCATCTAAAGGAATCTAAGGGGGAAAGGTGAAAGGCAGAAATAAGAATACCGTTTTCGTCCGCTAGGAAAGAAATGTCAAGTACATTTTCTTAGAACCGAACACCGTGCTACCCACCTGACCAGCATTGAGTTTAAGGAAAGTAAAATATGCGCTGCAAGACAGCTTGTACAGGCTGAAGATTCTATCTACAACCTTTCTCCACACTTTAATAACTCCTTCTGTTGCACTTTCATCAAGTTCTGAAAGCCATGGGCAACTTGAGATTAACTGACGCCAGATAACATCAACCATGTCATCTTCCTCATTATCTTCACTTTCTGTTATCTGAAGCGTTATATCTTCATCCTGAAGAAAATTGGGGCATAAATTGTTATTTTTTTAACACAAACAGAAAAGGGGGGGGTACATGATTTTCCTATCCTATGAAAGCATCTTTCTCATTTATGAAAAATTACTTCACGTTTAGTTTCATACATGCTAAATCATATTCATTATGCTCCTCTATGATGTATCTACTGATGTAGCTAATGAAGGATGTAAGATCTTTTTTTTTTTGGTACTTTAAATGCTTCTAAGTTACAGTAAATATTCTGCTTGCAGAACATTAAATGTAATCTGTTCGAGGCTTGAATGTATACAGAATTCACTCACAACAGACTTTCCTCTCTTTAAAGTAATGGGCACATACATAACGCCAGCTCTGGCAGACATGACACATGCTGGTCTAGAGCAAGATGAGTCAGTACAGTTTAGCCTATGAAATAAAATCCAAACTTTTAAAGTCTATCTAAAAACTCAATAGCTCTAACATTCTAGAATTAATAGAACTCTGAGCTGAGAGAGAATAAATCCTACAGCTCATTTAGTCTACTAGTTTTCAACTCTGGCTATGAATTAGAATCACCGAGTAAGCTTAAATACATACAACCACTTCCCACTCAGAGTATCTGGGGTGGTTTTCAGGCACTGGTATACTTTGAAAGGCCACAAGCTAGTGTTAAGAACCTAATTTCTGATCAAAACAACAATTAAAAGAGAAATTTAATTCACATAAAACAAACTTCACCTATTGTAACAGGACCTTAAGGAAATGATTTTTCAAGATTACATTCTTAGAGAAGTATCATAACTCACTTTCATCTTAAAACTCCCAAGTTTTCATTTGTAACAGTAATTGCCTAAACCCCATTCAAATTTTAATCAAGTATACATGGATCAACCTCTTCAAAATCAATGAATTAAAACAGTGATCTTGACACCATTTCTCCCAAAGACCGTATGATGTTTCCCTTGCCTGAATCCCCGCTGGGCGACATACAGCCTGTCCAAGAATACCATATATTCTCTCTTTTTCTTCTTCAGTTATAGTGTCTGGAAGCAGATTCTGAACTTCAGATTTTTCTCTAGGCAGCAGACGAACACCTTCTCCCTGACTATAAAAATAAACAAGTCACTGGTTCCAGCTACCAAAACTTGTCAGCAGACATTTCAAATCTCTATCCTGTAATGCAGTAAATAAATTACACATTTCAACATACATACCTGGCATTATCAACCACCTTTCTGCCCCACCTATAAGCCCAACTAGCCAATGCTGCCCAGGATTTGGCTACTTCAGGTGCCTGTACTGAAGATAGGTGATACAACTGTCCCAAAATGAAGTCAGGTTCTCCAACTCCAATATGCACTGCCATAATGGACAAAAAAATATATATATATATGAAAGGACTCAGCAATATTACATTCATAAATTTCAAATGGCATTCCTACCAACATTTTAGGGATTTATTTTCTGTAAGCTATTACTAAGTTCCAGAATACTACAGTAAAATTTGATCAAAGAACACATTTTTACTATGCTTTTGAAATCAACTGAAATTGATCGAAATCAATCACTCAGCTTCACAAGTCAGCTTAAATTATCACCCTGTAAACCGCATAAATCTCTCTCATGACAACACAGGCGTCACGTGTGTTGTACAATGTCTTGAATTCTAGATATGACTGGCTCTTTCCTCACGATTAGGCTAAGCTTGAATATTCTGGCAAAAATAATATATAGGTGATCAGTATACAATCTCATTCAGTCAAAAAATTCATGAGGTAAATATCTTTATTCACACCTGCTAAAATGCCATTTGCCAAGATTTATAATAATCACAGGACACATCCCTTATGAATATCAAGACTGTAAATTACATAGATTATAATTATTTTATAAGACCAACCTAAATAATTAAATCCTCGGCTTCATTACAACAAAAATGAAAGTATATTCTCATCAGCAAAGAGGTTAACTATCTCCCACTCTGTAAAACCTGGACAGAACAACACTGAGTGAACTACCCTATTTGTCAAGTACCTTTCTATTACTAGCACTAGTGTCAGAATGTGAAACTTTCATCTCCTAGAGTTTCTGTGCTCTAGGAGCCAAGGAGACCACAGGCAACTATCGTGTATCTTTCTTGCTCCTTCCAGTGTGAGGTGGAATTTAGGTATCTGGAGCAGGACCTTCTTGCCGGCAAAAACATCCAAGTCCATAAAAGCACTGTGGCTTGGGAAGGCCAGAAGTCAACAGAGTTAGGTGACTTCCACAGTGGCATTAAATACTAAAGAAATGTGTTTTAGTTACTTCCAGATGGTTTAGTATACTAAATTTCCATGCAAACAATTTTTGCGGCAAGTTACAGCCAGCTTAACACTGTAAACTTTAAAACCAGTGGAGAAATAACTTCTAAAATTGGTATTTTAAAGCTAGTAAAATAAAGAAAGCCTACCTGTAGATTCGCTCTCAATCCGAGGATACTCTTCTTCCATTGTATTAACAGATGGCAGTTCTATTAAAGCAAGTATGTTTTTAGACAGAGTAGAAAGACCTGTGAAGTTCTGCTGTTGCTGAGCTCTGTAAACCTGTTTCAGCTGCCCTGAAATTTCTTTCCATTCTGCCTGGATCCATTTAGCCAGTGTCAGAATTGACTTGGCGACTGCATATTCAGCTTTGGCAGACTTGCAGAAAGATATGGCACAAGAACTTAACATTTCCATTGCATGTGTTGACTGGCCTATAGGAAACCAAAAACCAGCCCTTAGAAGCCTTATATGTAAGTGATTAACAGTATTTCAGGGTAAAGTAACAATGTAAATTCGGTGGTAATCAATGATCTCTAGATACATCTCTTACTTTGACACACTATAACAAAATTACCGGTCTAAAAGCACCAAATTACAAAGGTAAGTCAATTACAGGTAATTTATTGTTCAAGATGCAAATACTCTGCCACAGCTGAAAAAAAGTCAGCTTTTCTAATATTGCCTTACAGCATACACATTTTCATACACGATTTTCATTTCAGTCAGACATTAACCACAGTTCATTTTACTAACCTGCTGTATATAGCAATTTGGTTTTTTCAATGTCAAGTTCAGGTCCCCATTTTTCATCCACTTGACCTTGAGTTGATAGTTTTTTAAAATGCTGGACTAAATCCTGTGCAGTAGTAGTCTTTCCCAGCTGAACCTCACTACACTGTGCCAGCAGTCTTGTTGCAAGTGAAACATTCCCTCGTTTTCTAGCAAATTTTGCTGCTGTTAGACCTAATTCCATGAGATGGCTTCTAATTGGAACTGTTTGTTCTGGAGAAAAGAAAACATTTCATTAGTCCTTGATTGGTCTAACCCAGACTGCACAGACACATGGCCAAAAATTCTTCCCCAGCCATTTTCCCTTCCCTACCAACTCCCTAAATAAAGGTAACTCATTTTTCATTATCTTTAAATCCCTAGCAGCTAGCACAGTACTTGGCATACAATAAACAGTACATGTTTGTTTAAAAATAAATGTAAGCGAACGATGAAGCAAAGTAAAAATCATTCACTACAAGAAATCAGCTTTTCAGTTTCTAGATCTTTTTAGTAGAGGCTAGGCCAAAGGGTGGGGAAAGAGAATAAGGCCAGACCATCTCTCTCTTGTTGTGTTAAGTACCCTCTGCCCTTCTATCATGCCATTCTCTCTTGGTTCACTCCTACCTTTCCGAAGCATCCTCAGTCTCCTTCTCATCCACTACCTATCCATTAAAACTGGTGTTCCTCAGGGTCGGTCCTAGGCTCTCTACTCTTCTTACTCTGCATATTCTCCCTGGACAATATCATCTGCTCCTGTAGCTTCAATTACCATATAAATGCTGATTACTCTTCAATCTTTATCTCTAGCCAGATCTGACATCTGAGTCCCACCTGCTTACCAGTCACCTATACTCAGGTATTTAAAGGGCACTTTTAACCTGTGTCAAGTGGAATCCATTTTCTACCACCCTCCAAACCTTCTACTTCCTTCTCCTGTTATTCCTTTCTCAAGGAAAGGCATATGATCAACCTGGCTACCTGAGCAGGTGCCTGCCAGTCATCTTAAGACTCCACTTGCAGCCCATATATCGTATCTATTTTTTCTATCCCTACTGCCACTACCTGGGTTACCTTTAGCAGGAACTTCAGCCTAACTGGTCCCTCTGCCCCCAGTCTTATCCTCTTCTGGTCCATTCTCCAACCGGCAAATGAAATATCTCACACAAAGGTAAATATGAACACTTAAAACTTCCCTTTGATGGCTTCCCACCGCCCCTCTGACAAAACCCCAACTCCTCTGAATTTGCCTTGAAAGGCACTGATGTCTTGCATTTCAGTCCAATCTCAATCTCCTTCAGCTTCCTCTCTTCCCACTCTCCCTTAGGCAAACTGTCACCTAAGAATCTTTCATTAATGCTGCTGGCCTTCACATATTTTTTTCCAACCAGTCTACTGCCTTCCATCTCATCCCTACCTCCCTTAAGTATCAGCTTAAATGTTACTTCCTCCCCAAATCCTGTTCTGATTGATCCCTAGGATTAAATCTGTGCCCCTGTTGCATGTTCTTTAGCGCCATGTACAAGCACTTCCACTCAGCACACCATACTGCTGTCCCTTGTTTGATGTTTTCCCTGCTAGACTTTAGAATCACTGTGGTCCCTGGAATGCAGAAAACAAGCTTGTCTTGTTCACCGTTACATCCTAACTTGGAGCACAATACCTGGCACAAAGCACACACTTCATAAGCACTTGCTGAAGAAGGAAAAAAAGTGAGGAGGAGTGGAGTTCTGTCTCCAACTATAACCGCTGGGTTACTGACTTTTTATTCCCAATTTTAAAATTTGTTCAATAAGGGAAGGATGAGAAAGAAGATGATATCTGTAGTCCTATTATATGCAATGCTCTGTGCTATTTCCTGTAATCCTTATAAGAATCTCCTGAGCAGGGGCGCCTGGGTGGCTCAGTCATTAAGTGTCTGCCTTTAGCTCAGGTCATGAATCCAGGGTCCTGGGATCGAGCCCTATATCAGGCTCCCTGCTCAGCAGGAAGCCTGCTTCTTCCTCTCCCACTCTCCCTGCTTGTGTTCCTGCTTTCACTATCTCTCTGTCAAATAAATAAAATCTTTAAAAAAAAAAAAAAAAAAGAATCTCCTGAGCAAGTAAATACCCATGACTGAAGAGGAAAGTGACTCAGAAGTTTAATGGCTTGCCCTAGGTCCTTCCACTTGCAAATGCTGGGCTAAGGATCCAACCCAAGTGTATATGGCAAGGAAGGTCCAGGTGAATCACAGTTCCCAGCAATCACTCTGCAATCCAAGTCCATACCCCAGCAAAACCTTACTTGAAATTTAATACACAAATGTATTCAGTAACCTTAGCTACCACATTTTCAACTAAACTTCTACAGAATTCTGGCAACTTTTCAATTTTTAAGCAATAAAGTAAATTGCTAGCATCCCTTTAACATGACAGACAGTTCTTTCTTAAAAATGAGACCTACTAAAAAAAAATTTAAAAATTTTAAAAATTTAAAAATGAGACCTACTTAAAAAAAAGAGAGACCTACCAATACATATACAAGTACTACTTCTCTATTCACTTGGAGTGTTTAAAACTTAACATTCACAGTACATTGTATCTGACAAAGAATTTGTATCCAGAACAAATAAACAAGTCTATGACTTGATTAAAAATGGGCAGGATTTGAACACTTAACAAAGTAAGATATACAATGGGCACTATGCAAATGAAAAGATGCTCAATCTCATTAATCACCAGGAAAATGCAAATAAAACAATGAGGTACTATTATACACTGGTGCCAGTGACTAAAATTAAAGACCCAGCACTACCAAGGATGAAGATGCCAGAAGAAATGTACACTTTCTAGAAAATGTCAAACTATTTTTAACATTAAACTATATGACCCAACAATTTGACTCATAGGCATTTACTCAAGAGAAACACAAATATATGTCCACCCAGAGACCTGTACATGAATTTCATAGCAGTTTTATACATAGTAGTCCAAATTTTAAAATAAACAACTCCAATATCCACCAAAAGACCCAGAGATAAATTATGGTATACCCATAGAATGGGCAGTACCCAACAACAGGAAGGATCACAGTACTACTGCACAAAACATAGGGGAACCTTAAAAATAAAATGCTGAACAAGAGAAGCCAAACACAAGAGAGCTGTAGGATTCCATTTATATAAAACTTTAGTAAAGACATGTTTAATCTGGGGCACCTGCGTGGCTCAGTCTTTAAGCGTCTGCCTTTGGCTCAGGTCATGATCCCAGGGTCATGGGATCGAGCCCCGCATCGGGCTCCCTGCTCAGGGGGAGACTGCTTCTCCCGCTCCCACTCCCCCTGCTTGTGTTCCCTCTCTCGCTGTCTCTCTCTGTCAAGTAAATATATAAAATCTTAAAAAAAAAAAAAAAAAAAGACATGTCTAATCTACAGTGATAGAAGACAAATCAGCGGTTGTCCAGGACAGGACAGATGGGAGAGGTGACTGGGAAGAGGCATAAGGAAACTTTATGGGGTAAGATCCATGTTTTGTATCTTAATTGTATTGGTGGTTACACTGGTGAAGATGTGTCAAAACTCATGGAATTGTACACTTAAAATGTGTAAGTTATATCTCAATCAAAGCTATTAAAAAACCAACCTAATTACCTTTTATTTTCTCCAACAATTGACTCTGGTACATGGTATATCTTAATGCCTGCATCCATGGCCTCACATCATGCTGTTTACATGAGCGCAGAGCTTCACTGAAGAGTGGAATAAGACAATCCTGCCAGAGAAAAACCAAAACTACTTAATGTAAACAGCCTCTTATATGTTCATAGGTTGAGGTAAGCTGCACCCCCATAAGCCAACTACTCCAGGCTCATCTAATTAAACTCTCCACTTTCTTCACTATCTTCTGATCATAAGAGGAAAGACACTGTAAGAGCAAAATCTTTGTTTTGGAGGAAAAAAAAAATTCCAATTTATCAATATACTGAATAAAGCACACTTTTATAAAAAATAAACACAGCATATTTACTATAAAGAAGTTGAATTACAGAGAAACATAAAACTATTGGCTTTATAAGCAGATTCTCATAGACTATAATTCCCTTGGGAAGGGCCCATCTTTGGTTAAACTTTACCCTATCTGGAAGAGATGAGGTGTCTTCATTATTATTATCAACTTTTTTTTTTAAGTAAGCTCTTCGCCCAGCATGGGGCTTGAACTCACAACCCTGAGATCAGGAGCTGCATGCTCTACCAACTGAGCCAGCCAGGTGCCCAAGAGAGTCTTTGTTTTAATCAAATCTAAAATTTGTAACACCCATCAATGGAAAACATATTTATATACACCAACCCTTCTTCCAAAAAAAAAAGAAAAAAATTAAGCAATTAGCCATCCTTGAAATGACATATCTTAGGTTCCTCCATCTGCCTCACACACTTCTCAAATGAAAATGTGCCTAAAAGTGACATTTTAGATTTCTGGGTTTACTAGCTTGTCCAGCAAATGCTACTTTAAAAAGTCAAAAAAAATCTTGGGGCACCTGGGTGGCTCAGTCAGTTGGGTATCTGACTCTTGGTTTTGGCTCAGGTCATGATCTCAAAGGTGTGGCATTGAGCCCTAAGCTGGGCTCCAGGCTCAGCGGGGAGTCTGCTTGAGATTCTCTCCCTCTGCGCCTTCTCCACGCTCTCTCTCTCTCAAATAAATAAATCTTAAAAAAAATTTTTTTTTCTACACGAATGCCTATTAATGTTCAGAAGAACATCCTGATAAGGATACACACATACACACCTCTGTTGAAAGTCTGTTAGAAACTGTGTTCTCCAAAGCAGAAGAGCAATACAGCTGTAAGGTACTTAGAACTGGCAGAGACTGTGAAACTGTTAAAGTAGAAAGTCTCAGTGGTCCAATAGCTATGCGGGAGGTTTGCTTCAAGTACTTTACCACATTTCTGAAACAAAATATTCACTGTCAATTAATAAATGAGATTTTCCAACCTGGTAATCACTGAAGGGATAAGATGGTTTGGTAAGATGCTACTATAGTGGCATCCAAAGAGGAGGAAGGAAGAGGAGCTGCCTGCCCTTTAGTAAAATTACATAAGCAAGTCAAGACATGCTTCTGGGGATTTCTACAGTTTAGTTAGTTTCAACTTCTATATATGTTGCCAAGTGGCATTCTTGTGTCATATGACTTCTACAACTAAAATGAAGCTATCATGACTAACATTGTAGTGATCACGTAATCGACTCCTCCCCAAAGGACATACATTTACCATATGGTATACATAGTGCACACCAACCTCTTTAGGATTAAACTTACTCAGTTATGGACTGCCACTTCTGATCTTGTTCTATATGGTTTAAAGCGGTTGCCAGACAAACAGAACTTCTCAACAACTGAACTTCAATGGATTTCTGAAGTTCCCTTGGATCCGGACTTAACATATTAGGAA
Organism: Mirounga leonina; assembly: GCF_011800145.1. NCBI lineage: Eukaryota > Metazoa > Chordata > Mammalia > Carnivora > Phocidae > Mirounga > Mirounga leonina. Next base: position 35,362,521 of record NW_023270453.1, read on the forward strand.
GCAGTTTTTTCATATCTATAGAAGTTAAATAAATTCCGTGAAGTTAATTTGCTTTTAATGTGTTAAGAGTGATAAGATATTTTGACAGTATTAAAAAGTTATCACCAATGAAAACATTCTTTCATATTTAAATGCAGGTAGTTGAACACTATGATTAAGCATTTCTGATAGCTATGTAAAAAATACAGTCCACATTCAAATTATATCTCAGACCTGCCTCAAAACAGCTGATTTCCAAAGTTCCAAAATCAGCAAATCAACCTACTACATTTAAAAGGGCAAATCTAGCCCTACTTTGCAAACCTTACTGAATCTAGCAACTCAATACTAACACACAAACTACTCACCATACTAACGTTAGTGTAATATTTTACATAATGTTCAGTTGTGGTAAGAAAGTTAATGAACCACAGTAAAAGGTCAAGAAAAATATTTAGCTTAAAGACTACTTAAACTTTTTCAAACGTGGCTAGATAAATCTCAAAGTCTTACAATAGCCTTTTTTTAGTTTAATTTTACTTACATTGTTTTTATTTGCCAAATCAAATATAAGTAAAACAGACCTAAAGATGTTCCTTAACATATGATTCTGCTCCAAAATAAATGTACAAAAACTTCCACATTTTCCAGTAAAATACTAAGCCAAACATCTTGAGCAACTTGTCTATAAAATACTTAATTCTAAGATTATTATTTCAAATACCTATTTTCTCTTTTGATCCTCCAGCAAGTAGATTGATATTTTCTCCTGGTAACAATTCTAATTGCTCAGTACACTCAACAAATTCTCCAGATTCAAAACTGCTTAGTGATCTGTAATTAAAATACCAGTTAGCTTGTATTACACTTATCCAGCCTGTGGGATCATTCAAAAAAAGTAGAACAAATTCTAGAAAAACACAGCACAGTTACACAGCATTCTCTTGATGAGGTTCCTTCTATGTAGGCCATCATTTTTTATTTCTATTTTGAAGATGTGACTACCGATTTAATTAGCACTAAAATCAGAGTGGCAAACCAGAAAGCCACAGCTATAGCAGTCATTCACAGTTTAGCATACTCACCCCTCCATGTTTCCTTCCTCTTTTGGTAGCCTGTTATCTTCGGGGGCCCATCCAACAAACTGACAGATCTCTGCAGGGCAATGCTAACATCTGATTCTCCCCAAACTACCTCTAAATTCGCTACATGGCCCCATTCCCCACCTAAAGCCCAGGCCCCTGGGGGGCTCCTGTTCTATTATCTTAGCCTTCCATCTCATCCCACCTTTCACTGCTGGCCTCCCTCCCTCTCTCCCTTCTCCAACGTGTTTCACAGAAGCGGTTTCTCTCTTTTTTTTTTTTTTTTTTTAAGATTTTATTTATTTATTTGACAGAGCAAGAGAGAGGGAACACAAGCAGGAGGAGTGGGAGAGGGAGAAGCAGGCTTCCCGCTGAGCAGGGAGCCCGATGTGGGGCTGGATCCCAGGACCCTGGGATCATGACCTGAGCCGAAGGCAGACGCTTAACAACTGAGCCACCCAGGCACCCTGCTGTTTCTCTTATTTAAAAGAATTCTTCCTTTCCATCTCCTTATGCCTCTGAAACTCCTTTAGTCATGTGGCATCAATGCTAGGACGAGAGGCCTTCTAGCTCCCTACCTACTGGCTGCTACTTTCAGACTCTGTTCCCATTCCTACTATAGCTGCTTTCCAACCAAGACATGACTCGGTTTCTTAATCTCTCTTTTCCATTAATCCACTCTTCTTTTCCTGTCCCTCTCGCTGTGCCCCTCCCTTACAACACAGCCTGAATCCAGCACTAGAAATGTAACATCAATGACTGCATCTGCCTCCCCCTTATAAGCTCCAAGCCTGGACCAAGGCAACCACGCGCTTCTCATGTGAGCCACAACTGATGGAACTGTCGAGGTTTGGTAATAACACCCTTATCATTCCTGCCACTACAGGGTCTGACTTCTCTCCAGTGGCAGGTTCCCTGTGTCCCCACTAGGCTCTACAATGCCCTCACACTCTCAGCTAATGACTGACTCCTCAAAACACACACACACACACACACACACACAGCCCAACAGGCTTTCATTTCCTCTACTCTTACTCTTTTTTTTTTTTTTTAAAGATTTTATTTATTTTTTTTAGAGAGCAAGCGAGCGAGAAACAGCATGAGAGGGGAGAGGGTCAGAGGGAGAAGCAGGCTCCCCGCTGAGCCGGGAGCCCGATGTGGGACTCAATCCCAGGACCCTGGGATCATGACCTGAGCCGAAGGCAGACGCTTAACCATCTGAGCCACCCAGGCGCCCCTCTACTCTTACTCTTAATCCACCATCTACCCGCTCCCAAAACTCTGTCCATATCCAACTACTTTCCTTGGGTGCAAAAAAGGAGGGTCCTTTTTTCCAGTTAATCCTTCAATCAATGTTCTTTATCCTGTTTCTTCAACCTCTGCTTTCTAGTCACTCCTTCCCCTGAGCTTAAAAGAACACTTAGTCTCTCCAATACTTCAATACACAACATTGTCCTCCAGCCACAGCTTCCTCCCCTTTGCTTCATGAAGAACTCACTATCCAGGTAACCTTTAGAGCTTTTGATTTCCAAGTTTCTTCACTACTCGATAGTATTCAGCCTGGCTGCTTCTCCTTCTCTCTCTCTCTCTCTCTCTCCAAAGCTCTTCTTGCGTGCAGTCTCTGGAACTCCTAACAAGGCAGACTACCCCAGTCTGGTTCTCCTACATCTCGGAACTCTTCCTTCCTCAGTGTCTTTGTGTTTTTTATCAATGGCTTCACCTCCCCTCCCTTAACAAAGATGCTTGTAAGGATTCTGTCCTTGGCCCTCTTTACTTTTCACTCACCCATCCCCAGGGCTTCATCTGTAACTGGGTAGCTTACAAAGGCTCTGGAGTACACAGGAGTTTGAAAAGAGGGTTTTTTACTGTCACCTACATGCAAATGATCCCCAAATCATTCTCTAGCTTAGACTTTTCTCCTTTGCTCCAAATCCAATTCTTAATTGCTTATTAAACAATCTCCTCTGCATGTTTCATTTGCACCTTAAACACACCTCATTGTCCTGTGTGCTCCTACTTCAATTAGTGTCTGTTTCTCCCTCTACCTCTGTCCCACAGGTTAGTAGTCTACATGCCACCACCCTTGCCATCAATCCACCTAGTCTCTTCACAACACAGCAGAGTGAACCACTAAGTCAGATCAGGACATGCCTCTCCTGTTCAAATCTCACCTAAGATTTTCTCTCTCATTAGGAGTCAAAGTCTTTCTCACAGTTCCCTCCTACTCTCTTCCCTTATCTCTTATTATTCACTCTGCTTCAACCAGAGTGGCCTCCAGGGTATTTCCAGAACACTCAAAGCACATAATTCTTCCATCAGACCGGTTTCCTCAAGTCTTTGCTCAAATGTCATGCTGATGGCATTCCCAACCTTGTCTGTCTGTCTGTCTGTGTCTCCTCTAGAAGGGAGCTCCTCAAGGGTCAGAACTCGTGTTTCATGAAATGTTGCACCCCACTGACTGACATATAGTACACGCTCAATGGAGAAATTACCCATTAACACATTTACTTTTTAGAAGCTGGGCTTCTCGATGAGAAGGACAGCTAATGACCTGTGTCCAAGCCACTTACGGGTATACAGATTTTGAATTAAGGGAATATTTTGTGGAGTTTTTTAAATTTAAATATTTATTTAAGTAATCTCTACACCCAATGTGGGACTCGAACTCATGACCCCAAGATCGAGAGTCGCATGCTCTACCAACTGAGACAGCCAGGCACCCCAGTACATACATTTTAAATTAAGGTATTAATAAATACACAGAGGAACAACAAGAAGAAAAAAGACAAGAAAGGGAATTTAATTTACAAATGTTCATAAACTGCACTCCTTAGAATATTTTCAATCAATTCAAACCTACTTTAGAAACAGTCATCAAATGTGACCCTTTCTAAAGCAGTAACAAATCTCTCTTTATATTTATTTTGTAAGCTCTAAGAATCAATACCGAATGACTGTTTCAACAGTGACAAGACTGTTTTCCCACTGCATGAATACCTTCCTCACCTCTAATGTTGGTTTCTCACTGTAGTCATTTTCAAACAGCAATATTATTAGAACTTCAAATATCTTGCAATAGTAGGTATGACCAATTTCAATATTTTTCTGTCGTAGAGGAAGACTTTAAAGCTACTGAAAATTTATTTAAATGAAAAAAGTCCTTACTTTATGTAGTTGAAATCAGCTTTCAGGTTGAGAGAAGTGCTGCTGGTACTCTTCTTCAAGTCGTGGATAGCATTCTGCCACTCCTGTACGGCAGCCCAATCAGCAATGGAAATGTAGCACTCACACGCTTTATTTCCCAAATAATTTATAACCTCAGGGGAAGAGTCAGTTGGCTTAGACAACACAGTTTTTCTGGATTCACCTGAGTGAATGTATTTTATAAAACAGAGAGATCCAGGGCAGTTATAAATACTTTAAAGAGCACAGAAATCTAAAAATACACGGTAAGATCGTCAGTACAAACTATCTGACTACAGCTTTTTATTTCCATTCCAGAGGCTCACCGTTCAGAGAATGTTTGGGGCTGGCACTGTTCCGCCCAGTGTTGGCCAACGTGAGAACAGATTTCTCAAAGCTGGAGATGCAGCAATCGATGCCTGTCATGGCGCACAAGTGCTCCTGGTACTCCACAGAGGCCTTTTCAAACCTTTAATGCAAATTCAAACAGTCGCTATTTTTAATTATCCACAGAACTCACGTCCAAAAAAAAAAACAAACAAAAAATTAATCACTCAACAAATTGAGCAGGGAAATAAATAAACCGAGTGGAGACAATGAGTTAATTATTTTGTGTGGGGTTGGGGTGCACAAAATTTTATTTTTTTCCTCACAACAAATGAAAATAAATTCAAAAAAGAAAAAAAAGGGAGGGGCGACTGCGTGGCGCAGTTGGTTGGGCGTCTGGACTCCTGGTTTCGGCTCAGGTCATGATCTCAAGCCCTGCACCAGGCGTCTCACTCAGTGTGGAGTCTCTTCAGACTTTCACCCTCTCCCTCTGTCCTTCCCTACTGTGCACATATCTCTCTCTCAAAAAAATAAATAAACAGAATCTTAAAAGAAAAAAAAAAGGCATTATACAGTAACAGAAGGGGCGCCTGGGGGGTTGTCAGTTAAGCGGTTAAGAGTCTGCCTTTGGCTCAGGTCATCATCTCAGGGTCCCAGGATCAAGCCCCGCATCAGGCTCCCTGCTCAGCAGGGAGTCTGCATCTCTCTCTCCCTCTGCCCCTTCCCACCTCTCGTTCTCTCCTTCTCACTCTCTTTCTCTCAAATAAATAAATAAAATCTTAGGGAAAAAACACAAAGGTATCCTTCACTTTAAAAAAAATATAGAACAGAAAATACTGGTAAGTATCTGATTTCAATGTACACAAAGGCTAAGAAGAATAAATTTTTAAGAATTCAAAAAGTAACAGATACTAATGACATAATTTGAAACTTTTAAGTACCAAAAACACCATAAATATTAAAAACAAATTACAAATCAAGAAATTAGATAGCATCAACAATCTCGCTGTATAATAAAATCTCACAGATCAATACAGGAAAAAATGAGAGCCCATGAAGACATAATCTACATTTTTAAAAATCACAAATGATCAACAGAACATATGGGGAAAGTCCTACTATTAATCATTAATAAACAAATGTAAATTAAAACTATCTTCACTGATGATGATGGCAGGGCTGTTTTTCAGAGACCCTCAGTACAAAGGTGAAGGGAAGGGGTTATTTTTCTATTGTTAAGGATTAAACTGTAAACAGTTTTCTGTATAGTAACTTAGCAAAAGAATGTACCATAAGCCTTATGGTCTATAGCCTTTCTTCTAGTAAATCAACTTGAAGGAATGAATTCAAAGAAAATAAACACAACTATAAGCTATAGTTTAAAGAATTAAGTACCATGGTACATTAAGATTAGTAAAAAACATAAGAAATAACCTTACCTTCCAATAAAATTAACACTGTAGAATATTTAACATGGGAAAAATATTTTTTAAAATATTGCTGAGTGGCAAAAGCAAAATGAGGTAACCAGCAAAAACACAGTGATTTCTGGGAAAAGACTGTATATGAAAGAAAAAAAGAACTAAAATGGCATGTACACCAAAACTAACAGTTTTCACTGGCAGATGGAATTATGAGTTCTTTATTTCCTACATTTTCCAGATTTGGTAAAACTGACAAAAATATACACAGACTATTATGGTTCATGTTCATTTACCTAGCGAAATCAAGTAAGTTTAAATGTTGAGTGCACAGGGCTAATGAGCAAGTACTCTAGTTTGTACCAGACTCTGAAATGAAAGGTTATCATTTACGGATCAAGTTCAAAAATATATAAAACAAGTATGGGGCGCCTGGTAGCTCAGCTGGTTAAGCGTCTAACTCTTGATTTAGGCTGAAGTCATGATCTCAGGATCATGAGATCTCCCCACATCAGGCTCTGTGCCAGGCATGGAGCTTCCTTGAAATTCTCTCCCTCTCCCTCTGTCCCTTTTCCCTGCTCCCTATCAAGAGACAGAAAGATGGAAAGAAATACAGGAAGAAAGACAAAAAGAGAAGGAGAGAAGGAAGGAGGGAAGGTAGGAAGGAAGGAAGGAAGGAAGAAAGAAATTAATTTACCAAACAATGGGCAGATCTTACTTTAAGGAAGACTTCTTACTAATCCATAAATAAAAAAGGCATCTAAGTTTTGCTGCTACTTAAAGAACAGACTAAAGATGACTCCTAGTAAAGTGACTTACAGCAAGTTTCAATTGCTGAAACTGAACAAAGCTGTTTTAACATTTAACTACAATGTTAGCCAGGAATACAGAGGATTTTTTTTTTTTTAAGATTTTATTTATTTGACAGAGAGAGACACAGCAAGAGAGGGAACACAAGCAGGGGGAGTGGGAGAGGGAGAGCTGAAGGCAGACGCTTTTTTTTTTTTTGAAGGCAGACGCTTAATGACTGAGCCACCCAGGCACCCCAGGAATAGAGGATTTAAATGTAAAGACAACCTATCACCTATTTCCTTCCTTCCAACTTACCTCCCTTCAGCCTGCTGGGCCACTGAATTAATCCAGAGAAGATTCTTTCCAACAATGGAAGATGACCAGACAGCAATTCCCTGTATAGCTTCAGGACAATGAAGCTCACACAGCGCTTCTACCACCATCATGATGGTTACTTCCAATTCATTCCCCTGAGAGTTCATTCAGAAAAATTAATCATAGATCTCAATACCATTAAAATTTAAGTATCTACTAAATTTACTACTGATCACAATCTAAGCCCATTTAAAGGCAAATGTATTTCACAGTTATTTTTACAACAATGGTATTATATTATTAGATCAGAATTCTTGAAATTTTACGCATAATGTATCTACAAAACGTAACAACCTTAAAAACACATGGGTGTCAATCTTTACAAACTAAGTTACCCAAACATTTAAACTGTGGTATCTATACGAGTAACATATAAAGTAATTATACAGCAAAAATCAAATATAAATAACCATGAATTAAAAGATTATTAATTTTATGTCTGAACACTGCTCACTGATATTATATCTAATTAATAAGCATTTGCAGGGCGCCTGGGTGGCTCAGTCGTTAAGTGTCTGCCTTCGGCTTACATCATGATCCCATGGTCCTGGGATCAAGCCCCCATCAGGCTCCCTGCTCAGCGGGAAGCCTGCTTCTCCCTCTCCCACTCCCCCTGCTTGTATTCCCTCTCTCACTGTCTCTGTCAAATAAATCTTTAAAAATAAATAAACATTTGTTATTTTTGGATTCCACTTACTGAACCCATCTATAAGCCAGCACTTTCCCCATGTAACATTGTATGTACCTTTGCATACATTATAAATTATATATACGTTCCTATACATTATATAATTCTTAAAAATTATGATGAGAATTTTCTTCTACAAATTTCTAAGAATTACCTTTAAAGTTCCAACCTTAAACATAAGTAATACATATTTTGACATGTTCTAAGTACAAAATATGAATAGGTGATTTGGAAGTTCTTGCTTTTACAAAATACTGAATCAAAACCTTTGAAATATAAGTTTTGAATGAATAGAAATTTTAACTTATTTCATCCATAGATTAAATCACAATAAAGGAATTAAACTCAAATTTTTCTAATTAACAGATTTAAAATTAACTCCAAATACACTTTACCTGAGATAGATTTGTCTTCATTTCTGTAAGCAAGTCAAAGCCGTGTCTCACGGTCACAGCAGGCTGGCCTGCCAACAACCCAACCCTCATAATGGAAAGTCGGATCCGTGTCAGCCAGTCTTGGCAAGTTTGGCGATTAGTATAAAAAAAAGTCCTAATGACCTTTAGAATAAAGAAAAAGAAGAGCTCAGGATTGGTTAAGATTCTAGGTATAGATGTCTCAAATACACAAGAGTATGGTGATTTAAGCTGTACACGCACGGCCAGACTTGCCCATGAAAATGCTACAAAGCAACACTCAACCCACTGAAACCAACCTTGGGAGGTGATGTTAATGCATTAGCGCACCCCTCGTATGCATTATACATTAACTTCTCCAAATTTTCCAGATACTGCAGAAGAAGAACAAGTCTAAGCTGGTTGCTACTGTGGCCTTCATCATTGTCTGCAGTTGTCCACTGACTAACATCTTGATCGGGATTTAATGTGTGAGCTGCAAGACTTCTAATGATACCTTAAAGCAAAGACAACATTCCAAATTTAAAAGAAATCTTTAAAGATTCTAGAAGGTGGAGATAATTTCACAAAATCACATTTATCAAGCATCCTCTGTACATCCATCATTTAAAAACAAAACTCCCAACATGAAAGATCTCTTATTTTAGGGGAAAAAAATGTTTTCTCTACACAAATCCCCTCGTTTTTGTTTTTTTTTGTTTTTGTTTTTGTGTTTTAAATCCCCTAGTTTTTGAACAGAAGTAGATAACCATGTTGTTGTCAACACAATTACTCGATGAAAGTTTGTCAGAGTATTAAAGATAAACAAAGCGTATACTCTCAAATTCTTGTTTTAACAAAGGTAAGAAGTCCATTCTTTCTTACTATAAGAAGGGTTTGAAAGTATTTGTATCACAAAGTTTGAAAAAGCACAAAGAGCTGATTACCTTCAATGGTCTGGAAGGTATCCTGAGCTCTGCCCAGTGGGGTTCTCAACTTAGAGAGGACAGTGAACTGTGCTGCCTCCCAAATAGCCCACTGCCAAAGGATAGCATCTGTCTTTAGAAGATTTCGGGGAATTGTTGATTGGTCACGCTTATCCAGTCTCTGGCAGCTATAGAACAATCTTTCTAACCAATTGTCCTTCCTGGGAAAAGCAGTTTCATATTTAACAGACAATGACAACTTCATGAAAAAAAAAAAAAATTGCCACAGGAATAGGAGTAGGGGACTACAATTTTTCCTACCTCAAAAAGGCAAAACCTTTAACACGGAGAAGCATTATATCCCTATCTTTCATTGTGAGGTCTTTTACAGTTAAAACCAGGATGGGGTATGGTGTAGATGGCTTATTAGGGGTAAACGGCTTAGGACACTTCAGCTATCAGGATAAAACATTCATTGCAACTAAGCATCTGCAAAATGTCTATGTCCCTAGGCCTGTCCCCAAAGCATTCATGACTAGGTCAGAACAGTTAACTGTCAACATATTTCAATCTCAAAACCCATTTTTGTTTCTTAAGATACTATCTTCAAAGCAATTCTTCTTACTGCCGAAAACAAAAATAACCCATTTGAGAAGATATCACTTTCTATTCTGCCACTCCGGACATATTTTCTCCTCAAAATGGGAATAGGGTCAAGATATTCAAGAATATTTAAGTTACTTTCGCACATGAAGGAGTCAAAGAAAATCTTACCCTGTTCTGTGAGAATTCCCATACAAAATAAAACTAATAACATCAGAGAAATCTTGTGGATGGAATGTGTTACTTGGTGCTTTGCTCATGTGACTTCTTAATGCTAAAGAAATTTCTTGAATTTCTGTGTGATTGTTATTGCTGGAGAAAGAAAATAAATGTTTTAGTTAAAAGGTTACTTCATACTGTAAATGGGCTATTTCCTTGCTAACTAAATGTAGGAATGAAAAAATAAAACTGAGACTTCAAAATAGAGATGTTACAACTTGAAAATTAACTTAATCAAAAACAATAAAGACTACACCTGAATTCTTCAAATAACTGTACTAAGAAACACATTTTGGAATATGTTATAAATTATTATATATAGGGGCGCCTGAGTGGCTCAGTCGTTGGGCGTCTGCCTTCAGCTCAGGTCATGATCCCAGGGTCCTGGGATCCAGCCCCACATCAGGCTCTCTGCTCAGCGGGAAGCCTGCTTCTCCCTCTCCCACTCCCCCTGCTTGTGTTCCCTCTCTCGCCGTCTCTGTCAAATAAATAAATAAAATCTTTTTTAAAAAAAATTACTATATATATTATTATATATATTATATAAATTATTCAGTACTTATTATCATGAGCTTCTAAGTTTATAAAAAATATTAAACTTTGTTACTTTCTTCTAGACCTGCACAATTTGATCCTCTGGCATCTCTTCAGTCACTGAGAGGTGCCATACGAGACATGACATTAATTCACTATTAGGCAATTTGTCTCTTCCTAAAGGACTACTAGGCAGTCAAACAGTGGGATGCTTTTGTTCCAACACAACTGTTATACCTCAAAACAACATCTAAAGGAATTGATTTCAACAGCTTTCCAAATGCTTGTCGAATACGAGTTCCACTATGGACAAGTTGAACACGGCAAACATCAACACACCTACAAAAAGATGAAACAGATAGTATGAGTGTGGCAACAGCTTTAAGTTATTAGGACTAGGGTGAGATGATAGGATCTTTAGTCCATACCTCTGTAAAAGATCGTCTGGCAAAGAAGAAGACAAAGCATGTAGACTGCTGCATGCTTGCAGACAGATATTCACATCTTCAACAAGAGCTATTAGGAATTAAAAGACACTTTCAGCTTGCCAAAAGAAATTATATACCCGCATGTCGTAACTTCCCGAACCCATTCACTCATTCAACAGTTAAGTGCCTCCCAGGGACGAGGCCCTGCTCCTGCCTAGGACCCTTGCTGGTAGAAACGTTTGGGAAAATCACACATTTTACAAAACCCAACGTCACGAGCCTTCATCTCAACCATTTTCTTAAAGAAATTTAGAAGTATACGGAATGTAAAAACATTCACATAAGCTTAAAAATGTGACAATCACTTAAAAACAAATTACATATTAAGAATAACTTAAGATGGGGTGCCTGAGTGGCTCAGTTGTTAAGCGTCTGCCTTCAGCTCAGGTCCTGAATTGAGTACCACATCGGGCTCCCCGCTCAGCGGGAAGCCTGCTTCTTCCTCTCCCACTCCCCCTACTTATGTTCCCTCTCTCGCTGTCTCTCTCTCTGCCAAATAAATAAAATCTTTAAAAAAAAAAAAAAAAGAATAAGTTAAGACAGATTATGCATCTGCCACTGAGATAGGAATTACACATTTCATGTTATGAAAATGTTCAAGTGACTATCTTTCTCTCATGACCAAAGATCCCTTGTAAGAGCAGGTAACAGAATTTTTAAAAATCACAGAATCTTACTGTTGGCTAAAAGGCCTTTGCAAAATTTATGGAAAGATGGAAGAGAAAATAAAGGTGCATATGTTTCAGACTTCTTCATTAAAACAGCCACTTCCAAAGCCCAGGTCATTAACAGTTTCCTGAAACACAAAATAGCCAGTTGACTTTACATTAAAAAAGAAAGAAAAATATAAAAATATATTCTTCTTACATTACTTTGCTTTTGGTTTTTTTAAACATCTCAAGCAACAGGAAAAACAAACTATAGAAATTCCTTTATCAAAAAGTTGTATGCTTTTTAAGAAAATTTCCCCGGGGCGCCTGGGTGGCTCAATCAGTTAAGGTCTGCCTTCAGCTCAGGTTATGATCTCAGGATCCCGGGATGGAGCCCCATGTGGGGCCCCCTGCTCAGCGGGAAAGCTGCTTCTCTCTCTCCCTTTCCCCCTTCCTCCTGCTCATGCTCGCACGCTTTCTCAAATAAATAAAATCTTAAAAAGAAAGAAAAAAAAATTTCCCTAAACTAGCATTAAGTTGGAGCAAAGAATATTAAAACCACCTCTACAGATAAATTCTTCTACAAAACATTGCAGGGCAGGGCGCCTGGGTGGCTCAGTTGGTTAAGCGACTGCCTTCAGCTCAGGTCATGATCCTGGAGTCCCCGGATCGAGTCCCGCATCGGGCTCCCTGCTCAGCAGGGAGTCTGCTTCTCCCTCTGACCCTCCCCACTCTCATGCTCTCTCTATCTCATTCTCTCTCTCAAATAAATAAATAAAATCTTTAAAAAAAAAAACATTGCAGGGCAGGGAGGTTTCACTTAATTCTTTTGGGAAAGAACAAGAAATCCTAGACTAAATAATAAAGCTGTATTTTGAAGTGTTTCATAATGAAACTGCTCCACCCTACTACCTCGATAATCTGGATTTCCTATCCTCAAATTACATAGCTAAGTTAATAAAAGTTAAGAACACTTAATATTAGGAAGTATTATTTAGTTACCTTGTATCCTGGTTAAGATTATCTTTCTTAAGCAATATTCCCAGGAGATTCAGTATAATTGAGAAATGTTTTTTTGTAGCTGTAGTTACAGTACTTATCACAGCTCCATCAAACAAAGATGGGGATGAAGAACTAAGACTACTAGATATAAAGTGATCGTGCCTGGAAGACAAAGGGAAAATCATGTTTTCATCTCTAATTAAAAAAAAAAAAAGTAACTCCAAAGTCAACACGTATTTTTAAAAATCTATACTTTCAAGAGCCCATCCTCCCCTATAAAAATGAAAAAAAAAAAAAAAAAAAAAAAAAAACCCTGTTTACAAGAAGTATCTGTACAGTAAAGTACCTGGTACAATGAGAATACAATGTGTAGAGCACGGCATACTGAATGGCGGGGAAGTGAACAGCCAGGTCACCATGCACAATCATCAGATTCTTACTCAGCAGGGCAAAGACAGTTGGAGATAGCGCCCACATCTGATGATGTACAAACGAAAACAAATGTTTGGCTCCTCCAAGACACACAAGCTTATTCCTCAAAATATTTTAAATTTTTAAAAGTTAAAATGACAGGGGCGCCTGGGTGGCTCAGATCATGACCTGAGCTGAAATCAAGAGTTGGACGCTTCACCGACTGAGTCACCCAGGTGCCCCTGAGCTGTACACTTTAAGTGGGAATTGTATGATGTTTGAATTATATAGCAATAAAGATATTTTTTTAAAAAGAGAAAAAAACGGGTGCCTGGGTGGCTCAGTCAGTTAAGTGTCTGCCTTCGGCTCAGGTCATGATCTCAGGGTCCTGGGATCGAGCCCCACGGTAGGCTCTTTGCCCAGTGGGGAGCCTCCTTCTCCCTCTCCTCCTGCCCCTCTCCCTGCTTATGTTCGTGCTCGCTCTGTCTCTCAAATAAAGTAATTTTTTTTAAAAAGAGAGAGAAAAAGATATTGAGCTGTATTTGGCCCATAGGCTGTAGTCTACTGAGTCCTGATTTAAACGAAGTCCTCTGTACCCCCCAATGTAGCAAATTGCCTCTCCTCAATTTTCGAACCACTACACATGGCAAGGTGCCCTGTCCAATGAGAAAAAAGGAACATCTTGCCACTCTTAAGCTTTACCCATCCTTCCCTTTTCCTTCTGCTGCTAATACACTCCATTACACCTAACTGCCCCTTCCTGACCCACTCTCCCTGTTTCCAGAATGCAAGACAAAAAACCTCCTCAAATCTATATACAATGTGAATTCCTCAACAATGAAATTTTAGGGTCTGAGTAGAGTTTACTGTACACCATCAGCCATGACTAGCAGTGAGGGAAGGGACTGCTACTCATCGAGTGATACAAGGCAATCTAATCAGGAAAGCATGCAAATCTAAACATCAAACTTGACTTTCTCCTCCCTTCTCTTTTAGAAAACTTTATCCCTTAATTATATCCTTTTTTTTTTTTTATTAAAAGTAATGTCTTCCAATCCTGCAAGGTCTAACAGAAGGGAAAAAAATAAAGCAATAATTATCAATCAAAAGCAAGGTCACGTCAAATTTCTTAAAAGGAAGAAATCTTTATTCTATTCCCAAAAGAATATATGAATATTCCTAGAGAAAAGTAGGCACTCAAAAAGGAAGACCATATGTAAGCACTAACGTTAGTGAAGAGGAGAAAAGCAGGGAAGAAGGAGTTGCATATTAAAAGAACTATACAAATCTGAGCTGTGGAAAATGTTGACAAATTTTTCATAAGCATGCTAGAATACATACAAATTCATAAAAGACATTTTTTAAAAAATAAAATACAAAAAATCTTTGAAGCGTTGTCAAGGAAAGGAAGAGGAAAGCAAAACACAATGGCAAGAAAACATTCCTGTCAACTTTAATTATCCAGGCATGTCCTACATATGGTAGTGTGTTCTACAGTGACTCTGGGAATACTGACACGGTAATAGTAGTAAATAAGATAGGTAAACATGCAATGAAGAGACGGTTAAGTGAGAATAAACCAAAGCACTGCAAGTAAAAACTCACCCCAATTAGTGAGTTTTTGGCATTTCCAATTGTAGTCAGGGCACTGAGGTCAAATATAACTACAAATTTTGCATTGTCTACATTGAATACGTGATTTTTAAAAGCCTCATGTTTTATTTCAGAGCAGGCATCAGGAAGTTGTAGACTATGTAGCAGGTTGTTTAGGGCACAAGTCATTTCCCCCAAAATTAATTTATAGGCAGTCTCCAAAACAGGAATATTCTTCAGGCTGAGCACTGCTTGATAAACAGCATGGGCTACAGCAACAACCTTTAAAGAGAGAATTCAGGAAAGTGATAATTAAATGGAAAATAAAATTACTAACTGCATAATGTGATGGTACAAATCAATTTTAAGACCAATAAATTCACTGTCCAAAACACCAAAGACCTAAATTTTTTTTAAAACCCAACCTTAGGGAACCTACATGTGTCAGTAAATTTATGTCAGTAAGTTTATAAAAATCTTCAAAACTTTATTACAGAGTCCTCTAAATTAAAAGTTCTTAAAAAGCCATTTTTAAAAAATGGCTGGGATCAAAACACACATAAAAAGAGCTATTTATTACAATTACTTTTCCTCTATCTACTTGGAAAGCCTGTAGTGGTTTTGACTGGGAGTCGGCTGAGAAGCTAATAATGAAATTTATGACATACACAGTATCTCTGAATTTATAACTTGATAAATTAACAGCTGCTTGTTTTATGTAATTTTAATAAAACAAACTTAATAAAAACAAATCATGGAAATCTGAAAAGAGTATGTGGCACAGTATGACAATCAACAAATACTAAGTTATATAAATCATTTAATCACTATATTTTAAAAATTTATCATTTCACTCCATTTCATTTATGTAGCCTAGTAAGTAACTTGAGTCAACTCTTCAATGACTGAAGTTACCAAAAGTCCTTGTCAATGCCACACTTACCTCCTTTTCTTTATGATAACGCAAAAATAGTAGTTTAGATGATGGTATGAAAAGTTTTTCTACAAATGATGATGGCAGTTTTGTATTTATCTGTTCAACAATCTAAAAGAATAAAATAAAAAGAAGTGAGCTACCAAGACACAACGGGACATGGGGGAACTTTACATGCATCAAGTTAACTGGAAGAAGCCCATCTGACATGGCTACACACTATGATTCCAACGATAGGACATTCTGGAAAAGGCAAAACTATGGAGACAGTAGTATCCACAGTTACCAGGGATTCAGGAGGAAGGAACAGGTGGAGCACAAGACATTTTTAGGGCAGTGAAACTATTCCGTATGATACTATAATAATGAATATGTGGCATTATTCATTTGTCAAAACCCACAAAATGTACAATCCAGAGAGTGAACCCTAAGGTAAACTACAGACCTCAGTTAATAACATGTCAATTTGGTTCATCAACTGTAATAAATGTTCCACACTAAAGCAAGATGTTAATAATGACGGAAACTGGGACACCAGGGTGGCTCAGTCAGTTAACTGTCTGCCTTCGGCTCAGGTCATGATCAGAGTCCTGGGATCGAGTCCCCCATGGTGGGGGGGGGGGTCCTTGCTCAGCAGGGAGTCTGCTTCTCTGTCTGCCTACCGCTCCCCCTGCTTGTGTGCGCACGCTCTCTCTCTCTGACACATAAACAAGACCTTAAAAAAATAATGATGAGGGAAACTACTGTGGGAGAGCATATGGGAACTCCATACCTAAGGCTCAATTTTTGTGTAAACCTAAAAACTGTTGTGAAAAATATCTATTAATTAAAGAAGTAATATATCTAAACTGTATTTTAAGGCCTTAACATTATGACAGTAAAATGTCTAGATACCTAAATAGGATATATGTATCTATACTTAAAACATGGGCAATTTTTTTTTACATTGGCGAAGAGAGGTATAACTTTGGCAAAAATGTTCAGCAGAGTATCACCTAGAATTTGCTTTAAAACAATTCAGTTGGAGGGGCGCCTGGGTGGCTCAGTCGGTTAAGCGTCTGCCTTCGGCTCAGGTCATGATCCCAGGGTCCTGGGATCGAGCCCCGCATCAGGCTCCCTGCTAGGCTGGGAGCCTGCTTCTCCCTCTCCCTCTGCCCACCGCACCCCCACCCCCACTGTGATCTCTCTCTCTCAAATAAATAAATCTTTAAAAATAAAAAAAATAAATAAAACAATCCAGTTGGGGATGGAGGCACAGCAAGGAAGAGGGAGGGAGTCAGAGAGGCCTAGATGAAACCAGATAGACCATGTGTTTCTAATTATAGAAAGAGTATTAAGTATACAGAGATTCATTATGCTATTCTGTTTTTTTTTAATATACTTCAAAATGTCCATAATAAATGGGGGAGAGGAGGAAGAATATTTATGGTTAAGAATAAAAACTATAGAACAAGTTTCATATGGGAAACAAAACATAACAAGGTCTTTCAAAATAGTTATCAAGTACCCATATGATACTTATCAGGAATACTAGGTAGTCTTACATGAAAGACAATGTTTCATCAAAGAAAAAAGAAGAAAAGGAATAAAAACTACACCGAGATCAAACACTAAAAGTAAACAGATAACAGAGCAAAAGCAAACTAGATTACATAAGTAAGAACTAATGCACTCTTTAAAAAAACAAACATAAAAAACCAAGGCTTTCATTTCTTCCACACTAATTTAAGGGCCTGAATAAATACCGTATTAAAAAGCAAGGAAAAAAGAATTCACATACCAATGTGAGTAAATTCAAGACTGAGATGCTATAATCTGTACCGCAAGTCTGGCAGTTCTCCAGCTGATCTAATCCGTATGTAATGACCATGTCACAATGTATAGTCATGCTAGGATCCAAGCTGCCGAGCAAAACACCAACACACTCATTAGCAGCTGTCAACACAGCCTCAGAAAAAAACACTTGGTTTGCAGCCGTCACACATCTCATTACTCTGTATAGAACCTGCAAATGGGGAGAACAAGCAGCTTTTTAAAAAAATTCACATGCTTCCACAGAGTAAGAAAATAGTTTCTATTTAATGCAGTTTGAACTGAAAATTAACTGCCTGCCTTGTCAGTAGTCTCTTAATATTCTCGCTCTCGGTGGCTGAATAATAAAGGGTATCTTTAGTAAAATATGCAAAAATGATCTTGCCTAAAATATTCTAAAGTACTATTGTGACAGAAAATGGATCCTCTATTTCCCTTATACCCAATTTCTATCACCCTCTCTCCCCCAGCCAAAGTAACCAAGTGGCTGGAGCTCAGAATTTTTATATTCATGAAATTCACCAGTACTTGGAACAGTAGCATTAAACACAGGAATAACCTGCCATGAGAATAATCTTCCCTCAATAAAGTACTTGGGCTTTTGGTAATCAATCTTTTAAAACTAAATACCCAAGTCACCTTAGCTTATGAACGTTCATGTACTGATGATCTCTTTGGAAAGGTTAAGTCTCATTCATAACGTGTACCTATTTGACGATTATGAAAATCATGTAACTTCCAACCAAAAACCCCACTAAACTACAAGTCAGTATTAATGTACTAAATTTCTAATAAAAATAAGTTAAGAAACAAAGTAATACAGTATATCTTTCTGTAATTTTCAACAATCACTACATATAGGCTTTAAACCTATAGGTTAAGAAGGCCTAAAAGACATTCATACAAGAATACATTAAATATGTAACTATCCTGGGAAATGATTATTTTCTTTCCTTTTGTTTTACATCTGAGTTTATTGCCTTTATTTCAACATTGACACAGTCACCAAACCACCAACTTTTAGAAAGGAATAAATGAAATGAAGACATTAAATCATCTTGTTCAGGTTTAAAATATCAAAATGCTGGCTTTAATTATCTTTAGGATCTGACATTTCTGTTCAAATACACAATTAACCTACCAAAAATTCATATAAAACTAATATCCTATTTTATTTGGCAATGTGTTCAACAGAAATAAATAAAAGTTAGACTTTTATCCTAACAGAAAATTTTAATCATTTAATATTTTATGACTGTATCACGCATGTTTCTCCCTTCTTATTCAAGAACAGTACAGTGACAGGTTCATTTCCCATGTCTATACACTGAGCCACTCACTGAACTGTAATAGAGTACAGCTAATGTTTGGGGCTGCTAAAGTGTGTAATCGTGCTGCCTCTTATAACTGATCTCAGACTACTAAATATTTAAGTTCTTGTATCTTTATAATCTTGGATGTCAGACTATCAAGTTGTTTCATCCTGTCATGCTCAGAAAAAATTACTTTTTGAGGCTTTCTCTACAGTGCATTATTCTCATTATGTTGAAAAACTAAACTCAATAATTATAAAGCAAAAATTAAAATATTACTTCTAAAGATTTTAAAAGGATATAAAAAAATAATCTAAGAAAGATCTCATGAGAAAAAAGTTCATGCACATTTTAAAATGCAGTATAGCCTTTTTCTCATATAGGGGAGGGGACAGAAAGGAGATGGGATATAATAGGATTCCCTACTTTTCTGGCAATTTAAAGTAGCCACATATGTACAGACATACAAAACAAATGAAGGGTTAGTAACATAGTTCACTAGGTAAAGAAAAAGAAGCATTTACAATACACAACAATTTTGTTTTTGAAAGATACTTAAAACTCCTAAAGACACTTACATCTGTTACATATGCCTCAGTGATAGGAGGACCCCGAATTGGGCTGAAGCGTTCCCCAATGCTCCTCACTACAGTACTGAACACCCGGAGAAGCGCGGCCAGCTTGGGTAGCGACACTGATGGAGGAGGAACATCTTCATCCACTGACTCCCCAGAGGCCACATGGCTGAGGTCCTAGATGTGCAATCAAAGCACTCTTATTTAAGGAGCACATTGTTCAAAACAAACAAACTAACTCCCAATTTTTAAGTCAATTAACTTTGTTTTTACAAATAAAGGAATTTTAGCCTATCAGAAAAGAAACATGAGAGGTGCCTGGGTGGCTCAACTGGTTAAGCGTCTGACTCTCGATTTTGGCTCAGGTCATGATCTCAGGGTTGTGAGATCGAGCCCCGCATCAGGCTCCGCACTGGGCATGGAGCCTAAGATTCTCTCTCTCTCTACCTCTGGCCCCCATCACCAAAAAATAAAATAAAATAAAATAAAAAAGTAATCTGTTAGAGAAAGGAACATGAATCTAAATGTAAAAGTAAATTATACTTCACTAATTAACAAATCTATACTTAAATAAGCCAAAAGTAACCTCAGTAGATTAAGAAAATAACTTCTCAGGGACGCCTGGGTAACTCAGTCGGTTGGGCGACTGCCTTCGGCTCAGGTCATGATCCCAGGGTCCTGGGATCGAGCCCCGCATCGGGCTCCCTGCTCAACGGGAAGCCTGCTTCTCCCTCTCCCGCCCCCCTGCTTGTGTTCCCTCTCTCGCTGTGTCTCTGTCAAATAAATAAAATCTTAAAACAAAACAAAAAACTTCTCATACCAACTCAGAAAGGTAGTGGGGGAAAAATAAATAGTACATATGCTCTGTTATATATAGGTATAAATGGAGCCAGAAACTTTTGCCATTCCTGAATTGGTTTCTGCTAAAATCTTATTCCAGGTATTCTTTGAGCCACTCAACTCAATAATCCCCCACACCAACATTATGCACACAAAGGGCAAATGGGGGAGAGAAGTGTTAAATTAGAAAATCTGGTTTACAAATCTAGTTAAGGAAATAAGATATACTCAAAAAAGATTGGCAAAAAATGGGATACTAGAACCAACATATACCTACATATACTTAAGCACCCAAAATAATAGAAGAGAATTTCATCTTATGGACACCAAGGAGGAGAGTCTTTACAAACCAGAATGGGCAGCTTCAGTGAGGTAGATCAGCATTAAAGGTGGGCTAGGAAAAAAGATATTCTAGGTGTGGAGGCAAAGAAACATGCAGAAGCAAAATTTTCCTTCCACTCTTCTCTGAAAGGCTCGAAATAGCATAGATGAAGCTAAAACATTATAGGAGCCTCAAACACCAAGCAAGAATCACGGTAGGCCTGAATAAGGAAGAACCACAAAGAAGTTCTCAGAGGACATGGCCAATTTAAGTCATGACCAGTGAGCTAAGAAAGCCAAGACCCAATACCAGAGACTTCAGTACCACCCTTGAAGTCGCCATACTATACTTGCATAGCTGCAAAAATTTGCTAGAGCCAAGTCTTTTCCTGCAAAGCATGATCCAAGATCCCCACTATATGTAAAAGGAAAGTCTTTAGGGGCTTTTATACAACATCAATTACATTACTTTTAATATGCTTTTGGTATCAAAAAATAAAAATGAACTATAGAAAATGTCTGAAAACTACTAGCCACCAGGAATATTTTAAGCTTTGCAAAATGAGGCCTGCTATTTTTCTTTCAGTCTTTCTGATAATTCAGCTGGTAACTTAAAAACAGCATCTAGGGCACCTGGGTGGCTCAGTCAGTCATCAAGCATCTGCCTTCGGCTCGGGTCATGATCCCAGGGTCCTGGGATCGAGCCCCATATCTGGCTCCCTGCTCAGCTGAAAGACTGCTTCTCCCTCTCCAACTCCCCCTGCTTGTGTTCCCTCTCTCGCTGTCCTGCTCTCTCTCTGTGTCAAATAAATAAATAAAAGCTTTATTTTAAAAAAAAGCATCTAAAAATTTTTTTTAATATTGCAATGGTCTTGTAATTTCTATTTAAATGTCAAGTGGTCTGAATTATTTTAAAATAAATCTAGCACTGTTAGGGGCACCTGGGTGGCTCAGTCAGTTAAGTGTCTGCCTTTGGCTCAGGTCATGATCCCAGGGTCCTGGGATCGAGCCCTACATCAGGCTCCTGCTCAGCAGGGAGCCTGCTTCGCCCTCTCCCTTTGTCCCTCCCCACCCCTGGTGCACACCCTCTCTCTCAAATAAATAAAATCTTTAAAAAAAATAAAATTAAAAAAATAAAATAAAATAAATGTAGCACTGTTTAAGATTTTTGTTTGTTCTTAACTGAAATTTTAGGAAATAACTTTCTACATACTCACCTCAGCATATGCCTCCATGTCCTCTAAAAACTGACCAAGAAGAGTGGTAGAAAATGCAAGATCAGCTACCCAAAACGGCTCCAAACTCTGCAACCACCCTAGGAATCAAAAAATTCAAGAGTAGAAAAAAACAAAAAAATCCAAATTAAAAATATATCTAAAAGACTTGTTTTAAAAGTTATCTGGTTTTCAAGTTGCATACCCTTAAACAATGCTGTTTCATAAAATTAGAACTATTAACTGTTAAACATGCTGATCATGATTAACCAAAGTCTCTTTTAATGCTGCAAAAATGAACAGTCTCCAAAAATTAAAATGTGATTCTTAGCCCGTATTTTTTTACCAGATTTAACATCCATATTGTCAATATACACAAGACTTAGACTAAAATGCCACAATCTGCCACCAGCCTGGCTTTCTACTCCAGAACCCCAACCACCCACCAAAGATGTCCATTAATCTCTCCAGTGGAAACGGGTCAGAACCACTCTCAGTGTGGTATATCCTATTTTCAGAAGTCCACTGCGCCAATTAAGCTAAGAGAAACTATAGCACCTGAAACAAGCTGAAATGTCCAAATGAGTCGTGCTAGTCATTCACTTAAATAAAAAATAAAATAAAATGAAATAAATTTATCATTTAAACAATTCCCCAAATTGATCCATTTGGTTTTTTGTTTGTTTGTTTTTAAAGACTTTTATTTATTTATTTGACAGAGACACAGCGAGAGATGGAACACAAGCAGGAGGAGCAGGAGCGGGAGAAGCAGGCTTCCCGCCGAGCAGGGAGCCCGATGCGGGGCTCGATCCCAGGACCCTGGGATCATGACCTCAGCCAAAGGCAGCCGCTTAACGACTGAGCCACCCAGGCGCCCCCATTTGTTTTTTTTAATTTTATTTTTTTAATTATTTTTTATTATTATTTTTTTAAATTTATTTATTCAACAGAGAGAGAGAGAGAGAAGAGAGAGAGGGAATACAAGCAGGGGGAGTGGGAAAGGGAGAAGCAGGCTTCCCGCTGAGCAGGGAGCCCGATGCGGGGCTCGATCCCAGGACCCTGGGATCATGACCTGAGCCGAAGGCAGCCGCTTAACAGACTGAGCCACCCAGGCGCCCCAATTTTATTTTTTTTAAATACATAGGTATGATATACATAAACTTTTTTTTTTTTAAGATTTTATTTCTTTATTCATGAGAGACAAAGAGAGAGAGAGAGAGAAGCAGAGGGAGAAGCTGGCTCCCCAAGGAGCAGGGAGTCCGATGCGGAACTCGATCCCAGGGCCCTGGGACCATGACCTGAGCCGAAGGCAGACACTTAACCATCTGAGCCACCCAGGTACCCTGTTTTTTTTTTTTTAATAACCAGGAAAACAAGTCACAAATATCCAGGATCTTTCAATCTACACTCGAGTATTGCCACTGTAATGTCTCCTGCCACCAGCACATACTACAAATGACTCGTGAAAAGTCAATTTCTCACAGGTGCAACATTACAATCTGTACTTACTCTCCCCTACCTACTACGGAGTACACAGTCTTCCTCTGAAAGGATATATTCTGCTAACAAGTAATGTTCATTTATAATAACCAAATTACTGGGGCACCTGGGTGGCTCAGTCAGTTAAGCATCTGCCTTCAGCTCAGGTTATGATCCCGGGGTCCTGGGATCGAGTCCCACGTCGAGCTCCTTGCTAAGCAGGGAGTCTGCTTCTCCCTCTGCCTCCCGCTCCCCCTGCTGTGCTGTCTCTCAGACAAATAAATAAAATCTTTAAAAAAAGAAAAAATATGTAATAACCAAATTATTCCTGTGAAGCAATTATTTTTCTTGCATTATGCAAGAAACAGTATGCTGGACTTTGAGGAACCAGAGCTCCTTTCCATAACATTTAAATGACTGGTATATGCTGAATAACTTACCAGACACCTGCTGTGTGAGCGAAGGTTTCTGAGTATGATCTATATGCCATCCAACTAATATATCAACTGTATCCTGGGTGGAGACAAAGAGAAAAGGGCTAATCATTTTAAGGTCTAACTGCTACTTCTCCTGTGGACCATTTCAGATTAAGAAATCCTAGAAAAAGCATCTGTGTTCTATCTATTTGACATTATACAAACTTAGAAAGGGAGAGGGCAGGGCAATAGAATAATGGAACTTTATGACCTTGAGGAAATGTTTTTTCTTTAAATATTTTGAGGTATTAATGTCAGAAAGTACAGATAGTATTTATAAAAACTATATTACTGCACCATTCTATCCTGGACCCTCAAGCATCACTGATTATACTCCAAGAAGCAGAAGCTTTGTTTTCTCTCTGATTCCCAAGGTCCTTGGACAAACAACCAATCCTTCTCCCCATCATATGAACAGAGGGAGTCAGGGAACTCACCCTAAAATTAGTGCTGAAAATATGAGGGTAACATCGAGCCACCAAAAGAATGCACTTAACACATTTGCAAAGTAATTCTGGTGTATCCACATTTTCAAGAATGGACTGTAGGCTGGTCATTACAAGCTAAAAAATAAAAGTTATAAACCATGAATATTCAACAAAACAGGAAGAAAACAAGCATGTTGGGCTCATTATTTAAAAGTGACTTTATCTTTGGCTCAGGTCATGACCCCAGGGGTCCTGGGATTGAGCCTTGGAGTAGGGCTCCCTGCTCAGCACGGAGTCTGCTTCTTCCTCTGCCCTTCACCCCTCTCGTGCGAGCGTGTGCTCTCTCTCTCAAATAATAAAATCTTTTTTAAAAAAAGTGATTTTATCTAAAATTGATTATGATACCAAAGAAAAGAAAGTCTGCAGTTTTAACTCAAAAATAAGTTGAAAACATTTCATTCCACCATGAACAGGCTGAAAATAAATACTATTTCCTCTTCTTTAATGTCTCTTAATATTATTCCTAAGTAATGTCTGTTCACATTATTCCTAAATGCTCTCTTTAATACCATGGACTTGATTAAATTTCAAGAACAAAAATTAAGATGTGCTTGGAAAACTTTTCTTTAAAGTACCACAATTACTTTCCAATTCAAAATTTATAGCAAATTTTATAAAATTTATGCTTTAGGTTATTAGTACTTGCTTCAAATTTGAATGATTTAGAAAAGATTAGCATGGCCCCAACACATGAATAACAGACATGCAGGCTTATGTTACCACTATCTATAGATCTATTTTTTTTAAGATTTTATTTATTTGACAGAGAGAGACACAGCGAGAATGGGAACACAAGCAGGGGGAGTGGGAGAGGCAGAAGCAGGCTTCCCACTGAGCAGAGAGCCCGATGATGTGGGGCTCGATCCCAGGACCCTGGGATCATGACCTGAGCCGAAGGCAGACCCTTAATGACTGAGACATCCAGGCACCCCTATAGCTCTATTTTTTAAACAAATATATGGCATGCCACTGACAGAATATTTTGTAGCTGTTAGAAACCATTTTTTCCTAAAAAGTAAAGCTCTTCTTTACAAAAGAATGAGGTTGTAACTACAGAAAAAATGCTAGAACTGGAAAAGTACCTAACATTTTGCCAATGTTATAATCTACACAGGTACTGAATATGAATGGGTGCCCAAATCACTGAGTGAACTATAACTAAAAAACAGGATATTCAGAAGGTCTCAAGGTATCATGCCCAGATTACTAATTACAAAAGGAGAAAAATAAGCCTCCACAACAGAAAAATTCTGGTGGGCATCACCTCAACCAAGTGATCAAACTCTTCATCCCTGACAGGAAGACAAACTGAAGTTATATGCCTGCTGGTGTGATGCAACAGTAAGAATGAACCCAGGAAGTATTCATGACCAAAAGGTTAAAATCAGGAAATAGCAATCAGACAAACCCAGGAAGTAGAACACTCCACAAAGATGAGGGACAAAAAAGGTGTGAACTGTTCTAATTAATAGCGATTAAAGAGGCACAGCACTAAACTATACACAAGTCTTGGGGGAATCCTGGATCAGGTAAGACAAAAGCTGTAAAAGATATCTTAAGGGCAGAAGTTTGAATATGGACTGCCTTATGTAATAAAATTAATTTTCTTAGGTATAATAATTTTGTTGTTAATATAAGAGAACAGCCTTATTTTTAGGGGATGTATGTTGAGGCATTATAGGGTGAACTGTCATGACATGTGTAATTTCTTTTTAAGTAGTTCAACAAAAAAGTTGAACTATGTGTGTAGAAATAAAACAAGTGTAGCAAAATGTTAATAAGTGACAAATCTAGATAAAGGACATATGGGTATTTATTATACTGGTCCACTTATTCTCCTGTGGATTTGAAAATTTTCAAAATAAATATTTGAAGAAATGTTCAAAATATTAAAACTATATGCAGAATAAGCCTAATTTGGTGTTATGATACTTAGTTACGGATAATTTTCTGAATCTTTCCCAAAATTTTTCACATAACCTCTGTAATCAAAGAAAAATGGATTTTTAAAAAACAGACTATATCATTTAAAGTGACTTAAGCAAAATAAAGCATATCATCAATTGTAAAGAACACATATAAATAAAAGATATCTGGGGCACCTGGGTGGCTCAGTACGTTAGACTTGGAGTCCTGGGATCAAGTCCCACCATCAGACTCCCTGCTCAGCGGGGAGTCTGCTTCTATGTCTGCTTCTACCTCTGCCCCTCACCCCACTCTCTGCTCTCTCACACCTACTTAACAAAAATTTAACTGCTTGTAACTTTGCTCAAACTTAAATTGAGAATGATCTTTAAATATACTTACACAAAAGTGAAATAAAGCTAAGTAAGGCTGGTTTTCATTTACACAAAATTATTTTGTATCATTTGGAGTAAGAATTTTGGACGTATTATCAAACCTAAAAAGGCCTAGAATGAGTTGTGTCGTTCAGTTTTTGTCTCCCTCAGAAAAGTCAAGTCCCCTCCTATCCAGCTTTCCTCACTGAGTCCCTATTTTCAAATGTGCAAATGATTCTAGTACTAAGCAAAATTCAAAGGAAAGCTTCAAAAAAGCAAAAAGACAAAAGAAAAATCTAACTTATTTTAAATCTACCTTTTAATTTGTATCCTTTAACTAAAACTCAGAAATGTTATTTATATCATATTTACTATCAGTAGATAACCCCTATACTAAGTTTCCTTTCTCCAAGTTCCTCTCCAAAAACATTACTAGAAAATTGTTAAGGATAATTTTCTTCCCAAATGCATCAATTTCCCCCCTCATTCTTACCTGCATTACAGATGAAAAGGCTTTCTTTTCTCCTACAGTCTCTAATGCTTTGTAGGTGGCACATAAGTAGAGGAGTTTAACTTCATCTTTTGCAGATGAGCTAAATTTGCTAAAAATCCATTTGAAGATCTTCTCAGCCTCATAGCTCAGAGAAGCACAAAGAAGGCCAAGACAGCAAGCTCCCTCCTGTCTCAACTCCTGAAGCAATTTGCTACTGTGTTTATTTCAATGCAAACAAAATAAAACACACGAAAGGTTTAAGCTTTCAAAGATGACAAGAATGACACATTTTACAAAAGAATGTCTTCAATGATTTTTTTTAATTTTCTATTCGAACTACATAAAAGATTGAAATTTTATCTTTAAATATGCTCTTTACTCTCTCTATCCCACAGTGCCCAAAAGTACCTTTGTTAGACACATTAGCTTTTCTTTTACAGAATCAATTATTCACAAACAGTAAGGGAAGGCCCAGAAATACTAAAAATCAGGCTTCAAATTCCATCTCAAGCTACATTAAATAATCCACAGAAACGGGCAGCAACAAGGATCAGATAAAACACACTACAAATAACTACATATGATGTAGTGTTCAGTAGGTAAGGACTATAAAACAGGAAATGGTACTAGTTAAAGCACAACAAACTTAACAGGATAACAGCACTGATTTAAGTATATTAATAACTAACTATATAAAATGAAACCATCAAAAAGCAGTAAGGTTCGTGACCTGCTGAGATGAGTTTTTGGTGCTTTCCAACACTGCAATTCTTTGGGAATCCCCATACGAAGAACAGACTGCACACCTTTGTGGAGAACCCCAGTAGCCTCGTAGAGCAGGTGGTCTGAATCCACTGTTGCCCAAAGAAGGAAGCTCCCTTTCACCTCTATTCTCTAAGCAGTTTCAAAATTCTCTAGTTTACAAAAGTTAATCGCATTCATTCATGCCTGCATTAAGAGTTTATGGCATTCCACAAGTCAGTGCTCAATTACTCAGTCATGTTGACAAATTAGGAAAAAAAAAAAAAGAAAGAAAGAAAGAAAAAAAGGCATTTCCTTTCAAGTGGATTCCATTTGTAGTCAATGGTAATTAACATATAAATACTTTAACATAGATAAAGATGGCAGGAGAACCCAGTAAAACATTAAGTAGATATTCATAAATGAAGCCACCAATGGGTTTATCTTCTTGCATATTTTTTAATAATTTCTAAAAATATATTTAAAGTCTTAAAATTACCCATTGGTTACTTACCTTTCATTAAGCACATCATGTACAGCAGCCAAGATATTATCCAATTGTTTAACTAGTACCTTAAAAAAAAAACCACATGTATAAAAACTTCAAATTCCTATACTTTCAATAACATTGTGTACTTTTTACTTGCGTTCCCCTTCTAATTCTAATCAAACAGCACACCTTCCTTTTCTTATTATTCCCAGTCCGCAGTTAGTATGTATCAGGAATATTACAAGTTTCCTTTCAGATTCTGAAAGAAATTTATCCATTCCTATGTACTGCCATGATCATCAATGAAAAACATAAACTCGGGCGCCTGGGTGGCTCAGTCGTTAAGCGTCTGCCTTTGGCTCAGGTCATGATCCCAGGGTCCGGGGATCGAGCCCCACATCGGGCTCCCTGGTCTGCGGGAAGCCTGCTTCTCCCTCTCCCATTCCCCCTGCTTGTATTCCCTCTCTCACTGTGTCTCTCTCTGTCAAATAAATAAATAAAATCTTAAAAAAAAAAAAAGAAAAAAAGAAAAACATAAACTCAAAAAGCTTATTTACTCTGAAATGCATTAAGAGATGGACTGATGAAGAGGTAAAGAGATACATGACAAAGCAACATGATAAAATGTTAATGACAGAATTTAGATGGCAGACATATGATATTCAGTATCTATATATATTTTGAAATGTTTTCAAAAATTTCATTTGCTATATATTTTAATTTTTTCATAATAAAATGGGGGGAGGTAGAAAACTTGCTTTGAACCAAATATTATTTGACTCACCATACCATTCTCATTGATTTTTTCCTGCTCTATATCAAGTTCTTAATTTCACATTAGGAGAATTACTCAGACTGGACAGAAATTTGTAACTGCTCCCGAACTTTTTTCTTTAAAGGATTTTTCCATTTAGTTAGCCCTGGCCACCAGACCACACCTACCTGTGAACAAAATACATACACCCCAATCCCAATTTCACATATGAAAAACAAAGACATAGTCTGTCCTGGCATACAGAAAATAAAATTCTGAGGACAACAGAATAAATGTATTAAAGGTTAAAAGCACTTTACTGTAGAAGACACCAGTGTGGATCCATCAATGGCAGATAAATTACACATCAGGGTCATCAAGTTCTCAATCATTATAATATAGGTCAAATTAACCTAGAATAAGGAATCCCTGTCATTTTTCCTAAGAGGCAAAACTCTTCCCTTCTTAAACCACTCCCGATAGCATCATCTACCTTTATTATGGAAACACGAAAGTTATCAACACTTCCATACTGTACTCACCAACTTATTTTCTGGTTGCTGAATAAATTCTTTCAACTGCTTTACAGTAGCCAGTCTTCGGTCTCTGTCGTCTTCCCGGGTGATCCTCCGAAGAAGATTGGACAGTCGAGACTCATCAGAGTAAGACATCGATCGCTCTGTGAAAATAAACATGTTATGCATTGAGTATAAACAAAGAAACTTTACAGCCCAAATATTTTAAAGTACATCAAAAATCACAGTCCACTAAACAATAAAACTTCAACTGAATGCAGGTCCCAGTACACTTTTTGTCACTAGAAGCCAAATTCCAGCAGACTGCTAGGCACAAAGCAGACCCTCAAAAAAGATAGACCTAAGCAAAGACCTCATTCCAGAGGACCAGTTGAGAGAAAAAAGACGGCTTAGAAATTACTTTCTTCAGATTTGTTCCATAATCTTTTCAACATCCAGGTAAAGAGCATGAGTACAGGTAAGAAATGTCTACAGGTTAGGGATAAAGTCTCAACCAGGCAGAAAAGAGGCTATATGCTTCTAATTCTCACTTGGTATCCAGTGAGGGCATGTGGTATCCAGTGGAGGGAAGTCTCTTGTTCACATTATCATTATTTTCCTAAGACAAAGTTTTTGTGAACTGCAATCAAACATTCAGTTCAACAAATGTCTAATTACCACCAACCATGTACAAGGCATGATGCCACTAGGGAAGTGCCAAACCAGAACTGTTCTGCCCTTTATTTTTTAATGACAAGAACAAACAAGAATGCTCAAACAATTGCCAATAAAAATACATTTAAGTACTAAATTTTTCTTTTTATATTTTCAGGTGTGCTATTTAATGATTAACCCATATACAGTAAAAACAAACCACATTAAAGAGTCTAACAGTTTCATTTCTAAGGCATGGAAAAAAATTACTAAAAGAAATTACAACATCTGAAAGAAGGAAAATGATTCTCTTTTTAATCCCTAGCCCATTGAGTATTTCAGTAAAGATGGACACTGAAAATGTCATTAGGTTACAAGCCAGGAAATCTAGGCTCTATTTACAATTCTGCCACTAGCAAACTACTTAACTCTGAGCCTCAGAGGAGAAAGAACTGGACTCAATTATCTTTGGACTCACTTTCTAGCTTCTATCGTACCAAGTCAAGGGCTTCAAACACTCTTAACAAACAGCATAGCCTCTGACTAGTGGGTCCACTTCTGAAAATTTATCCAAAAGAATTCATTTTTTAAAAGCCATATGCAAAAAAAAAAAAAAAAAAAAGCAGCTATATGCACAAAGATATTCACTAAGATACACACAAGACATACGTATACACACACCCGTGGAAGCAAACGGTCATAAACTAAATGTCCAAAGAGTGACTATATCCAACAAAGTATATAAATCAGAAATCCTGATTTCATACTTAGCTTTACCAACAAAATAAATTTCTCTTTTAGAAAACTAATGATCACCTGACATTCAAGGCATTTTACCTATACAGTGAGGCTGTGTTATAAGGCAGAAGGTGGTATCAGCATACTTAACTCTAGAAAAGCACCCACTCCCATTTATACCCATAGCCCCTACAGACCCTAGAGTTCAAGGACCTGCTGCAGGGAGAGTCCACCACACACCAGACATTCATTATCCACTATGACCAGAAAAATAGTTTCTTTAAATCTCATCTAGTCTTCGAATTTTAGGAGAATTCTATAGAAAGTATACTGTAAAAAAGTATTAAAGCCTTTCCTGTGAGGATTTAGTCTAAGAAACAGTTTACAGGAGAAAGAATGCAAACAATTATCATCTGTACATGTTTTTCAACTCAAAGTAAACGAACCAACTCATGTGTGCAAAGCATTAGTAAGAAATACGGCATCCAGGGTGCCTGGGTGGCTCAGACGGTTAAGCATCTGCCTTCAACTCAGGTCATGATCCCAGGGCCATGGGATCGTGTGCCACATCGGGGTCCCTGCTTGGCGGGGAGCCTGCTTCTCCCTCTGCCTGCCGCTCCCCTGCTTGTGCTCTAATAAAAAATAAAAAATCTTAAAAAAAAAAAAAAGAAAAGAAAAGAAATACGGCATCCGGGGGGAGAAAAGGATACAGGTGTTTGTGGAGGCATTTGTGACTGGCCCCCAGCTTGTCCAATCTTACCCTGTGATTTCCTCATGTCTTTGATGGCTAACGCACGACTGCCATGCTGAATACTGGTGAACTCAGGGCTGGTCACATTGTTAACCCTCAGCTCTTGCCCCAACGACTTCCGACCATAAGTATTTTCCCCAGATCCTCCATTGACACTGTAGCCACCTAAAAACGATATTTATATATTTTAATAGGGTTCTTTGCTTTACTCAATCAATTCCTGACAGTTCAGGATCTTACTACCCATCTACAGCTCAACCAGCCTTTGCTTCTCCTACTCTTCCCTTGTGCTGCCCCGGCTTTGAAATCATCTTGATTTCATTTTGTCCATCCACAGATGAAAGAAATGTAAACTAAATTAAGTCAAATTTTGCACCTTAAAAATTTTTTTAAGTCGGGGCACCTGGCTGGCTCAGTCGTTAAGCATCTGCCTTCGGCTCAGGTCATGATCCCGGGATCCTGGGATCGAGCCCCGCATCGGGCTCCCTGCTCGGCGGGGAGCCTGCTTCTCCCTCTCCCTACTTGTGCTCTCTATCTCTCTGTCAAATAAATAAATAAAATTTATTAAAAAAAAAATTTTTTTTTTAAAGTCTAGAGGAGAGATAGTAGTCAGGAGACTTCAGCCTTTGTGATATTATGGGTGGCAAGGAAACTGCCTATGTGTATTATAATGTACAAAAATTTAAAAAATTTTTTAATGAAGGGGTAAACTTATTAAGTTTCAACAACAGCACTTATTTAATATTTATATTTTAAGCATATTAAGAGAAAGAGAGAAGGAGGGGAGAAAAAGAGAGGGAAAGAGAAAGCTAGGGAAAGGCTGGTAGGTTAAAAAACAACCCAAAAAACATGCCTCTAACAATAAAGGAAGCATATATACCCTTTTCGTCATTCTGTATGTCACTGTGGACTCTGGTATCATCGTGCCTTTGCCGAGACACCACAGCTGAATTTGAAGGTTGCAGTCCATAAGAAGAAGACCCACCCCGATCTCTGGATGAAGAATATTTTAAAGTATCTGGGTCGGCTGATGCACTATCAGTTCTGTAAAGAGAGAAGAGTATAAGATTAAACTTTAAACAAATATTTTCACAGCCCAACTCATAAATCTTTTATTCAAGCCTCTCCTGCCACTCTAATTTTTAAATCATTACTATTATAAATAAGCACTCCAATTACTAATAAGTCTTTCAACAGGGAAGGGATTGTCAATGAGTGAAAAGCTAGCTGTTCAGCCCCTTCTCTTCTACAGACCCATTCAGAAATACGGATAATTACCAGGATTAGAGTGACCAACTCATCCTGCTGTGGTCAAGTGTTAACAATTTTAGCAATGGAAATCCCATGTCCATGAACCCCCCTCTTCAGTCCAAGGCAAAATAAGACAGTTGGTCACCCTTGTCCAGGATTCTCTTCACATGATTTGATAAAAGGAATCATTCTTCCTCAGCTCTCCTCCCAGGAGAGGTTAATCAGTGGAAAAGTTACAGTTTTCCCAGTCATAAAAATAAAAAGCACTGGCAATATATAAGGCAGGGGCAATGTGGCATATTCTCTCTCTCTCTCACCTGAATTCCTAACTTTTGGTGGATTATTTGGTGGGAAAGTAAATTACAGAATGATATTTGAAAGCAAGCTCAAAGGATATAAAAACACACTAGCTGGAAAGTAAGATAATTTTAATGTACTGGAGACTTCACTGAAGATGCCTTAACTATAGACACTACCAAAATTATAAAAAGTGAGAAAAATAAAAATATCAGGAATCCAATAAAGCTGAATTTGAAGGTTGCAGTCCATCATCTACTTAAAAGTCAAGTAGTGTGTAGAATAATCCGTGATACTTGGCCATTAATAAACAAGTGGTACAGCCCCAAGGTAATTATCCTTATCTAAGGATCAGTTCTATGCCTCAATGTCCTCATCAGTACAACCAGGAGCTGAGTTTCATAATTGCTCATGAGCCTCATTCTTCCAACCATCAAACATAAAGCATCAAGAAATAAGACAACACTATAACACCATATGAAAAATACCAAGAAAAAAGCTCCTGTCCTATCGATACTACTTCTGAGAGGAACAACTTTCTTAAAAAAATCACTTTTATGATACGTACTAAAAACACCTACTGAACCCACAATTATTTGGGAAACTTGAGGACACTAGCAAAAGCAGAAACTAGCCTATTCCTCAACCCTTGTGGCTCCTCCCTCTTATATAAAAATGAATTCAGTGTTTGTTTATATATTTCAATTTATCATTTTTTCTTTGCCCCCACCCACAAAAATACTAAACATGGAACTTAGCATAAGCTCAGTCAGACAACCTGATCTATACTTACTGAAACCACTGTTAATATGGAATGCAAACAACAGGTCCAATTAAACTTGGGTAAATGGCACAAATCTAAATTATTCCTAAAGGCTCTCAATTGGAAACTTGATAAAATTCCGTGACCCTAGTGTATTAAAATAACTAAGGCTCCGTAATGGAGTATCTTCTTCAAACATCCAGGGTTCACTTGTCAACAAAGCTCAGTATAATGGGCGCCTGGGTGGCTCAGTCATTAAGCGTCTGCCTTTGGCTCAGGTCATGATCCCAGGGTCCTGGGATCGAGCCCCACATTGGGCTCCCTGTTCAGCGGAAAGCCTGCTTCTCCCTCTCCCGCTCCCCCTTCTTGTGTTCCCTCTCTCACTGTCTCTCTCTGTGTCAAATAAATAAATAAAATCTTAAAAAAAAAACAAAAAC
This sequence comes from Mirounga leonina, assembly GCF_011800145.1. NCBI lineage: Eukaryota > Metazoa > Chordata > Mammalia > Carnivora > Phocidae > Mirounga > Mirounga leonina. Next base: position 35,396,801 of record NW_023270453.1, read on the forward strand.
AAAGCTCAGTACTTCCAATAGATGAAAAAATATAATCTATGGAATTTCAAGAAAAAAGAAAATTTTTTTCTAAGCATATTAATCTGTAAGCATTTAAGTACCATTAACACTAAATGGTGCATGAGAGCTTTTTAAAACAAATGTAATGGCATCTCCCATGTTTTTAAAAATAGCACATTAAATGTGCACCTACAATAAACCATAACGTAACAAATTTCTGGATGGGAAATGAAAAAGAAAAGAGAGCTTAAGAGCTTTTCTGACAGATTTTGAACTTGGCTGTATGTATGACGCCTAACACAACCTGGATAAGTAAGCTGCTAGCAAATGAACGGATACAAGATAACAAAAATCTACCAATATTTAAAATGTCTGAATTTCCTGTTTAAATTATGTTTATATATCACATATACTACCTTTACTACTAAGAGGTAAGTATTTGTATCATTTTTCTGGGGACATAGCAGTAAATGTAAGGCAGCAGAGAATATGGGTTAAAAAATGATTTGGGCTCAAATCCCAACTCCAACACGGAAAAGGTAAGTGGGACTTTCCACAAGGTACTTAATCTCCAAGCCTCAGTTGTTTCTTGCATAAAATGGGGATAATACCTATCTCACCTGTAAAGTTGTTGTGAGGCTTCAATGAGATACTAAATTCTTAAATACTTAGCTTACAGGGTATATGCTCAAAGTTAGTTAAGACCCTGGGGCACCCAGATGGTGCAATCGGTTAAGCTTCCGACTCTTGGTTTCAGCTCAGGTCATGACCTCAGAGTTGTGAGATAAAGCTCCACATAGGGCTCTACACTCAGCAGAGTCTTCTTAAGATTCCCTCTCCCTCTGCCCCTCCTCCCAGTGTTCTCTCTCTCTCTCAAATAAACAAATCTTAAAAAAAAAAAAAAAAGTTATTAAGACCATAATACTAAACTCAAGATTTCCAGTCTAACAGACAAATAATATATAAGCAGTTCAACAGCACAGGAATACAACCAAAACAAGTTTTCAAACCCAATACATAGCAGTTGATTTTAAGTTCTTCAATGAAGAAATTAAGCAATCTCCTATCAATAAATCCATTTCTACCTACAAAGCATTTGATTTCAAACTAAACTGGAAAAAAAGAATGGGAACAACTTCCCAATTTATTAGAAATATAGGTTTTAAAATCCCATGAGTTATGAACACCAGGTTCCACCTCCCCCCCGAGTTTGGGTTTTCAGAAATGTAACAACAACAACAAAATCACTAGGGTTAGAACTACTATCTCAGAACTGTTTAAAAACTCACTGGTTGCCACGTTCTTTTAAAACAAACTGATCAAAACATTTCCAACCAGAATTCAAGTTATAGGTAGTCTGAATCCAAAAGCACAAAATGGTTCAGCATTTATATGAAATCTTGATTTTTTTTTTAATATCAAGATTGCTTAGGTCTCAAAAAGTCAGTACCAGGCTGTTAGCACCACCACCACCACCAAGTCCAATAAATAGAAAACTGTTAACGAACAGAAATGAGCACTTAAAATGAGGCAATCAAAGGCACAAAATACAGATTTGAATTCAAAGAGGCAGGTATAAATGTTAAGCCAGTTATAAGGGCTGGAAAAGCTATCATCTGCCAGAAAGTAGTGTCTGTTTAGTGATAAGAAAAAATGTATCTGTTAAAACTAAGAATCATACTAGCAAGGATCAAAAATACCTCCACAGCCCCTTTAATACTCTAAAAATATTACGGAGAGAGAGAGAAAAAAGAGAAATGCCTAAATTTCCCCCAAATGATTAAAGTGAAGTTAAAGCCTGATGTACATGCCACATGAGAGGTAAGTTTCTAAAGCTCATACCTCAAAAATCGCATACTGTATAATATGGAGCCTTTGTGATGTTTTGCATCAAGTCAATCTGTAAGACAGTAGTTACAATATTAGTGAAGACAGTGGGTTAAAACATTTGTTGTTCAAACACGAAGCAAATATCATTCATGGGTTAGGTGCTTTTAGTTGTACTATGGCCTTCTAGGGTTCATATGCTGAAGTAAAAATTGAAATGGAAAGCCACTCTGTGCCGAGAGGCTTAAGGTGGCAAACCAAAAAAACTTTTTAGTACATAAGAGAATTTAAATGTTAACTATAACATACAAACCACATGCAAATATAGTTACCGCTCATTTAGTTACCTATTCTCAGTATACAGAAAATGTAATAAATCTGAGAGGTCACTTATTTTGAATGACTCAAATCCTCAGACCTCACATCAACAATCCACCATGTGCAAGGGGATATAGTATCTCCTGGCTACATGTGGTCTCGTCCAGTTCTTGTAAGCACTAAAAAGCAAAAACAACAATAACAAAAAAAGCACCACTCTGGAAGTATGAAGTCAGGGAATTCCCTATCAGGAAGCATTTCCATAAAGCACCCCAAAATGACTTGATGCAAACACCACACCTAGTGGTGTCACTGGAATAAGCATCATATTGCTTCAAGTTGTTTTTAACTAGGCTTATTAAGGGTTTTTGCTCTCACACGGTGAGATCTAATTTGTAATGGATATCAACCAGGAAATGAGATTTGCACTTAAGCCAATGAGGTGGGAATGCATTTATTCTCGAAAGCAATGGTGGGCAAAAATAGTGTCACTGTCATAAAGTAGTTGTAGAATATGCTGTGAGTTTTTCATTACTAACAGTTAATACCACTTGAAAATGATTTATCTTTTAGAAATAAATTCAAGGTTATCCCTATGATGCCTGTTACTCACCTGGATTCAGACATGTTTCATGAGGAACAGATGAAAAGGTGAAACTATGCTATAAAATATGAATCTATGGCCAAAAAATTCATTTGGGAGGCTCATGGACTTCACTATTTGAAACTCTTCCCGCAAGAGAAAATAGTGAGTTCAAATTTAGTAAAACAGAACTGAACCATCATGCCAAAATTATGAGTTTACATCGGTTTTGCAGCACTGAAATATCAAGTTAATATAATTTGATGAAACTTCACTAGCTACTTAAGTACTAAGTGTACATAATACCAAATCTTAATTATTTATGGGTTCTCTTACCAATTTTCCATCACTAATCAAACTCAACTAAATAGCAATGTAGACTCAAAATATGAAAACATATTTAACTATTTTTGTAAAACTGTAAATAATTTCACCAAGACCAAAGGAGGTCTGTCTGGCCTTTGCCCTTGGCTTCTGAAAGGTAATCTCTAAAGTCTTAGAATGTCATGCCTAATAAAAGTGCCCTTGTTCACCTGGAGGCTTTGGGCCACACCAGAAAGTGTAACACCGTGATTTACAAGGGTGAAGGGGCTTTGAGTCCCAAGGACCAGCTCAACCTCCAGAAGGGCTGGAAACTAAGTTTATGCATGTAGGCAGTCAATCATGGAGTCCCAATAAAAAACTCTAGACAACAATACCTGGGTGAGCTTCCATGGTGGGTAATACTCCATGCGTACTGTGTGTCACACATCAACACCAGAAGAGTAATACTGTGTTCATGACTTCACAAGGAAAGGACAATTGGAAGCTCTGCATTCAAAACCTTTCTGGACTCTGCTGTATGGGCCTTCACCAGTAGCCGATTTTAATCTGAATCTTTTAGTTGTAATAAACTGTAACCATGAGTAGAACAGCTTTCAATGAGTTCAGTAAGTCCTTATGCAACCTAAGAGTAGCCTTGGGGACCCCTGAACTTGGAACCGGTATCAGAAGTAAGGCTGGTTTTATGGACCATGTTTCCTCTAACTCTGCATCTATATTTAAAATCACTGAGCATGCTCTAACCCAAAATTTTAAAGATTGTAAACTTTGTTTTTTAATAACATCTTTAGCAAACATAGTAAAGATTTGACTTCAGTATAATTTCCCTTCCAAGGAATCTCAAACACCCTCTACTGATTGACCTCTAACCAAATTAACCAGAAGGGACAAACAAAGCAACTCTAGGAGGGTACTACATTAGATTTTAACCTTTGCTCTACATGCACAATTGTCCTCAGTGTAAAGGTTGGTCAACATACCACCCCCAGGTAATTCTCAGTCTACAACTGGGTCTTCAATACTTCCCAGGTTTCCCTAGCCAGGGTTCTCTCCTTTCCAAGACAGTTTTCAAACTTTTTGCACCTTCCTCCTTTCCCCAGCTCTTCCAGTACATGACCTTCCACATTCCTGCTTCACGAGAAATGCAAGCCATTCTTCTACAGCACTCTCAATAGTAAGGGCTAACAGTTTTGAGCTCCTACCACATCTGGTAAGCAACTGAGCCAAGCAGTTTACATATATTTAGTATTTCATTTCATCTTTAACGTAATCCTATTATGATCACTAAAGATAATAAATTGCCGTCTTACAGATGACGTAAGGCTCCATAACTGACCGAAAGCTGCACATCTGGTAAAAGGCAGAGCAAGAACTCAAATTAAGTTCTGTTTAACTTTCAAGTTTTCAGCACTCCACCAGTGCCTGCCAACTTCCTTCCAGTAAACCCACAAACTCACCCACACGCTGACACACAGCCTTTCTTCCCATCACCCACACATTATGGAACAAGTAAATGTCCTATCTACAGCAACGCTCTGAATCCATACATTGCCCCTATTTTCTGAGGTATGCTGTGGATCTCCCACTTTGCTACTGCTCATCACTCAGCAACACATGAGCACCCTCGAGTCTTCCCTTTCAACAACAAAAGTCAGAATCTTGGGGATCCTGCCTGGCTCTGTCAGTAGAGCATGCGACTCTAGATCTTGGGGTCACGAGTTCAAGCCCCACACTGGGGCATGGAGCCCTCTTTAAAAAAAGGTGGGGCAAAATCTTAACGCCCTTTTTCCTTCTAATTCTCATTGTCTAGACTCTTCACAGCCAAAACTCTTGGGAAAAATTTACCTTCCTCATCTTCGCTCACTTTTCAATTCACTGTAACCTGGGTTCCACCATCAATACTCCAGTGAAACTGTTCCTGCCAAAGGGGGAGCTGCCACTTGTGGCCTACTTGTCTCTAAAATTCCATAACCCCTTTTTAGTTCATCTTGCTCAATGTCCCCTGATGACTTACTTTTGACAACTGTCTATTCACGCTCTCTCTCAATACCACTCTAATTGTTGTTGTTGTTTTTTAAAGTAACTTTAATTCCAGTGACTCTCTCTACTTTTTCCCAGTCCAAGTACTTTCTTCCTTCTTCACCTCCTTTCAGCTTAGAGTTTATGGTCTACCATTTCAATAACACTCTTGCCGATCTCCTTAATCCCCCTTAATATTTTCCTCACACCAATCTGTTAAAATTCCAACCCTGGATAAACCCTAGTTATCAATTATCCATCATCCATAAGTAAGCACCACATCCCCAGGTCCTCCAACGTTCATCTCTCATTCTCTACATGCTTTATCCAGACCTGCCCCATTCTCTTCAGATTCCAAAATATTCTCCTAACCCCCCTACACACACACACACACACACACACACTTCTCTGTCTCTCTCTGGTTCACCAAGAAAAAAAAAGATACCATCACACATCTGCACCCAATTCTAAGCCTTGATTGGGATTCCATCTACTTCCACCTTCTCTTAACTTTGCAAATACCCTTTTCTTCTTTCCCATTGAACTGAATCTTCTCTTTACACATGTAAAATTTTCTGATGTTTCCCATTTAAAAATACAAAAACATATTTTAAAAAATATTAGAAAACAAAAACTCCATCAATCCCACATGACCTCCACCAAATAATCTGCCTTCACTCTCTGCAAACTAAGAGTTGTCCCCACTCCCCACCCTGTTTTTCACCTCTACTGGCTCCTCAATCCATGCTGATCCAGCTTCTGCCCCATTACTTTCAGCAAAACCAACTATGAGCCCAGGTTGCTAAACACATACTTCAGGCTTTATCTTACTCATCCTCTCAGCAGCTTGCACAGGGCTGCTAAGTAGAGTTAAGCAGGCTGTGGCCTGCACAAAGGTGTCTTGCAGAGGAATGAGGTGGGCTGAATGAAAACCTCTTTTTAAAATTCTTACAATAACCCTCTGTGCTGAGATCCTGAGAATTCAAAGTAACCAGATTCTTCCCTTCCTCTGGCTTATGGGATGAAGTACTCTGTATTTCTTCCTACCTGGTTCTACTTTCTCAGGAACTTCTGAGGGCTTGCTCAACCTCCTCTACCAAACCCCAAAATCTTGAGGTATCTCAAAGCCTGACCCTAGGCCTCTATTCATCTCACTTTGACTTTCTCATTTAATCCATGCCAATGGCAATATTTACCACCTGTATGACATCGACTCCTAGATCTAGGCCTCCATCATTAACGTCCACTCCGAGGTCCAGACCTATGTACCCAACTGTTTAAAAACCAATCTCGGGGCGCCTGGGTGGCTCAGCTGGATGGATAATTGATACTAGGGTTTATCCAGGGTTGGAATTTTAACAGATTGGTGTGAGGAAAATATTAAGGGAAGTTAAGGGGATTGGCTCAGGTCATGATCCCAGGGTCCTGGGATGGAGCCCCGCATGGGGCTTCCTGCTCAGCAGGGGGCCTGCCCTTCTCCCTCTCCACTCCCCCTGCTTGTGTCCCCTCTCTCGCTGTATCTGTCAGATAAGTAAAATATTTTAAATAAATAAATAAAACAATCTCAATGTTCTAATACCTCAAACATAACAACTGTCTCCTTTCTTCCTGGAATCCCCATTTTAATAAATGGTGCCATCATCTAACCACTACTTTCTAATAAATGGCACTATTTGATCAGTCAGACGGTATGTTTCCCACTTCCAATTCTCATCTCTATCCCATCTCTCCTCCACATTCCATTATTAGTATCATAAAACACAAATCTGATATCCTCTCACTGCCCTTATCATCCCATGTACCTTACATCCCTTTTTAGCTAAATCTCTACCAACCACCCCTTTTACACTCTATGCCCCATCCATCTTAATCTTTCATTGCCACAGAAAGAATCACCTTGCTCAGCCAGTCAGCCTGGAATGGCTTTGTCCTCACTCTTTGCTGACCCTAGCTTATTTCTCTTTATCCTCCAAGCATCAGCTTTCCTTTGAAAAGTTTCTGATTCCCGAGTCTGGCTAGTAGTCCTGCTATATATGTGCTACCAGAGAACCTAATTGTCCCTTTAGCTCTTAGATGATTTGAGAAACTTATTTAAAGTTTTTTTTTTGTTGTTTTTGTTTTTTTTTAATTTGACAGAGAGACAGTGAGAGAGGAAACAAGCAGAAGGAGTGGAAGAGGGAGAAGCAGGCTCCCCCTGAGCAGGGAGCCCAACACAGGGCTCGATCCCAGGACCCTGGGATCATGACCTGAGCCAAAGGCAGATGCTTAATGACTGAGCCACCCAGGCGCCCCATTAAGAAGCTTATTTAAACGTGTTCTGCCAGGAGACTGTAAATACCAGAAGGGGAGGGGACTCTCAGTGTTGCCTACCACACATCCCCACTGACTAGATGGCATGTAAATTACTTGTTGACTAAATGATCACCCATTCTCATAACTGAGGCCTTTCAACTGTGGAATACAGTTCCCTACCTAACCTAAACAAATACTAACTTTTCTTCAACCCACACTTCCTCTACAAAGCATTCTATCAAAATCAGTATTTTCTTGGTCATTTACTACAAGAGCATTGACTAAGAGCTTATGACCCCAAAAGGTGAACTAAGATGGTTCCAATCCTGTAAGAATTTATAATCTAGAAAGGAAAGAACTATAAAGTCAGTTGAAGTTCCAATTAGGAGTATAAAATGCTCTGTGATTTCAGAAAAAAAAATCCCATTATCCAGCTCCTTCCTCAAACTCTCAAAGTATGTACCACACTAGTTTGCACTTAGTAGTTATATTTATATACTAGCTTCGATTTGCTCACTTGTTTGAGATGTTAGCAGAGGGTACTGTATTACACCACACAACTTTCATAGGGAAAAGAGAACAGCATAGTGGCTGCAGCATAGAGAAGGGAGGGTACGGACAGACTAGACGATGATCTTGGTTCAAACTCTATTACAATTATTTAAAGTACGTAAAAATTAGTCTTCTAAGTTAAACTTCCATAACTAAAACGTGATCTGTGCATATGATCTTAAGAGTAACTTTGATGGGGCACCTGGGTGGCTCGGTTTAAAAAAAAAAAAACAAATGGGGGCGCCTGGGTGGCTCAGTCGTTAAGCGGCTGCCTTCAACTCGGGTCATGATCCCAGGGTCCTGGGATCGAGCCCCACATCGGGCTCCCTGCTCACGGGGAGCCTGCTTCTCCCTCTCCCACTCCCCCTGCTTGTGTTCCCTCTCTCGCTGTCTCTCTCTCCGTCAAATAAATAAATAAAAATCTTAAAAAAAAAAAAAAAAAAGTAACTTTCATGGGGTGCCTGTGTGGCTCAGTCAGTTAAGCATCTGCCTTCAGCTCAAGTCATGATCTTGGGGTCCTGGGATGGAGCCCCATGTCCAGCTTCCTACTCAGCAGGGAGTCTGCGGCTCTCTCTCCCTCTCCCCTCCCCCCACTTGTGGGTGCATGCGTGCTTTTTGTCTCTCTCTCAAATTAAATAAAATCTTAAAAAAAAAAAAGAATGACTTTTATGAACACAGAAAAAGCCACCAAAATTAGAAATAGCTGGCTTCAGCAATATATTTAAATGAATTCTGAATTATTTTATAAAAATATGCATTTTTAAAGCTTTATTTTTGTCACATCAAAGGGCACTATCAAGAGTGAAAAGACAACTCACAAAATCAGCAAAAATATTTGCAAATCATGTATCTTCTAAGAGTCTAGTATCCAAAATACATAATGAACTCCTATAACTCAACACAAAGACAATCCAATTTTTAAATGGGCTAAAGATTTGAACAGCTATATTTCTCCAAAGATACACAAACAGCCAATAAGCACATGAAAAATTGCTCAACATCATAAGTGATTAGGAAAATGTAAATCAAAACCACAGTAAGAATTCACACGCACTAGGATAGCTGTAGTTTAAAAAAATATATATATCAGTGTTGCAAATATACTGAGAAAATGAAATCCTCCTACATAACTGAAGGGAATGTAAAATGGTACAACCACTTTAGAAAAACTTGGCAATTCCTCAAATTAAGCAAAAAATTACCATTTGACCCAGCAAATCCACTACTAGGTATATGCCCAAAAGAGCTGACAACATGTCTTCTCACAAAAATTTGTTATGTGAATATTCACCACAACACTATTCACAATAAATTGAAGGTGGAAACCCAAATGTCCAACAGAAGATGAATGGATAAACAAAATGTGGTATATCCATACAATGGAAGATTGTAAATTCCATATAAGATTCCATAAAAAGGAATGAAGTATTGATACCTGCCACAATATGGATGAACCCTGAAAACATTATGCCAAGTGAAAGAGGCTAAAAACAAAAGACTACATAGTACATGATTCCATTTATACGAAATATCCAGAATAGGCAAATCCATAGAGAAAGCAGATTTGTGGTTGCCAGGGGCTGAGAAAAGGGGAGAATAGGAAGTGACTACTTTAAAGGGTACTGGGTTTCTGTTTGGGATGATGAAAAGTTCTGGAACTAGATAGTGGTGATGGCTGCACATCATGAAGTACAGCTGACCCTTGAACAACACGGATTTGAACTGGACCAGTCCACTTACATGCAGATTTTTTTTACAATACGTACAGCACAGTACTGTAAATGTACTTTCTTTTCCTTATGGTCTTAACATTTTCTTTTCTCTATTATAAGAACACAGTAAATAATATATACAACACACAAGATATGTGTTAGGTGACTACTTATATTATTGTAAGGCTTCCTTCCAGTCAACAGCTGGCTATTAATAGTTAAGTTTCAGGGAAGTCAAAAGTTATATACAGATTTTCAACTGGGGGGCAGTGGGAGGTGTCAGCACCCCAACCCCCACACTGTTTAAGGGTCAACTGTACTTGGTAGACTGAATTGTAAAATAATAAAATTTATGTGCATTTTACCACAATTTTTTAAAGATTTAGAACATTCTTGGAGCACCTGGGTGGCTCACTTGGTGGAGCATGCAACTTTTGATCTTGGGGTCATGAGTTTGAGCCACACATTGGGTGTAGAGATTACTCAAGAATTAAAAAAAAAAAACAACTTTTTTTTTGTAAGATTTTATTTATTTGAGAGAGAGAGCACAAGCAGGGGGAGCGGTAGGCCAAGGGAGAAGCAGACTCCCCTCTGATCAGGGAGCCTGATGTGGGACTCAATCCCAGGACCCTGGGACCACGACCTGAGCCAAGGGCAGACACTTAACTGACCGAGCCACCCAGTCATCACCCCCCCAAAAAAATTCCTTAAAAAAAAAAAAAAAAATTTATGGCTTTCTTGAAAAGATTAAATTATAGGAAAAAAAAAAAAAAAAGACCAGAGGTTATCAAGGGCTGAGAGTAGATACTGACTACAAAGGGGCACAAGGAAATGGTTTAGGATGACGGAACTATTCTATAGCTTGACTGCAGTGGTCATTTTTACATTACATACATCTGTCAAAACTCAAAGAACTATACAGCATGTAAATTATACCTCAATAAATCTGATTTTTTTAAAAATTTTTTAAAGATTTTATTTATTTTGAGAGAGAAAGAGAGGGAGAGGGAGAGCACAAGAGTGAGGGGGAGGGGCAAAGGGAGAGGGAGGAGCAGCCTCCACAGAGAACCATGGTATCATGACCTGAGCCGAAGGCAGATGCTTAACCAACTGAGCCACCCAGGCGCCCCAATAAATCTGACTTTAAAGGAAACAGATCTTTACAGTAAAATTATAAAAAGATAAGGGAAAGACTGTTGATTTATTTTTAATACTTCAGTAGTTCAGGTCTTACATTGCCTACCATATTTAACCATTCTAAGTGGAAATGCAAAACATGGCACCAGCTTTAAGTCACTGTGCTTTCCAATGAAACCAAAGCCTGTTAATGTCTGAATTAATTAATCAGGCCTAAGAACTGGAACTTAAAGCTCAGAAAGGATTAGCCTAGCCAAGGTACAGAAAGAAACAAAACAGCCCTTATATCAGTAAAAGATAACCGTTACCGACATTAACAGTAAAAAATTCTAAATTTCTAGCAAAATAGCAATCTCACTCTATCCATGCCTGAGAAATACCTAAGATAGTCCCTATAGCACTTTATTTTCATAAGAAATGCACAAAAAGAAACACACTATAAATTATTAATATTTTATCGCCTTACCCATGTTGATAGCTTTCAAAACTGTGGCTAAATTCTTACTGACCACTGAGACAGCACAAAAACATTGTTTTAGAAAGAGTCAAACCACTAAGGCTGGTAAAATCAGGGAATCACTGGCTGAGACAGACATGAAAAATCCACTGCTAATTTAAGTATACCAAGGCTCTGTACCTCATCTAGCATAAATTCCTATCTTACCAGGTATTAAGAATATTTGCAGTTATAAAATCTGGTATACTTTGAATCTCCAATACAAATGTGAATTCAGGGTTCTGTATTTAACAGAAATAATTTTGTTTATGCTAAATAAAAGTTCACCTAAAGGTTCGTGAATCTAAGGCACCATGTTAATTTGACTCACTTTCTCCTGGCCTTTATTTTTAACCCAAGCTAGCTGACTGCCTTAAAAAGAAACCCTGCTTCAGCTCCCATTTGTATCGCTTATCTTCCTCTTTTGTCAGCAAGTCCTGGAAGTACTTTAGAAACATCCCATCCAGCCTGGGAAATTGCCAAGATTGAAAGGAAATCTCTTACTCCATGACCTCCCTAGCAGAGGAAGGACAAAAAGACTGGAAGTCTACAAAGAAACCTGTCCACCCCTTCACCCACACCCCCTGAGGTTCTCCAGTTAAATGCCAAACATAGCCTGTTAAAACAGAGAAGGTTAGAGAAGAATCACTAACAGTTAAATACTACAGAAATCCCAAAAGGAAGAGTCTTGAAACCAGACTGGGATTCTGTAAGCAAGGAAAAGGCAGAGGGTTTTATCAGTATAAAAATGTGTGCAACTGGAGCGCCTGGGTGGCTCAGTCCGTTAAGCATCTGCCTTCGGCTCAGGTCATGATCCTGGGGTCCTGGGATCGAGTCCCACATCGGGCTCCTTGCTCGGCGGGGAGTCTGCTTCTCCCTCTCCCTGTCCCTCTTCCTGCCTCTCCCCCTGCTTGTGCTCTCTGTCAAATAAATAAATAAAATCTTAAAAAAAAAAAAAAATGTGTGCAACCACCTGTAAAAAGTCCTGAAAATAGGCAAATACTGACTGTAGAGTTATTCAGATAAAGTTCCTCTAATAGACTCAAACGTATCCCCAAGGGACTGATATGCTCGTGAGATTATCCAACAATTACATATTTTAAATCTTCCCTTTAAAAATAATCCTAAAAGGCACTGTAGTCTCTTTCAAAAATAAAGGTACGGGGGCGCCTGGGTGGCTCAGTCATTAAGCGTCTGCCTTCGGCTCAGGTCATGATCCCGGGATCCTGGGATCGAGGCCCACATCGGGCTCCCTGCTCAGTGGGGAGCCTGCTTCTCCCTCTCCCACTCCCCCTGCTTGTGTTCCCTCTCTTGCTGTGTCTCTCTCTGTCAAATAAATAAATAAAATCTTTTAAAAAATTAAAATAAAATAAAGGTACTGTGTAAAAGTTAAACATTACAACTTTTTTTTTGTCGGTGACACTGGTCAAGAAAAATGATGTGTTTGGGCGCCTGGGTGGCTCAGTTGGTTAAGCGACTGCCTTCAGCTCAGGTCATGATCCTGGAGTCCGGAGATCGAGTCCCGCATCGGGCTCCCTGCTCGGCGGGGAGTCTGCTTCTCCCTCTGACCCTCCTCCCTCTCATGCTCTCTGTCTCTCATTCTCTCTCAAATAAATAAATAAAATCTTTAAAAAAAAAGAAAAAGAAAAATGATGTGGTTACCAAAAATCACTTATAACACGTTAAGAAAAACCAAGTATTATGCAATTTAGACATGCATACTTTTAAAGAAAACCAGTATCAAGTTAGGCACTACTGCCACATGGTACGATACACCCTACAAATCTTGGGCATAGTCAAGGTTTTAGGGTATCAATAGAGCAATATTCTATCATGCAGCCCTTGATATGTAACGTATCTTAAATATGATGGCAATTATGGGAAAAACACTTACTGAATTTCATATTCCACACTAGTAATTCTTTTTTTTTTTTTTAAGATTTTACTTACTCATTTGACAGAGAGAGCACGCGCGCACAAGCAACGGGAGCGGCAGAAAGAGGAAGAGGGAGAAGCAGGCTCCCCACTGAGCAAAGAGCCCGATGCGGAGCTCGATCCCAGGACCCCGGGATCATGACCTGAACAGAAGGCAGACACTTAACCAACTGAGCCACCCACGCGCCCCTCCACACTAGTAATTCTTAAAAAGAGGAAGAAACTAACAGAAATATCTTCAGGGCATTCTCAAATTATACACATTACCCCTGCCCCAACCCTCTTAATAAATAAATATACCTTAGAGAAGAATCTAAAAAAACCTTGGTTCTATACTGAGACAACAGGTGGACTTTTAAATGGACTCTGATTCCTTTCAACATCCCCTATAACACCTATGAGACCTAGCTCCGTAGGTCTCCTGATGTACGATGGTAAAGAAACATACTTCCTGTAATCAGACGTAAATACATACGGTAAACTCTCCTACTTAAACACTGGGACCTCTGTTTTAGGGGTAATCTTGAAATAACTACTTCCTACTATTTAAATAAATAGAAAGGTCTCATAAATAAATCTCAAAAGATATGGCCTCCTATATCAATTAGCTGGGAAAGGAAGATACTTTTCAAAATAATCACACTATTCTTTTTTTTTTTTTAAGATTTATTTATTTGAGAGAGAGAATGAGAGAGAGCAAGCACATGAGAGGGGGGAGGGTCAGAGGGAGAAGCAGACTCCCCGCCGAGCAGGGAGCCCGATGCGGGACTCGATCCAAGGACTCCAGGATCATGACCTGAGCTGAAGGCAGTCGCTTAACCAACTGAGCCACCCAGGCGCCCCACACTATTCTTCTATTAGAAAATTCATTAAGACAGTTTTGGTAGTTACTGAAACATACTAGCAAGTGGCAATCAAGTGCTGGGAAACACTGTGCTCAGCCACAGCAAGAAATATATTGAGGTATTTAAAAGTATTTAGCCTTGGGGCACCTGGCTGGCTCCGTTGGTGGAGTGTGCAACTCTTGATCTCAGGGTGTGGGTTCGAGCCCCACACTGGGTGTAGAGATTACTTTAAAAAAAAAAAAAAAAGACAAAATAAAAAAAAGTATTAAGCCTTAAGTTTAAGAAAGCTATGAAACAGTACAAAATCATCACTTCAGCCACTTTAAACCCACAAGGTCTATACAAAAGGCATCTTTTTTTTATTGTCAGATTTTATACTAAACAACTGGTTTAAAAATAGAAATCTTCGTAATTCCCTTTTACAACAAAAGAGAAAAATCAATGTTTCTAGATACAAAGTTTCTTAGGAGACAGCATTTACTGACTGAGTAAATTTACAGTGACATAATTTAAAATAGTACCAAAATCTCATGATAGCTTAATACTGTATATATGCTCATAAAAACGACATAAAATTTCATTAATTCCTATCTTTGTTCAGAAGATATATGTGGGTTTTTTTAAGTACTTCAAACTATTACAGTGGCAGAGTATATCCTTTCTATGATTTCATGATCTATCCTCCCTACTCCCTTTTTTAATTAAAGAACCCTGATTCTTTTTTTAAGATTTTATTTATTTATTTGAGAGAGAGAGCACGAAGGGGGAAAGGGGAGAGGGAGAAGCAGACTCCCCGCTGAACAGGGACCCGGATGTGGGGCTCAATCCCAGGACCCTGAGAACATGACCTGAGCCGAAGGCAGACGCTTAACCAACTAAGCCACCTAGGCGCCCACTCCCATTCCCACTCCCTTTAAAACATTAATACCAGATGGTGGAGAAGAGGGGGAGCAATGCGGCATTCAACTGGAATTCTTAAAGAATTAGGTCTTTAAATTCCAACTGTATAACAAAAGTTAACCAAGGTACAAACTACCTTTTAATCCACACCTTCTCTATTTATTCCACTGGCACCTGCCCTCCAATGTATGCAAGTAGTCACAAAGATTAGATTCTTTTTTTCTGGCTCATAATTTCAAGTGGCATCAAGTTCTTTAAGTGTGAACAGTAAGATAAAGAGAAAAAATATAGAATGATGCAGATTTACAGTCAAATTCCTCATTAGCCAACTTGAAGCAGGCTTATATAATGGTAAGCACACTAAAAAATGGAGAAAGAGAACCACTATTATACTGGAGAGCAATTAATTGCATATCCACACATTTTTTAAATAAATATCATTTATCACAATATTTTATATAAATAATATTTAAAATGACATACGCCACACCTAATAGAAATTTAACAATTACATGTGCTTCAATTCATATACACTGAATTATTCATACTCTTTATGAAATCTTTAGAATTACTACACACACGTGTGCACACACAAGTACTAGAAGAAAAAAAATGAACTGATGAATCACTTAACTCTACCTTTGAAACTAGTAATAACTGTATGTTAATTAATTGAATGTAGATAAATAAATAAAATTTTATTTTCTTCTTTAAAGATTTTATTTATTGGGGTGCCTGGGTGGCCCAGTCAGTTAAGCGTCTGCCTTTGGCTCAGGTCATGATCCCAGAGTCCTGGGATCGAGCCCCACATCGGGCTCCCTGCTCGGCGGGAAGCCTGCTTCTCCCTCTCCCGCTCCCCCTGCTTGTGTTCCCTCTCTCGCTGTGTCTCTCTCTGTCAAATAAATAAAATCTTTAAAAATATATATATTTTGTATTTATTTACTTGTCAGAGAGAGCGAGTGCACAAGCAGGAGGAGCAGCAGCAGAGGGAGAAGCAGGCTCCCCAATGAGCAAGGAGCCTGATACAGGACTCAATCCCAGGACCCTGGGATCATGACCTGAGCCGAAGGCAGATGCTTAACTGACTGAGCCACCCGGGCGCCCCAATAAAATCTTTAAAAAAGTATAAAGTTAAAAAAAAAAAAAAAAGAAATGTGAACTAGAGTGTGAGTGTGCACATGCGTGTAATAAATTCCAAAACTTTTTGAGGAAGAGATAAAAGAGGGAGGATCTTTGAAATTCCAAATTTGATTCAGACATGGCAACATCTAAAAAGCATTTGTGTAGCACTTAAATAATTTTGAAAGTCATCTTCCAAACCTGAACCCCCATAACCCTACATCTTAGGGAAGGCAAGAATTACCTCCTGAGAGGAACAACTGGGTAGTGCCAATACAAAGGACCTTTGTCTTCCCATTTTTACTCCACTGTTACTTTCATGACACCAGCCTCTCCTAAGATAAATATATGTGAAGGATCAATACTAAATAAAAATGCACATACTCTTAAAAATAAATACACCTGAAAGAGGAACATAAAACACACCGGTTCTATTTCTAACTTCTCCAATGCAATTATACTACAACAGCAAATGGATTTTTATATGAACTAAGTGTGGGAAGAAGAGCACTACTGGTGTAATTTTTATATCCTAATAACAGTAAAAACATAGGGAACACTAGCATTCCAGTAACTATACAAGATAGGCCACTTAAATAAAGGTTTCTTTTACAAAACTTTGTTTTACAGTCAGCCATTTGGTTACTCTCCACACATACAACCTTTATTAAACGTAACTTCAATTTTAATTTCAGTATTTTTTTACGATTTTATTTATTTGAGAGAGAGAGAGAGAGAGAAAACACGGGCAGGGTGAGGGGCAGAGGGAGACAGAGAGAGAATCCCAAGCAGACTTCCTGCTAAGCACAGAGCATGACTTGGCACTCGATTTCCCAGCTCTGAGATCATGACCTGAGCCAAAGTAAGAGTTGGACGCTGAACCAACTGAGCCACCCAGGTGTCCCTTCATTTCAGTATTTTCAAAAAAAGGAATAAGATATCACACATTAAAATGCTATCAATAAAAAAATAAAATGCTATCAATATTTCAAATTATGACAGAATTAATCATTTTTTCATGGTCAGAATTCTAACTCAAGTCCTTCAAAAACAATAGTGTCTTAAGGTGGATTTTTTTTTTTTTTTTTTTTTAAGTAAACTCTACTCTCAGCATGTGCCTTAAACTCAACCCTGAGGTCAAGAGTCACATGCTCTACAACTGAGCTAGTCAGATGACCCAAGGTAGATTCCTTTAAACCCGACTAAAGAATAAAACACTGAATCTCAAGTTTCATAGTCCTGCTGTTGGGGAACCTGCTACACTTTCATTTTTCTTCACATTTACTTGAAGAATATAAAGACAGGCAAGAAAAATTCAACGGCACCATACTATGTGATACTGGTGAGCACTGGGATTTTTTTTTTTATCAGAATCTAACATAGGGGCGCCTGGGTGGCTCAGTCGTTAAGCGTCTGCCTTCGGCTCAGGTCATGGTTCCAGGGTCCTGGGATCGAGCCCCACATCGGGCTCTCTGCTCGGCGGGAAGCCTGCTTCTCCCTCTCCCACTCCCCCCGCTTGTGTTCCCTCTCTCGCTGTGTCTCTGTCAAATAAATAAAATCTTTAAAAAAAAAAAAAAAAGAATCTAACACAATCAGAGTCCCATTCTATAGAAATTTGACACCTTTCCCACAATTAATAGGTTTTTCTGTCTGAATCTGGCAAATCTCAGGAAGCCAACATAAAATCTGGCATTAGGGCAATGAATCTGAACGTCCAGTGTTAGAATCAAAACAAACAGTCTGGAAATAAAGTGTTGCACTTCAGACAAGAATTCCAGGATTCATATTATCAGGAACATAAAACAGGGAGACCCTCAAAAGAAGAACACCAAGAGTTGTTCATGGGTTGTTTCAAAGAACTAAATATTCCAAGATGAAAGTTAAAATTTTAAACACACACACACACACACACACACACATCCATCTTTTAAAATCAGATGGGAGGGGGCGTCTGCCTTTGGCTCAGGTTGTGATCTCAAGGTCCTGGGATCCAGCCTGGCAATGGGCTCCCTGCTCAGTATGGAGACTGCTTCTCCCTCTCCCTCTTCCTCTCTCCCTGCTTGTGCTCTCTTTTCTCAAATAAACAAAATCTTTTAAAAATAAATAAATAAAATCAGATTGGGGCACGTGGCTGGCTCAGTGAGTAGAGCATTAAACTCTCGATCTCAGGGTCATGAGTTCAAGCCTCATGTTGCACATGAGGCCTACTTAAGTAAAAGTAACAAAAAGGGGCCAACTTAATTAAAAATAACAAAAAATAAAATCAGAAGATTAAAATGCTAAAGATAATGTAGAAAAACAAATTTTCAAGGAACAAATTTAAATAAAAGGGAAAAAATTAAATTCAAAAGAGCTTCGGTAAAAAAGACAATGTTGCCAATGCTGTCATATATGGAGGAAAAATGAGTATCTTGTCAGTATATAGTCCAAGCCATATTTATTAGTGGAACCTTCTTCCCATTCAATAGAAAAGGTATTAAGTATTTTGGATTTTTAAAAATATGCAAACACACATGAATATAAATTATCTTAGACCATTGTAGAGCCATTAGTAATTTTTTTGTGAACTCTAAGAGCACTGCTGAGGTTCTTTTGAGATGCTTAAAAGAGAGACACCTGAGTGGCTCAGTCAGTTAAGCACTGGACTCTTGATTTCAGCTCAGATCATGACCTCAGGGTCGTGAGATCAAGTCCTGAATTGGGCTCCGCACTCAGTGCTGAGTCCACTTGAGATTCTCTCTCTCCCTCTCCCTTTGCCCCTCCCTCCTGCCTGCCCATGCTTTCTAAATAAATAAAATCTTTTTAAAAAAAAGATGCTGGGGCACATGGGCAGCTCAGTCGGTGAAGCGTCTGCCTTCAGCTCAGGTCGTGATCCCAGAGGTCCTGGGATCGAGCCCCACTTCAGGCTCCCTGCTCCGCTGGGAGTCTGCTTCTCCCTCTGCCTGCCGATCCCCCTGTCTCATTCTCTCTCTCTCTCTTTCACTCAAATAAATAAATAAAACCTTAAAAAAATAAAATAAAAATTAAAAAAGATGCTAAAAAGAAAGAAAAGGAGAAGTAGTGTCTCTTCTTATAAACAAACAGGGCGCCTGAGTGGCTCAGTTGGTTGAGTGACTGCCTTCGGCTCGGGTCATGATCCTGGAGTCCCGGGATCAAATCCCACATCCGGCTCCCTGTTAGGCAGGGAGTCTGCTTCTCCCTCTCCCGCTCCCCCTCTTGTGCTCTCTCTCTCTCTCTCAAATAAATAAATAAAATCTTTAAAAAAGGGGCGCCTGGGTGGCTCAGTCGTTAAGCGTCTGCCTTCGGCTCAGGTCATGATCCCAGGGTCCTTGGGATCAAGCCCCGCATCAGGCTCCCTGGTCAGCAGGAGGCCGGCTTCTCCCTCTCCCGCTCCCCCTGCTTGTGTTCCCTCTCCCGCTCCCCCTGCTTGTGTTCCCTCTCTTGCTCTCTGTCAAATAAATAAATAAAATCTTAAAAAAAAAAAAAAAATCTTAAAAAAAAAAATAACATAACTTAGGAAGTTCCATACCAAAAAACAAAACAAAACAAAATTTATTCTGATACCAGAAACCTCTCTAAAAAAAGATTTTTAAAATAAACGCAAAAAAGCCTTTAGGGGCACCTGGGTGGCTCAGTTGGTTGAGCTTTTGGCTTAGGTCATGATCTCAGGGTCCTGGGATCGGGTCTGCATTGGGCTCCGCACTCAGAGGGGAGCCTGCTTCAAGATACTCTCTCCCTCTGCTCCTCCCCCAGCCCGCTCTCTAATAAATAAATCTTTAAATAAATAAATAAACAAATATGGGAAGCCTTTAAAAGGTTTTTAAATAGGGGCGCTTGGGTGGCTCAGTCAGTTAAACATCTGACTTGATTTCAGCTCAGGTCATGATCTCAGGGTTGTGAGACTGAGCCCCACACTGGGCTCTGCATTGGGTGTGGAGCCTGCTTAAGATCCTCTCTCCCCCTCTCCCTCTGGCCCCTTTTCTCTCTCTCTCAAAAATAAAATATTAATAAATAAAAGTTTTTAAAATAAACATGAGATCCTAGACATACTATGTTAATATGAATAGCAACATTAAGCTCCAAATAAAAAAATAATTTCCAACAAGAATACAATTCCCTTGGGGCGCCTGCATAACTGTCGTTAAGGGTCTGCCTTCGGCTCAGGTCATGATCCCAGGGTCCTGGGATCAAGCCCTGCACTGGGCTCCCCGCTCCTCAGGAAGCCTGCTTCTCCCTCTTCCACTCCCCCTGCTTCTGTTCCCTGTCAAATAAATAAATAAAAAATCTTAAAAAAAAAAATACAATTCCCTTTTTTGAAAAGGTATGAAGGAAGATTAATATGAAAAAAGTAATTCACCATGTTGAGAAATCTGTTGATTCTGGAAAATTTTTTTTTTTACTTTTTTCTTTGGAAGCTCTACTCCCAACATGGAAGTTGATTTCAACTCAGGACCCCGAAATCAAGAGTCGCATGCTCTCTACTGACCGAGCCAGCCAGGTGCCCCTGGTTCTGGAAAATTTTTATTTTTCATTCATTCCCCATCAGCAGGCATACAACAAGGACTCAGGCATTCTAGTGGAATGCCAGAAGGGACAACCCAGTGCTTAACTTTTTAGTGATTAGATTGTTTAAATAATGTACATATATGTACAATAGATATGGGGTAAGATGTCAATGTGTAAAAGACCTTTAAATATGTGAGCAAGGTATTTTTTTCAAGAATGGATAAAACCTATGAATCTTAAATGAAAATATTTTTTCTTCTGTAAAAGATCTGGCGACACTAGAACAATGTCTCTTTAAACCTGTTCAATCAGCTTATTTAAATTGCTGCCTCAGGCTAACCAGGCTGCTCTACAAGGAACAGCTCCCCTCAAAATGCCTCCCACAGTAACAGTGTTATAAACTAGAGTTAACTCTAAATACAAATTTGCAGAATTCCATTTTCATGTATTTACTTGAGGAAGGACCCTCAAATATCGAGTGTATACTATTTTTTAAGAAAGCTCATGACCCCAAGATCAAGAGTCACATGCTCTACCAACTGAGCCAGCCAGGCATCCCTAGTAACTGATGCACTAGCAGGTAAGAAGGGATGCAGAGGTAAAACCATTAAGATGCATGCACATGTGAAAGTCGTGTTTTATTGGGGATGACACACAGGAAAATTTCATAGTGTTATGTGCAATGAAGAAAACCCAGGGTGAAATGTTAGAGAAGGATACCTCTTCTCAGTGAGGGGTGACATTTACGCTGAGACAGCATGAGGGCATCCAGGTCATTGTACTCTGAGAAGAGCAATCCAGACAGTAGCTACAAAGCAAGAACAGTGCATGCAAAGGCCCTAAGGCAGAAATGAACTTCGGGAGTGCTTTAGGGCAAGTAAGACACAGAAGCAGGGGAGAAAAGGACAGACTCAGCCCTCAGGGACTTAAGAGATCAATCACTTAAGTGATAAGCACAAGTTAGCTTTCACTGTAGAACTGCTGCAAGAGAAGAGGGATCACAGGGGGTAGAAGTAGCAGGGTAGGAATTTTAAGGTAAGTACAAGGTTTAAACTGGGCAGAGCCTGGAAAACAAGCAGCAGTAGGTATCCAGAGGGTAAAGAAAGGTACATGAACCTGCAGCTGATAGGAATAAACTTAGCCAAGAAGAGGCGATCTTGTGTATCCCAGGACTGAAATGTCTGAAGAAGTTAAGGAGCAAGCCACCATCTCAAACTGTTTTCAAATGATCTTTAGATATCCCAAGAAAGTATGTTTATAGCAAAAAAAAAAAAAAAAAAAAGAAATATGTTGAAGACAACAAGATTATCAATCCACAGAAACAATAAGTTGGTAATAAATCGTAAGAATATTCTAAGATTTCCTTTCTACGGTAAATTTTAAGGCAAGATCTACCTGTACACAGTTGGGGGGTTGGGGAGCAGGGGTGGAAAGGGAGTGTAATCCAACTGAAAATCAATTATGTATCTGTATCTTGAGTGGGGTCATACATTTGTCAAAATTCACTTAAGATCTATACATATATCAATATCATCTAAAAAAAAGTAACAGTGGAGTACAAAAAAGAATTCAGGAGAGGAAATACACAATCAACTAATACAAATGGAGAAAAACTAACACTATAAAAACACAAATGTCAAAATAGGAACTTATAATAGGTTACACTCCACATTCTTAAAAAATTAAAGTGTAATAAACTTGAATATTTCATATAGAAACTAAACCACAAAATACCTGCAATCTCTACTGTTAGGCCTCATACAAAAGGTGATATGTTTTATTCTGTAGTCCCCCAAAAAAATGAGCTCTGAGAAAACTTTAAGATAGGGGCGCCTGGGTGGCTCAGTCGTTAAGCGTCTGCTTTCAGCTCAGGTCATGATCCCAGGGTCCTGGGATCGAGTCCCACATCAGGCTCCCTGCTCGGCGGGAAGCCTGCTTCTCCCTCTCCCACTCCCCCTGCTTGTGTTCCCGCTCTCACTGTGTCTCTCTCTGTCAAATAAATAAATAAAAAATCTTAAAAAAAAAAAAAGAAAACTTTAAGATAGCCAAAGACAGGTAACCAAAATAGTAACAACATGAAGAGACACCAAACAACTGCTTGTGTGAATCCATAAAGGGAGGTCCACTGAAAAGAACCCCAGGGATTTATTTTAGGTGATTAGAAAAAGTAAGAAAGGCAAGTAAGCAGATATCTACTATATGCAAGGCAGTGAAGGCAGAAAATCTTAAATTTAAAAGTAGTGAGAATTCAAATAAACCAACAAACAAAAAGCAAAAACACACCCATAAATACAGAGAACAAACTGATGGCTGCCAGAGGGGAGCAGGGTGGGGGAATGGGAAAATGGGTGCATAAGGAATATAGGGGAGAAAAAAAAAAAAGTTGTGAGAATTCATTGTTCACAAAAGACACCATGGGGGGCGCCTGGGTGGCTCAGTCGTTAAGCATCTGTCTTTGGCTCAGGTCATGATCCCGGGGTCCTGGGATCGAGCCCCGCATCGGGCTCCCTGCTCTGCGGAAGCCTGTTTCTCCCTCTCTCACTCCCCCTGCTTGTGTTGCCTCTCTCACTGTGTCTCTCTTTGTCAAATAAATAAATAAATAAATAAAACCTTAAAAAAAAAAAAAAAAGACACCATGGACCACACTATATTTTCTGTGTATGATCATTCCATTTAAGAGTCCTAACCTAAACTGAATTGTGAGCAGACCATCCTCAATCAACACCAGATAACTCATGAGGGGCTTTTGCTTATGGAAATTCCCACATACTGGGCTGAATACTTTTGTCTGAATTTAAATCATGAATTACAAACAGAATATTCAGGTATTTAGCAGTCTCTTTAAGCTATGATTCAAGGCCTACAATACAGCTCCAATATAGCTTTGGACCTCTATCTCTTATCTGTACCACTCCTCAAAACTACCCCATCCTTCTAATCAAACTGGAAATTTTTTACCAAGGACAACTTGCATTTGCCACTTCCTTACTTTGGGGGGGGGTTGAGAACCCCCCAAATTTACTGTCAAAATAGATCAATTTCATGGTCCTGCTGCTCCCTTCTCAACTGCACAGTTTTTCATCCTCTGGCTCTCCAGGTTTTAAACTCTATTAATTACATATAAAAATATCAAAAATTATATCACAATTAATATCCATATAATACTTCACCTTTCCCAAGTCCTTTCTCCCATATTAACCTATAACCTCCTTAAACATAGTGGCTCTATTAGTCATAAAAATCCCTCAAGGATCAATATTTCCTAAAGCCAAATGTTTTCATTGCATTAGAATGTTACATAATCTCCTGTTATTAAAATACCGTCCAGTTATGGTCCCAACTTAAAAAGGAACCAAAACAGAAGGGGAAAAAAGGTTCAATTTAAGGATGTAATTGCCAAATGTTTCATGAAGCATGTTTTATTATATAATGGAAAACACAAACTTTCCCCACAAATTAAACACCCATACACAGTTATCTGATAAACCCCCATAGTGTACTTGAAAATCTGTGGTACAGAATTGGTAACCATTAAATTCTACTAAAGCTCTATTTATGGTTATAAAATATGTAACTCCACTTCATTTTTCTTTAATGTATTTCACTGTATTATGTATCTGTGGACATCAAATAGTATACAGATTCATAAAAGGCTGAAGAGACAACTCTGATTTCAAAAATCCAGTTTCTCACAATGCCAGACATACTAGTTTCTGGCTTTTCTACCTTCACAACACTCTTCCTGTTTTTTGGTCTGTGACAACAGAGAATAAAGGTACTTGTACTTTTGATAACTTTAATCTGTCTACATTCTACCAAAAATGGAAGCTATTTTTAATATACAGTTTTATCATTATAGAACTGTAGAAAGGTTTTAAGTTTGGGCACTGTAAAACATCCAATATAAATCTGTTAAAGTTCTAAGACTCCAAAGTGTAGAAGTAAAATCTTATTTTCTGTTGACCTGAATGCTTCCGAACTAATCTATATTTGACTCCAATGTCAAATTAGTCATGTCATTTTGGAATATTAAAACATATAATAATTATATATTTACTTTCAAAAAGTCATTCCAACCTCTATCTTGATTGGCACAACTAGAAGATTATATTCCAAAACAAAGTCAAGAAAAGGACATACGTTGGCTAGTGGCAATGATAAAACCATTCATTTTGCCTAATCATTCTTAAATCTTAATTGAGAGTATAGTGAATGAAAAGGAAGACTATCAACCAGTGCTTTATAAATGCTTTCTGCTAAAGGTAGGCTTCTATCAAGGATGGGCTTGCTCTTTTGCCATTTGACACTAGTCTATTCAGCCACCTGGAACACTTCCTGTCAATATGTGTGAAGATCATGTGTGGCCACGACTGGCTCAAAAGTCGGTTTCCAAACTGACAAATTAACACTAAGAGAAACCGAAAAGAATTGTTTTTTTATACCCCACTTGTTCAAAAGTCTAAACCTAAGAAAATAATAAAAATAAAATCAGAGAAGTAATGGTACAGAAAGGCAAATAATTTTTCTAAAAACCAAAATGATTCACATGCACCATAAGCAATCTGCCTGCATTTGAAGATGTTTAGAAAAATAAATAAATATCCATTTAAACCAAACCTCTATTCTGTCAGTTAACTGGAGTCTGTCACCTTTCTGAAGAGCGGACAGAATAACAACCTCAAATTTAACTTATGAAAATTATAACTTGGCAAACAAGGTTCTTTACTGGCTGTTTAACAAAACAACTATGGCAACCCCACAAATAAATCAAGTTCTGCTATGGGATACTGTCCTTACTTCTCCGTTCCCTCTTCTACAAAAAAGTCAGGTATTTCCAACATCCTAACTGTTACGTTAAACTCCATGTAACGAACTATATCTCACAGTATCCCTCTACCTAGGCAATAAGTTCTGAGACTTTGTTACAGAGAATAGCTTCAAAGAAAGCATACATCCTCTCCCCAACAAACACACCACACACAGCCAAGAAATAGAACACATGAAAGAAGAAAACATGGATAATACTAATAATCCATGTATATATTCTATAAATATATAAGCCATTCCATTTCTTATCTGTCAAATGAAGTCAAGTGACCCCAGCAGGTGGCTGCAACTTCACTACTCCATTTATTTAGAATTACAAGCTACAATTCATTCTTTTCCAAAAGCTCTAGGATTATTTGTGAGGAGCACTTCAGTCTTGTAAAGGGATACTAAATTTTTTCATATACGCTGACCACAATACTGCAAAATAATGGAAAATCCACCGTCAAAGAGCTGTCAAATTCAAGCTCATTAATCATCTAATTTCATTAGATAGAAAAAAAACCTATTTCACACATTTCAATGAAAATATAAAACAACTAAGAATATCAATTACAGATAACAATTACTTAAAGTAGTCAACTGATTGTACTTAAAGCATTCACAAACCCTAAGTGGTCAAGGACAAGTAAAGCTATGCTTTTCAAACAATTTTTTTTTAAACTACTTAACTTCTCAATTCTAGAGTCAAGCATTAACTTTTAAAGTCACCTAGTTATATACAAATGTTCTCAACAGACATAAGATTTGGGAAGGCACATTAAACAGACTAAGATTTGCTACCACCCATTCACCCAAAGGATTTTTCTATCAAGTCTTAAAATGTTACATTCTAACATCTTAACAAATTATTTCCAGCACTGCTGAAGTTACTTGTAACCATCAGGAAGCCAAAGTCATCCCAACAAACTGTCTTAACACTTACTTGACCAGTTACAGGTCAATCATAATTCAGGCGTGCTTCAAAGTACGAAAACTCCACGAATCAACTAACCCTAAAACATTATATACATTTAGGAAGTTTTTCTAGACACTCAGTCCTAAATTAGACACAAGTGTGCCCCATGATTAATGATAAACAAACAAAAAGTGTATATAAAAAAAGTTGATGCTCCAAATATACTCAATTCCAAGGAGGCTCCAAAGAGGTCTGAGACCAAATGCCCTCCATGCAAGAAGAAATTCTCTACTCCTCTCAGGGTCTGCTCAAAACACCAAGTATGAATTGCTCGCCACCAGAGGAAATGCCCCTGCACTTGGGGAAAACTTCATTTCCCAGGACGAGAGTGGTCGGCCTCATCAACAGTCACAACCTCATTTCATGCCCCACAACTGCCCTGCCCAAAGTCAGATTAAACCCCTGGAGTGTTGGGGGTTTTGTTTTTTGAAATATGAACACGTGGGGGGGAGGGCTCACAGAAGGGATCATAGTTAAGGAGCTCTTTTACGTGGGGGCTTAGAGGATGAGGGACCAAAAAGTGAATGGGTAACAGAGAGGGTCCTGGACTCCCAGGATCCCCCAACTCAAATTCCAACTTGGTGGGTGGTAACCAGAAAGTCCCCCACCACCACCAGGCCCCTTTCTTCACCCTTCTTGACCCAACTCCTAGGCCAGTGCCTTTGCCGGGCGCCCTGGGTCTCAGCTCCAGCCCCGAAACTGAAATGCAGAGGGGAGACATTTAGGCCTCGCCTCCCACGGCCTTCCTCCCCCAGCCGGGGCGGGAGGGGACCCAGGAAGCCGCGCTCGGTTCCCGGGGGGGGAGTGGAGGGCCTAGGCCGCGCCTCCCAGCCGGATGGCCCTAGGCCTCGGCCCGCCCGAGGCGCGGCCCGGGGGTCGGGGCGGCGGACTGGGTGCCGGCTCACCCACCTGGGTTGCCAGTCATTCCAGCTCCGCGGGTACTTGGTGCCGCCGCCGCCGCCGCCGCTGCTCAGCCGAGACCCCGGGGCTCTGCGGCTCATTACCTTCCCCGACACGACATGGCCAAGCGCCGCCGCCCAAAGAAGCGCGAGTCGCCGCCCGAACCGACCGCCGCCGACACTCCGCTCCCGCCCGGGGCTTAGGAGGAAGCCGAAGAGGAGGAGGAGGAGATGGAGGAGGCGGCAGAGGGCGGGGGAGGCGGACGGCCGTTCCGGGTTCCGCCTGAGCCCGCAGCGCAGGACGAGGAGGGGGGGGTGGCGCCGCAAGGGGGAGGCGGAGGAAGAGGAGGCGACGTCTCTTCCAGGGCCGAGGGCGGCCCGCGACGCCGGGACCCAAGAGGAAGAGGACGGCGAGGAGGAGGCGGTGGCAGCGGCTCCTCACGCTCACACAGCCACGGCTTCCCCGCCTCCCGGCTCCGCCCGCCGCGCCGCCGCTACCGCACGGCATGCTGGGAGCGAGGGGCGGTGCCGGCGCCCGCCGGGCCAGGAGAGGGGCGGGGCCGGCTACGGGGGCGGGGCCGTCCACGGGGGCGGGGCCGGCTACGGGGGGCGGGGCCGGGCGGGCGGGCGCGGCGAGCGGGTCGTCCTCCCGCGCCCGGAGCTTGCCTCCACTCCCCGGGGACCGCGCTAAGGTCTCCGCCCCGCCGCGGGGGATCATGGGAGAGGGGAATCTCCGCCACCACCCCCACGCGCACACCCTCCCAAATGCTCTCCCGAAAGCACCAGACCCGGGAGGGCTGGGCAGTCGGGTGTAAACAGGCATCCAATAAAGGACCTGGGGTGCCCTTTGCGCGCGCGCTCACAACGACGCGCGCGCACACGCAGGTATCCCTTTAGGGCTCACGTGTGCCCATTTTCCCCACCCTATACGGTAAAAAGTAAAAATAAAAAAGAGAGAGGGTGGATAGCCACCTACCCAGCCCCCACCTGAAATGTGCCCATGGAGTCCTTACATCTCGCCCGTCTCTTCACATTGTAAAAAACTAGAGGGTGCCCCGCAATCCCTGTCCCCTGCAATGTGAAATGTGCTTAGAAATTCTCCCACCTTATACTTGCCCACCTTCCCCACCGGAAAGAATCTGGCTGGTAGGGGCAGAGTTGCACACCTGAGCACATCCCCCCACCCCCACGGTGCCCCGGAAAGATTTCACTAAAGCATCTGATACATAATGTGGATGCAGATGCACAGAGGAAAGCTGAGCAAGATGCACATCAAACAGGGGAGGTCCCTTTGGGGAGGATAGTCAAGAGTGTCTTTACGTCAACACAGAGGGTCTTAACCCATTTTACGTTGCAAGAAGACAGTCTATTTTTTTGTGTAATTAAAAATTGTTATCTAAAGTACTTGAAAAAAAAATAAATTAAATTTTAAAAAGTTAAAGAAAATCACCTTGGCTGCAGCGTGACAAATTTCCATAGGCTAGATTCCCAGAAGCGGAATTACTGGGGGAACGATATTAACAATTTTGAGTCTTTTTCAAAGATTTTATTTATTTGACAGAGAGATACAGCGAGAGAGGGAACACAAGCAGCGGGAGTGGG
This sequence comes from Mirounga leonina, assembly GCF_011800145.1. Lineage (NCBI taxonomy): Eukaryota > Metazoa > Chordata > Mammalia > Carnivora > Phocidae > Mirounga > Mirounga leonina. The sequence continues at coordinate 35,425,649 of NW_023270453.1, forward strand.
AGAGGGAAAGCAGGCTTCCCGCGGAGCAGGGAGCCCGATGTGGGGCTCCATCCCAGGACCCTGGGACCATGACCTGAGCCGAAGGCAGACGCTTAACGACTGAGCCACCCAGGCACCCCTTTAACTTTTTTTAAAGATTTCACTTAAAAATATATATTTTATTTATTTATTTTTGTGAGAGAGAGAGAGAGAGGGAGCAGGGAAGGGGCAGAGGGAGAAGCAGACTCCCCACTGAGCAGGGAGGTCACGTGTGACTTCATCCCAGGACCCTGGGATCATGACCTGAGCCGAAGGCAGACACTTAACTGACTGAGCCACCCAGGCCCTAAAGATTTCACTTTTTTTTTTTTTTTTTTTTTTTTTTAGTAATCTCTACATGCAACATGGGGCTCGAACTTACAACTCCAATATCAAGAGTCGCATGCTCAGCCAGGCGAGTCAGTGATTTTCTTTTCCAATAAAAATCAGATCATGTCACCATCTTACTTAAAACCTATTAATGGCTTCCCATTCTTCTTAGGATAAAACTAAGAGCCTACAGGAGTCTATAAAAGCTAGTTTCTTCTTTTTTTTTTTTAAGATTTTATTTATTTATTTATTAGAGAGCGAGCGAGCAACAGCATGAGAGAGGAGAGGATCAGAGGGAGAAGCAGGCTCCCCGCTGAGCCGGGAGCCCGATGTGGGACTCAATCCCAGGCCCCTGGGATCATGACCTGAGCCGAAGGCAGTCGCTTAACCAACGGAGCCATCCAGGCACCCATATAAAAGCTAGTTTCTTCTACGTTGTAAACATCTTACCCAAACAGCTCATACTCAGAACAAGATCCTACTGGTGGTTATCAATTTTGTCTTCATAGTAAAATCCCCACACCTAGGCTGCACCCCGGACCAATTAAATCTGAATTTCAGGCATCAGTCTTTTTTTTTTTTTTTTTAAGTAATCTCTAAGCCCAAAGTGGGGCTCAAATTCACGACCCTCAGATCAAGAGTTGCATGCTCTGCAGACCTGAGCCAACCAAGGGCTCCCAGGCATCAGTATATTTTTAAGGCTTCCACAGGGGATTCTAAAGTGCAACCAAGGGCACCTGGGTGGCTCAGTTGGTTAAGTGACTGCCTTCAGCTCAGGTCTTGATCCCAGGATCCTGGGATCCAGTCCCACATCGCGAGCTCCCCCTGCTCTGTGGGGAGCTTGCTTCTCCCTCTCCCTCTGCCTGTCACTCCCCCTGCTTGTGCTCTCTCTGTGTCAAATAAATAAGTAAAATCTTTTAAAAAAATAAAAGTAAAAAATAAAAAAATATGAAGCGTAACCAAGACTGAGAAATACCACCTTCAAGCCCTTAAGCCCTGAAAAAGTTTATTGGTGTCCCCCTACCCCCAACCTTGCCTCCCAGTATATGTGAGTTTTAAAAACAATTCTAGGGGCGCCTGGGTGGCTCAGTCGTTAAGCATCTGCCTTCAGCTCAGGTCATGATCCCAGGGTCCTGGAATCGAGCCCCCACGTCGGGCTCCCTGCTCGGCGGGAAGCCTGCTTCTCCCTCTCCCACTCTCCCTGCTTGTGTTCCCTCTCTCACTGTGTCTCTCTCTGTCAAATAAATAAATAAAATCTTTAAAAAAAATAAAAACAATTCTAAACCACTGGGGGGTAGAAAAAGAAGAAGTGAAAGACCAGTTTTTCCCATGGCAACTACTTGGATACTTAAAAAAAAAATACATCAAATGTGATCAACTCTCAAAACTTTCAAAAAAATGTTATCTTGTTTCTTTTGGTGGTTCTGCTTCGGGGCTCCCTTAGCACTTCTCCCCTCCACTCCAATCATAGGGACTGATTTTCTGTTCTTCCCTCTGCCTGCAATGCCTTTCCTATATTTGTTGCCATCAGGGTTGGGACTTGGGTGAGGTGAGTGAAGTGCCTAGGGTGCCAAATTGAAGGAGGCACTCGCTCTCAAGGTCATGTGCAGACAGACCTGCCAGTGAGTGCCTCCCTAATATTTGGGGGTCTAGGCACCTCATCTGCCTCACCTTAGTCCTTGCACTGTTTTCCATGACCCATCTCAATTATTCTGAGAGGTTTTCCATGACCTCCCTGCCCAATGCCCTTATTAGGGACTCTCTGTCACACACCCTATTTCTTTTCTTGGCAGCACCCATCACTATCTGCAAGTATTGGGTTTCTTCGCACATTTATTATCTGTCTCACTCTTAGAATAGGAGCTCTATCTGTGAAAGCAAAGTCCACACCTGTCCATCTCTACCCCATGGATCCTCAGCACACAGCACAGCACCTGACCCAGAGTAAACACTCAAAAAATAGTTGTTAATGGAAGAATGAAATGGAAATTATCTAAAATATGAACCAAGATTGATACAAAAGTATTATTCTCATTTTTACTTATTAATAGCCCAAAGGTGGGGGGAAAGGAACATTATCTCAATGCTCACCAATAGGAAACTGATTAGGGGACAGTATATTCATAGTTGGAATTTTCTGCAGCCATTAAAAATTATATTTATAGGGGCACCTGGTGGCTCAGTTGGTTAAGCATCTGCCTTCATCTCAAGTCATGATCACAGGGTCCTGGGATCAAGCCCTGAATTGGGCTCCCTGCTCGGTGGGGAGTCTGCTTCCCCCTCTCCCTCTGCTGCTCTCCCTGCTTGTTTCTCTCTCTCTCTCTCTTAAAAACTTATATTTATGAAGAATTCTTAATGAAATCAGGAAAATATTATGTTAATGTGTTTAAAAAAATCATGAGATTCAAAAGTAAATATGTACTGTTTCCTCCTCTCAGTTAAAAAAAAAAGGAGGAGTGATGTGCCTGGGTGGCTCCCTCGGTTAAGCGACTGGCTCTTGATTTCAGCTCAGATCATGATCTCACAGTTGTGAGATCAAGCCCCCTGTTGGGAGTCTGCTTGAAGATTTGCTTTCTCCCTCTCTCTCTGCCCTTCCCCCACGCTCTCTCTCTTTCTCTCAAATAAATAAATCTTTTATTTTATTTTATTTTATTTTATTTATTTGAGAGAGAGCACAAACCAGGAAGAGAGGCAGAGGGAGAGGGAGAAGCAGAATCTCCACTGAGCAGGGAGCCCGATGTGGGGCTCAATTCCAGGACACTGGGATCATGACCTGAGCCGAAGGCAGATGCCCAATCAACTGAGCCACCGAGGTTCCCCTCAAATAAATAAAATAAATAAATCTTTAAAAAAAATAAAATAAATAAAAAATAAATAAAAAATAAAAAAGGAGGAGAAAACAGGAAAGAGAAAAAAGGAAAATGCATTAAATGTGCCTAATATTAATGTCCTGTGATCCATGGGATCATGGGTGATTTTTTTTTCTTGCTTATTGCTGGCTTCCTAATTAGAATACAGACATGATAGTTGTAAAACAAAATTTGTTTAAAAACTAAAAGTAAGCATTCAATAATTATGTGTTGAATGAATGGACAAAGAATGGATACCCTCAGGGTGTGGCAGTGACCCACAGAGACCAATTAAATAAACTTTGACCGGGGCACCTGGGTGGCTCAGTCGGTTAAGCGTCTGCCTTCGGCTCAGGTCATGATCTCAAGGTCCTGGGTTCAAGCCCCGCAATGGGCTCCTTGCTCTGTGGGAAGCCTGCTTCTCCCTCTGCCTGCAGCTCCCCCTACTTGTGCTCTCTCTCGTTCTCAAATAAATAAATAAATAAATTTGGCCAACCTATAGAGTCTTAGCTCTAATGATAGAGACCAACTCCAGCTAATGTTTACTGAGCATTTACTAATGCCAGCCACTGAGCCAAATGCTCTGTGTGAGTTACTTCATGGAAATTTCCAAAACCACGCTAGGACGTCGGTATCTCTGATGCCAACAGGAACTGAGCAGCCTGCCTAAAGTCACACAGCTGGTAACAGACAAGGACTCTCACAGGCAGGGACAGAAGAGACATATGGTTCTCACCTCACATTTATCAAAGGCCTCAGATTTAGACCTTGGACTTTATTGCCTAATGAGGTTGTTATACACAGAGTCCCAGAGACACACTGATGGGAAAGAAGTCAGGAATTTTAAAATTGTGCACCTTTAAAAAAATAAATAAAATAGGGGCGCCTGGGTGGCTCAGTTGGTTAAGCAACTGCCTTTGGCTCAGGTCATGATCCTGGAGTCCAAGGATCAAGTCCTGCATCGGCTCCCGGCTCAGCGGGAAGTCTGCTTCTCCCTCTGATCCTCCCCCCTCTCATGTGCTCTCTCTCGCTCTCTCAAATAAATAAATAAAATCTTTTAAAAAATAAATAAATAAAATAAAATAGTGCACTCTTACCAGTCCATACCCCTATAGGGGTTATGCATGAATACTTCCTAATAAATGATAATCATTACCTGGTGAATAAGTAATTATAATGCATTATTGGGTTTTTTCCCCTTTGTGTTAAAAGTGTTCAGTTGTAAAAAGAGAACTCCTAAAATACACCATATATTCTGTGCCCTGTTGGCTATTTCTTATACATTCTTATATTTTTTATATCAGAACCTCAAAATCTCTGAGTTGACCTGAGCCTTTAACTTCTGAAAGACCCTGGCATCAGAATCTGAACATAGGCCAACCACAGGGTCCTTAACCACCAGGATTTTTCTAGATAGATCTTCCAAATTTCCTAGATAGAGACTTAAATTGATATCCCAAGTAAACAAAAGCTAAGGCTCTCTCTTGTTTCCTTTAATCCTTAGATCTGGCACAGGACTAACCCCAATTCGGCTCTAAGAATTAAGGAACCCTATTCTCAAACAGGAGACTCAAGTACAAGAGTGATTTTTTCAAATACAATCTTAAAAGCAAATTCACATCATAGAGACATTAAAGCAGATTTTAAAAAAAGAAAAACAGCAGCCCTCTTATACATGCTCCCAGCTAGGAAATCTTTGTCACAGGTCAAGCTCCCTCAGTAAGGGCTATTTTTGAGTTTTCGAGTTGGTGCTTGAAGGAACTTGGCCGGGAAACTCATGACACATTTGAAATCTCCACTTAGGCTGCCTCAGCTTGAGGCAAGGGCCAAGCTTCTATGAATCAGGGCACAAGACGTGCTGCCCAGTGGCTCATGCATTCTCCAAACAATAAAATGGGAGGACGATGATGCCTGGCCAAAGCTATTTGTGACTTATGAAGTGGAGAAAACACAGAGTGAGATTCTCCCAAGCTTGGCCCTGGAGGCAGCCAAGGATTTGCCTGGCTGCTACTAAAAGAACCAGCTCCTTTGCTTCTGAAGATTAAAGCAGTATGTGGGACATACGTAAATAAAATGCAAATTTAGTAAATAAAATCTCCAGCAGTAAATCCTTGCCATGTCTTGTTGGTACAGTTATCATTTAACATTTTAAAAAGATATCCTGTGTATATCTCTTTCCTTTACCTGGTCAATGTCTTTCTGAAGAAGTGGATTGCATGGGAGCAAAACGTTTTGTTTTGAATATTAATCAGCAAGCCAGAGATAACAGAGAGATACCACACCTTCCTTTCTCTCTGGCTTTCAGAAGGAGCTCCTAGCAGTCTAGCCTTAGGTTTCTTCCTGTTGTGTTAATCCCTCACTTCTAGAGCCTCTCCCTCAGTTCCTCACCAGCAATAGCCTTCTTATTAACATCTTGCCTAAAGCCACGACCCCCAAGATTGAGTTGAAGAGAAGGGATATTAATGTGTGATGGGGACAGGCAGAGGAAGTATGCAGATGGAAGTTAAAGTTAGGGTAAAGGAGAGTGGTGCCTTTAGTTTTTGTTGTCACTGCTTGGAAGTCACCCAAATCTGATGATGATGGTGATGACACACAATTCATAATAACACTAACATTTATTGGGCACTTGTTACTTGCCAGTTGCGGTGCTAAGGGCTTTATATAACTAGCTCATTGCTCACTGAATCCTCAACCCTAGCACATAAAGTTGGTTGCTCTTCTTCTCATTTTATAGTTGATGAAGCAGAGGTTATAAAGCACATGACTTACCCAAGGTAACATTGCTAGGAAGTAGAGTTGAAATTTTTTTTTTTTAAGATTTTATTTATTTATTTGAGAGAGAGGATGAGAGAGAGCATGAGAGGAAAGAGGGTCAGAGGGAGAAGCAGACTCCCCACTGAGCAGGGAGCCCGATGCGGGACTCGATCCCAGGACTCCAGGATCATGACCTGAGCTGAAGGCAGTCGCTTAACCAACTGAGCCACCCAGGCGCCCGAGTTGAAAATTTTTTAATGATTTTGTTTTCTCAAGTAATCTCTACACCCAACGTGAGGCTCAAACTTACAACCCCGAGATCAAGAGTTGCATGCTCTACCTACTGAGCCAGCCAGGTGCCCCAGGTTTAATTTCGTAAAAGAGTTAAATTGCCTATCAGGTAAGACAGGGGTAAATATTTCCCTCCAGAGCATCTTGCTGACATAGAACCTTTCAGCCTCTTTAGTGGACTGCTGTATGTGTCATAACTGAAACAATCACTTCATCCCATGCCAAAGGAGCAAATGAAGGCTTATTCTGGAAGGTCTTTTGTGCTAAAATGATTTGAAGGTCACACTGCTTGGCACGGTGTTTGGACTGTCCCCCAAGCATGCCACCTCTTAGGGGACCCTCCCTGCTGGGCCCTGGAAGAAGCTTCTCAGAAAAAGCATGATTTCAGGTGGCTTTTGGATGAAGGGGAAGCAGATGGCCGCATATTACATCACCTCAGATAAAGGAAACAAATACGAAAATAATAGGATGTAGAAAAATAATAGCCTAATCTCCAAATCATCAGTGAGTGTTTGGGAAACATTTATTCTCAGCGAATCCCAGGGATAGTAGAGAGCTAATAAATGATGAAGCCTGGCCCTGTGCTCCCCAATTTAAGAGCAGAACCCACCTTTTCTACCATTTTGTTAACATAATAATGATCACTCATCTTAATTATATTTATTTCTTTTTTTTTAAAGATTTTATTTATTTATTTGACACAGAGAGAGACAGCAAGAGAGGGAACACAAGCAAGGGGAGTGGGAGAAGGAGAAGCAGGCTTCCCGCCGAGCAGGGAGCCCGATGCAGGGCTCGATCCCAGGACCCTAGGATCATGACCTGAGCCGAAGGCAGATGCTTAACGACTGAGCCACCCAGGCGCCCCAATTATATTTATTTCTAACCACCACTATTTCTCAAACTCTAGAAGGTAAATATTATCAAATCCTTTTTTTTTTTTTTCATAGGAAGAAACTGCACTTGGAAAATGCAGTGAGTTACCTGCCCCAGGCCACACAGCTTGATAAGTGGCAGAAACTGGGCTACCTAATGCCAAAGACACCCCCTTACCTGAAAACCACCTGAGGGGCCTATAAGGAGGACCATTTTTCTGACCATGTTATAATATACCAAAATGATGCATAGAATTCTAAACACCTAGTCATTTTTACCAGTGAGATATGTTTTGGAGAACCAGGTTTAATTTTTTTTCTCCATATATGTTCATCGAGAGAAACTGGTGGGAGGTATCCCAGAAGGATAGTGGCAGGTATATGTTAACATATTGTGTCTCTTGGTCTCTCTGTTCTATTTTCTGTTTCTAAGTTTTCTCTAATGGAAAAAATGTCACATTGCGAAAATTCTCCCTCAAATAATCCTTCTGTTCTGGTAGATCTCTGCATCCCTAGAACACTGCCATTATATCAAATTCCATATATCCTGCTCCTGAAACCTCCAGGAATAGTGAAATAATTGGATTACCATGCAGCCATGGTATTCTTTTTTTTTTTTTTTAAAGATTTTATTTATTTATTTGAGAGAGAGAGAATGAGAGACAGAGAGCACGAGAGGGAAGAGGGCAGAGGGAGAAGCAGACCCCCTGCTGAGCAGGGAGCCTGATGCGGGACTCGATCCCAGGACTCCAGGATCATGACCTGAGCCGAAGGCAGTCGCTTAACCAACTGAGCCACCCAGGCGCCCCAGCCATGGTATTCTATAGAAAACATTCTATATATGTTTATACACGTAGGAGTGGGATCTGTGCAGCTCCATGTGACGTGACCTCCCCACTTAGAAAAGCCCTGAGTTCTCCTTAATGCTTTGCTGCTGCCATCTTGAAATACTTAATGGATTTTGAAGAAGGGGCTCTGCGTTTTCATTTTGCATTAAGACCTACAAGTTATGTAACCGGTTCTGCCTGGTATAACGGGTAGAGCACAGGGGTCAGCAAACTTTTCCTGTAAAAGGCCAGAGAGTAAATATTTTAGACCGTGCAGGCCGTGTGATCTCTGTTGAAACGACTCAACTCTGCCACAGTTGTAGAAAAGCAGCCCGAGCCGATGTCAACGAATGAGTGGGCGGTGCCTCAGCAAAAAATCTAATTACAAAAACAGGCAGCTGGCTATATTTGGTCTACAGGCTATAGCTTGCCCATCCCTGGTAGAGCACGAACTTTCTTAAAGGTATATTATTGCAAGTAATAAGAATAAGAGTCATAACACAGTCCATTTTCCATACACAGACCATGGGAATGTGTGCCTTGGCCGCTGAGAAGCCAAACGGGACAATGCGTGAATGGGTGTACCTGCTACTTTCTATTTGTCCTTGCAGATCTGCTCTCCAGCCTTCTCCTCCCTGCTCTGGGCCCTAGAGGTTGACCTGTATGGGCTGCATCGCAGGGTCCTTGTCCCTGCCTTCTGGGTTGAGTTCTGCCAATAGGAGGCACCACCAGATGGGAGAGTTGGAGCAGAGTGATGTCAGGATGTTTATTCCTCCAGCTTCATCCCTGCAGTTCACCTGGAGGTGGCTGCATCCCTCCACTGAAGGCCACAGTCCCTGCCCTACAGCTGTCTTCATCCAGCTACCTTTGCCAGGGCCTAAGGGTGATAGAGGCTCCTTGCTGTTACTAGCCCGGGGTTACCGTGTCTCCTTTGTTAGTTTATCAGAACTCTGCCAGGGACGCCTGGGTGGATCAGTCGGCTAGGTGTCTGCCTTCGGCTCAGGTCATGATCCCAGAGTCCTGGGATCGAGCCCCGCATGGGGCTCCCTGCTCAGCGGGAAGCCTGCTTCTCCCTCTCCCACTCCCCCTGCTTGTGTTCCCTCTCTCTCTCTCTCTCTCTCTCTGACAAATAAATAAATAAAATCTTAAAAAATACCTCTGCCCACCCCTCTGTCAACAGTTCCTTTACTAAATTTTCTTATTATTTCCTTGGTCGGTTTTACCAGCTGTTTCCCGAAAGCCCCTGGCTGAACAGTGAGGCAATCCAACGATTCACATCAGCATGAGCCACCACCACTCCTGGAGCTGAAAAGGCAAAAGCGGGTGCTGCCAGAGCCCACGGGGCCCTGGTCACACCTGAGAGAAGATGTGGGCCAGGTCTTTCCCCTGGGCGCTGGAGCCACGAAGGTGATTCTGAGGCAGAGACAGAGAAGATAAATGCCCTGGCTTCTGCCTTCCTCCTGCCCTCCAATCTCAGGCCAGTGACTGTTACTGGTTCAACGCAGCTGGGAGTCAGCTCACAGGAGAGCCTGGAA
>NW_023270453.1:35436806-35565434 GCF_011800145.1 Mirounga leonina
AGTAGGTGGATAGGAAGGGAGAGTCAGGGAGTTAATATTTAGTAGGTAGATTATTTAATGGGAGGATGAAAAGTTTCTGGAGGTGGATGGTGGGGATGGTAGCATGACAATGTGAATGTACTCAATGTCATAGGACTGCACACATAAATGATAAATTTTATGTTATGTATATTTTACCACAATTTTTAAAACGGTAAAAAGAGAGAGAAAGAAAGAACAAGTCATATGAACGAATACTGTTCTCTATTTAATAACTTTGCCTTCCTAATATTAACAGCAAATGAAAATAACAATGTTTAACATTTTTTAAAAGATTTTTTATTTGTTTGAGAGAGAGAGAGAGAGAAAAGAGGGAGGAGCAGAGGAAGAGGGACAAGCAGACTCCCGGCCGAGCACGGAGCCAGATGCAGGGCTTGATCCCACAAAGCCAAGCTGAAATCAAGAATCGGATATTCAACTGACTGAACCATCAAGGTGCCTCAGCCATCTCTAACTTTTACTTTTAATTTTCTTACTTTTTAGTTTTTCCATCTTGCATAATAGAAACTTTATTTTATTGTATTTTACTTTAATTCCTGTGTAGTTAACATGCAGTGTTATATTAGTTCAGGTGTACAATATAGTGATTCAACAATACATTACTCAGTGCTCATCATGATAAATGTACTTCTTTATTCCCTTTACCTATTTCACCCGTCCCCCATGCACCTCCCCTCTGGTAAGCATTAGTATGTTCTCTATAGTTCAGAGTCTGGTTTTGGTTTTGGTTTTTGATTTGTCTCTTTGTTTGTTTGTTTTGTTTCTTAAATTCCACATATGAGTAAAATCATATGGTATTTGCCTTTCTCTGGCTGACTTATTTCGCTTAGCATTATACTCTTTAGATCCATCTGTGTTGTTGTAAATGGCAAGATTTCATTCTTTTTTATGGCTAAGTAATATTCCATTGTATATATTACTATATACTATATATATATATATACACACACCACATCTTCTTTTCCAATCATCTATTGATGGGCACTTGGGCTGCTTCCATAACTCGGCTATTGTAAATAATGCTGCAATAAACATAGGGGTGCATATATCTTTTCGAATTAGTGTTTACATATTCTTTGGGAAAATATCCAGCAGTGGAATTACAGGATCATATGGTAATTCTATTGTTAAATTTTTTTTTTTAAAGATTTTATTTATTTATTTGAGAGAGAGAGAATGAGAGAGAGAGAACACATGAGAGGGGATAGGGTCAGAGGACAAAGCAGACTCCCTGCCGAGCAGGGAGCCCGATGCGGGACTCGATCCCAGGACTCCAGGATCATGACCTGAGCCAAAGGCAGTCGCTTAACCAACTGAACCACCCAGGCGCCCTCTATTGTTAAATTTTTGAGGAAACTCCATACTGTTTTCCACAGTGGCTGCAACAATTTGCATTCCCACCAGCAGTGCACAAGGGTTCTTTTTTCTCCACATCCTTTCTTTTATTTTTTAAAATTAATTAGTAATTTAATTTTGAAAGTAATGAGTTAATAATTTTTCATATTTATACAGTTAAGTAAGCTCTACACCCAACGTGGGGCTCAAACTCATTACCCCAGGATCGAGAGTGAGCCAGCCAGGTGCCCCAATAGATTTTCTCATGTGTTATTTACAGAAATAGTTTTTAGATTAAAAATATTGCTAGCATCAGTCATGTCCATCAGAATAGAGTTTGGGAAAACTGTCAAAACCTAATTAACTGTATTCAAACTTTTTGAAAGAAAGAACATGTGAATAAGAGTGGTAGTTTAGAGGCACCTGGCTGGCTCAGTCCTTAAGAGTACGCAATGCTTAATCTCTAGGTCATGAGTTCAGGCACCGCACTGGGCCTAGAACATACTTAAAAAAAAAAAAAGAGTGGTAGTTTAGATTGATATTATCTAATATGGTAGCCACTGGCCACTTGTGGCTATTGAGTACTTTGGAATGTGGCTCGTTTTCACTGAGACATGCTGTAAGTAAAATATGCACCAGCTTCCAAAGACTTTTATTACCTAAAAACAGAGTGTAAAATATCTCATTAATAATTTTTATGTTGATTATATGAAGTGATATTTTACCTACATTTGGTTATGTCAAATATACTATTAAAATTAATTTCACTTGTTTCTCTTTCCTTTTTTTTAAAGGTGGCTAGTAGAAAGTTTAAAATTACATATATAGCTCAAATTATGTTTCTATTGGACAGTGCTGTGCTAGATAAAGGATAAGTATGTATCCTTGGTTGAGCACTGTCTAAAGGATGCTGACACTGTATCTGGGCAACTCTGGAGATACAAGCTATCCCGTGGGCATTGGTTAGTTCATCACAGTCTCTGCTAAGAATTCTCTCCCCAGGTGTCCTCGCAAGACCTAAACTTTCTATCCTTCGAGGCCCAAATCAATTTTTTTTTTTTTTTTGAGAGAGATCGAGCTTCGCATGATCAGGGTGAGGGGCAGAGGGAGAGGGAGAGAGAATCTTAAGCAGGCTCCATGCCCAGTGTGGAGCCCAACTCAGGGCTCCCTCTCATGACCTTCAGATTATGACCTGAGCTGAAATCAAGAGTCTGATACAGGGCGCCTGGGTGGTTCAGTTGGTTGAGCGTCTGCCTTCAGCTCAGGTCGTGATCTCGGGGTCCTGGGATCGAGCCCCACATGGGGCTCTCTGCTCAGCGGGGTGTCTGCTTCTCCCTCTCCCTCTGCCCCTACCCCCTGTTTGCATGTGCTATGGCTAAGAAGAAAAAAAAAAAGTCTGACACTTAACTGACTGAGCCACCCAGGCAACACCCTCCCCTCCCAACCCCCTGGGGAAATCAACTCTTACATACAATTTATCTTTACTCTAAGACCTGAAGGAAATCTCCCTTTTCTGACCTTATAGAATTATCTTAACCACTCATTTTGACATATAAATGCATTAAATCTTAATTCCCCAATCATATCAATGTGAGTAATTTTTTTAAAAAAAGATTTTATTTATTGGGGTGCCTGGGTGGCTCAGATGGTTAAGCGTCTGCCTTCGGCTCAGGTCCTGATCCCAGGGTCCTGGGATGGAGTCCCACATCGGGCTTCCTGCTCCTTGGGAACCTGCTTTTCCCTCTGCCTCTCTCTCCGTCTCTCATGAATAAATAAAAAATTTTTTAAAATCTTTAAAGATTTTATTTATTTATTTGACAGAGAGAGAGAAAGCACCAAGTGGAGGATGGCTGAGTTGTCAAACTCGGGGGGCAGGGGGGGAGGCAAGGGCAAGATCACCCAGAGCTTTGTGGGGCATCATAACAGGTCTGGGTTTTATTCCACCTGCAATGCAAAGTCTCTGGAGGATTGTGAGGAAGGGAGAAACATCATGTATGCTTTCAGATCACTCAGGCTTCCATTTATGGGTAGAAGTGGGAGAGGTAGAGACATTGGTTAGTAGGCTGTTGGAGTAGAGACAACAGTAGCTTGAACTGACCTATCGAGTACACGTGGTGGGAAGTGATCACACTTTACATATAATGTTATGGGATATTGGAGCCAAAGCACACAGGCTTACATGAGGGATAAGATGTGGGGTGTGATGTAAAAAAATTAAGATATTTCTCAATGTTTGACCTGAGCAACCAGTGTATGATGATACCATTTATTGGTAAAGGAAAGGCTTGGGAGGAGGCAAATTTGGGTGAAAAGTTCTGTTTTGACCATGTTAAATCCAAGATGTGTTTGAGATCTCCAAGGAGAGATGCAAGCTGGGAGCTGGATATATAAGAATGTGGCCTGACGCTGCAAATTCAAGAGTCATCAGCTTAAAGATGGTGCTTGAAGGGTAAGTGTGAAATCAGTGTTAGAAATAAGTATCTCAAGAAAAAGGAAAGTTATACATTTTCAAGTGCAATTAGACAAATTTAAAAAAACTCACGAATCATCCATCTTAAAGGCCCTTACACATCCCTAAAAGCCCCCTTCAAAATCACCAAGTATGCAACTCTTGCTCTTGGTATTCCAATTAAACCTGCCTTAGAATCTCAAGCACTACTCACAACAAGCAAAAAGCCTTGTATCATCATTGGTGAAAAAGACCTTCTCTGATGCATTTGCATCACATCAGTGCTGCTTTCTGGTTTTTAGAAAAATTACCATTGTGCAATATTTAGACCACCCTACAGTTTAGATGGGCTTTTCCAGATTTGCCTTGGGGAAGTAACCAGTTGATGCTGTCTCCGTGAGGAAACAAAGTATACCCTTTGGGAAAGCAACCTGCTGCTTACAAGTTAAGAAATGCCACTGCACCCCTAACTCCAAGAAGTTTATAATGTAATAATAACAGTAGTCGTGCTAGTTAGCACTATTTACTAAGCATCTACCACATGCCGGGCACTTTATAGACAGAATTCTAACCTTCACACAGTCTTGATGGACAGGTATTATTCTCCCCATTTTACAGATGAAAATATCAAGCCTCAGAAAGATTGTGCATCTGGCTAAAGAAGCAGGTCTGCCTTTCCTTAGACTTTTTCAACAAGCCTAATTATTCAGGAAGCCTTATTCTATATAGGTGCATTTCACTTAGCTCTCGCATTTGCTCGCCTAAAAGTAGAAACCCTGCCATTCTTTTTTTCTTTTCTTTCTTTCTTTCTTTTTCTTTTTTTTTTAATTGACCATGGTTTCCAGCTTATAATGGGTACTCAAATATATACTGAAAGAATAAACTAGAGACACAGATATGACTACCCAAAAAACAACAGATTCATTAAAGGGGTAGCATGGAATTCTAAGAGTCCTGGGATATCACTTAGTCTAGAGCTCATTCCCTTGCAGGACCGAGGTGATGGATGGCCTCAGGAGTGTTGTGAGTGAGTGGCTTTCAGATTCTGCAATAAAAACAAAACAAAACAGAGATACGTTCGTTAGATTACTCCTTTCTGCCCATGGATGCCGCCGAGTATGCATCATTAAAGTCTCCCCTCCCCCTGCCGTCATGTCTAAGTCAGAGCCTCCCAAAGAGCCTGAACAGCTGTGGAAGCTCTTCATTGGAGGTTTGAGCTTTGAAACAACCGATGAGAGTCTGAGGAGCCATTTTGAGCAATGGGGAACGCTTACGGACCGTGTGGTAATGAGAGATCCAAACACCAAGCGCTCCAGAGGCTTTGGGTTTATCACGTATGCCACTGTAGAGGAGGTGGATGCAACCATGAATGCAAGGCCACACAAGGTGGATGGAAGAGTTGTGGAACCAAAGAGGGCTGTCTCAAGAGAAGATTCTCAAAGACTTGGGGCCCACTTAACTGTGAAAAAGATTTTTGTTGGTGGCATTAAAGAAGACACTGAAGAACATCATCTAAGAGATTATTTTGAACAGTATGGGAAAATTGAAGTGATCGAGATCCTGACTGATCTAGGCAGTGGCAAAAAGAGAGGTTTTGCTTTTGAACATTTGATGATCATGACTCTGTAGACAAGACTGTCGTTCAAAAATACCATACTGTGAATGGCCACAACTGTGAAGTAAGGAGAGCCCTATCTAAGCAAGAGATGGCTAATGCTTCATCCAGCCAAAGAGGTCGAAGTGGTTCTGGAAACTTTGGTAGTGGTTGTGGAGGTGGTCTTGGTGGGAATGACAACTTTGGTCGTGGAGGGAACTTCAGTGGTCGATGTGGCTTTGGTGGCAGTCGAGGTGGCGGTGGATATGGTGGCAGTTGGGATGGCTATAACGGATTTGGTAATGATGGAAGCAACTTTGGAGGTGGCGGAAGCTATAATGATTTTGGCAATTACAACAATCAATCCTCAAATTTTGGACCCATGAAAGGAGGAAATTTTGGAGGCAGAAGCTGTGGCCCCTATGGTGGTAGAGGCCAATACTTTGCCAAACCACGAAACCAAGGTGGCTATGGTGGTTCCAGCAGCAGCAGTAGCTACGGCAGCGGCAGAAGGTTCTAATCACTGCCAGGAAACAAAGCTTAGCAGGAGAGGAGAGCCAGAGAAGTGACAGGGAAGCTACAGGTTACAGCAGATTTGTGAACTCAGCCAAGCACAGTGGTGGCAGGGCCTAGCTGCTACAAAGAAGACATGTTTTAGATGATACTCATGTGTATGGGCAAAAAACTCGAGGACTGTATTTGTGACTAATTGTATAACAGGTTATTTTAGTTTCTGTTCTGTGGAAAGTGTAAAGCATTCCAACAAAGGGTTTTAATGTAGATTTTTTTTTTTTTGCGCCCATGCTGTTGATTGCTAAATGTAATAGTCTGATCATGACGCTGAATAAATGTGTCTTTTTAAAAAACAAAACAAAACAAAAAAAACACAAAAGCGTGCCCGGGTGACTCGGTCGGTTAAGCATCTGCCTTTGGGTCAGGTCGTGATCCCAGGGTGCTGGGATGGAGCCCCACCTGGGGCTCCCTGCTTAGCGGGGAGCCTGCTTCTCCCTCTCCTGTTCCCCCTGTTTGTGCTCTCTCTCTCTGTGTCAAATAAATAAATCCTAAAAAAAACTACAAAAAACACCAAGTTATATTAGTTCTCAACATTCAAACATTGGGAAATTGCAAACAAAAATTCAGATTTTTTTTTCTTCTCTTGAAATCTGACAACTCTGGACCCACATTCCTACAGGTTAACAAGGAGAGAGGGGCTGAGTAGGGGGTGCTCTTAAGCCCGTTTAGATTTCCATCTAGGCTCCTGAAGGCATTTGAATTTGCAACCTCAACTGTCAAACTCCCTTGTTGTAGAAGCAAGAAAACTGAGGCCCTGTGTAGCATAGTGACTTGCTATAAGGGATCCAGGGACCTTCACTCCCAGCCTTTTCCCACACCCTGCTGCCCAGGATATGCGGCATCGTAAAGATGATATGCGGCATCTACAAAGATGAGTGTATAGCCACGTCTCATTTTCAAGATGAAGAGAAAGACTAAAGATGTAGATTGGGTTTATTTTTTAAAATCTTGTCAGTTAAAAAAATCACAAAGGTTCTATTGCCCTTGGTCACAAAGTTGGCCTTTCTTTTTTTTTATGATTTTTAAGTAATCTCTACGCCCAAGATGGGGCTCGAACTCATGACCCAGAGATCAAGAGTGACATTCTCTCCCGACAGAGCCAACCAGGCACCCCAAAGTTGGCCTATTCTAATCTGGAACTCCTCTTCGCATTCTTTAAGGAAATAATAAATCCCGGTTAATATTTATTCCAGTTTGGAGCCGGCCTCGGTTTCACTTTCTAAATCATTCAGTAGTGATCTGGTGAGATGGTAAGAAAAGAATGAAACCAGACATTGGAGGGTGGGAGAGTAAGAACCAGTTGGTTTACAAGTGGGCCTCCAGGGAGTAGTTATTACATAATGTGGTGCCTAATAATCTGGCAAATAGCACACCTCCAGAACCATGTCCAAATGTTAATTAAAATGTTTCTTCCTGCCTACCTCATTCTGTAGGGCCCCCCTGAGGTGCTCATTGAATTTAATTCCTCTCCCCGTGCTGTTCTCCCTTCCCCCAGCCAGGGCATCCACTGATGGGGGAGGGGGGCGAGGGAGTGCCACAGAGAACCGGAAAAACAAAAGCAAGAACCTCTGGACCCAATTCAGTAAATCATTGATCTGTAAGTCAGAAATACTTCAGATGTGTTTTTTGTACCCAAAGGTCAATGCTGGTCACATTTTTTTTTTTTAAGATTTTATTTATTTTTTTGAGAGAGAGAGTGCGCGCGCGCAAGTGAACATGAGCAAGGAGAAGGAGCAGAGAGAGAGAGAGAAAGAGGGAAAAGGAGAAGCAGACTCCCTGACGAGCAGGGAGTCAGACCCCAGGACCCTGAGATCATGACCTGAGCCAAAGGCAGATGCTTAACCGACTGAGCCCCCCAGAGCCCCCGGTGCTTGTCACATTTTAATGTGCTTTCCAGTCACTGGGGATCCTGTGAAAGTGCAGAGGGCTTTAGCAGGTCTGGGCTGGGGCCTGAGACTCTACATTTCTTTTCTTTTCTTTTCTTTTTTTTTAAAGATTTTGTTTATTTATTTATTTGACAGAGAGAGAGAAACAGCATGAGAGGGGATAGGGTCAGAGGGAGAAGCAGGCTCCCCGCTGAGCCGGGAGCCCGATGTGGGACTTGATCCCAGGACTCCGGGATCAAGACCTGAGCTGAAGGCAGTCGCTTAACCAACTGAGCCACCCAGGCACCCTGAGACTCTACATTTCTAACCAGCTCCAAGGCCATGCTGAAGCTGCAGATCCAGGGAGCACGCTCTTGGGCCTCAAGGCCCTAGAGTAGACCACTGGTCCTCAGACTTGCCCACCTGAGTCACCCGGGGGATCTGGAAGAAGTACTGATGTCTGGGTCTCCCCCACCAGATCTTGATTTAATTTGTGTGGGTGAAGTCTGGGCATTAGGATTTTCCAACACTTCCCAGGAGCTTCTAGTACAATGCCCAGTTTGAGAAGCAATGCCCCAGGTGACAGCAGTGTGGTTTGCCAACTTTAGCATACCTCAGGGGCACCAGAAGGGTTTGTAAAGACACACACATGGCTAGGCCCCACCCTGCGGGGTTTTAGTTGGTCTGGGTGAGGCCTGAGAATTCCCACTTCTAACCAAGTGCTGCTGATTCCGCTGGTCTGGGGAATCACACTTGGAGGACCACTGCTGTGGGCCGGGAAAGAGAGAACACAGAGGCGAGTCCTGGGGAGGCACTGATCTTCACTTAAGCACTTAAGTCAGCATAGATTACCAGGACTTGGAAGCTATGTTGGCTGTCCTCGTCTTGCCACCTGGAAAGGACTGTACACAGCCACTGCATGAACCTGCTTTATGTCAGCGCTCCAACCTGTCCATGTCGTGTGGACAACCCCCTTTGTGATGGTTCAGGCCAGTTGTAGCCCCTCTAGAATAGAAGCTGGTGGCCTCCTCGTCCATCCCCAGAGAGGTGGTGCTGATGGTGAGGGTGAATGCCTGACGCTGGGCAAGCTAGGGATTTCCCACCAAGTCTGGATGGTGGTAGAACATCCAAACTTGCTTCGGTTAAAGTCCATGATTCCATTCCAGAGGTGCTTTCGCGGCCCTGCTTCTTAGGCAAAGTGGGGAAGAGCTCAGCTGTAACCACAAGGACATCGAGAAGTGGTAGAAGGAGTAAGAATTCTCTATGGGAACCAGATGGAAGAATGCTCAACATCCAGGGCCGTTCCCGAAAATACTGAGCTCCTTACTCCGAAGAGTTATTTTCCAAATCCATGCAGCGTTTCTGCCAGCTTTTATTTTATTTTATTTTTTAAGATTTTATTTATTTATTTAACAGAGAGAAAGACAGCTAGAGAGGGAACACAAGCAGGGGGAGTGGGAGAGGGAGAAGCAGGCTTCCCACCGAGCAGGAAGCCCGATGCGGGGCTCGATTCCAGGACCCCGGGGTCATGACCCGAGCCGAAGGCAAAAGCTTAACGACTGAGCCACCCAGGCACCCCTCTGCCAGCTTTTAATTCTTTTTTTTTTTTTGACATTAAAAAAAAGAAAGAAGCAGGACACCTGGGTGGCTCAGTCAGTTAAGCGTCTGCCTTCAGCTCAGGTCATGATCCTGGGGGTCGTGGGATCCAGTCCCATATCGGGCTCCTTGCTCAGCGGGGAGCCTGCTTCTCCCTCTGCCTGCCGGTCTCCCTGCTTGTGCTCTCTCTCCCCCTCTCTCCCTGACGAATAAATAAATAAGATCTTAAAAGAAAGGAAGAAAGAAAGAACGCATGCTACAGCTAAGCGAGCATCAAGACAAAGCAGAGGTAAGGCCTAGCAGCTCTTTTTAAATATTCACTTTTATCTTCCCCAAAGAAAATTCCTTTACTTACGTATTTATTTTCTTTCAGGGACATTTTCATAATCAGTAGTTTGAGTTAAGTAGCATTTTTTAAGCTGAAAAAATCTGGCATATAACATTATGTAAATTTCAGGTGTACAACATGTTGATTTGATACATTTATGTATTGTCATTTGATGGCCACTGTACTGATAATTAGCACCTCTATTATATCACATGATTATTTCCTTTTAGTGGTTGGAATAATTAAGATCTAGTCTCTTTGTTGGGGCCTCTGGCTGGCTCAGTCAGTGGAGCAAGTGACTCTCGAACTCATTGTTATAAGTTCGAGCCCCACATTGGGTGTGGAGATTACTTAAAAATAAAATCTTAAGAAAAAGAGGGATCTAGTTTCTTCCCAAGTTTGATGATCGGGACGCAATATTGTGGTCTATATTCACTATACAATTACTATGCATTAGATCTCTAGGACTTATTTACTACCTGTTGCAAGTTTGTTTAATCCTTACAGAAAAATAACCCTGGAGATGTGGGAAGCTTGACATTTATTAAGCACCTACTAGGTCTCAGGGATTCCACAAACTTCTTTGCGTTCATTAGCTCATGTATTGTGGTAGAAAATTCTGCACTGGGATCACAACTGTCTGGAATTTTTTTTGGAAAAAATATTTTTTTAAGCAAAATAGTCTAGGGCGCCTGGGTGGCTCAGTTGGTTAAGCGACGGCCTTCGGCTCAGGTCATGATCCCGGAGTCCCGGGATCGAGTCCCGCATCGGGCTCCCTGCTTGGCGAGGAGCCTGCTTCTCCCTCTGACCCTCCTCCCTCTCATGCTCTCTGTCTCTCATTGTCTCTCTCGCAAATAAATAAAATCTTAAAAAAAAAAAAATAGTCTATTCGGATAAAGCATTCTCACAGAGAAAATAATATAGACACTAAAGAAGCCTGTAGAGCTGTGAATGTATGTGGGCCATTAAGCCATAGAAACCTTCTAGACCTTGCATGGCGGCTATTAAAACTCCTACTGAGAGCTAGTGATTTAATTACACCGCTAACAAAGTTTTAGCTATTGCTTCTAATGGTTTTACCAGACCAATGGGGGATCCCAGCAGGGTTAGTGGGTAGTAAGGTTAATTTTTGCCTGCTGGCAGAGACTTTAAGTATTTTTGTTTTGGTTTGTTTTGACATACGTACACCATAAATTATATAGCAAAATAAAGCCACATATTAGGCAAGGGACCATCTTTTTTTTTTTCATCCAAAATACTGTATCAAATAGTGGCCTTGAAAATAACTATGTTTGGGAGTACCTGACTGGCTCAATCGGTGGAGCATGTGACCCTTGATCTCAGGGTGGTGAGTTTGAGCTCCACAATGGGTATAGAGATTACTTAAAAAAAAAAAAAAAGACTATATTTGTCCATTTAGTAGGTATGTTTTGAACCTACTGTATGCCAGGCACTGGGTTTACAATGGTGAACAAAATAGACATAATCCCTGCCCTCAAAGAGCTTGATCCCAGGACCTTGACATCATGACCTGAGCCAAAACCAAAAGCCAGACTACTCAACCAACTGAGTCACCCAGGCGCCCCTCTCTTTGTATATATACAATATATACAACCCCAAGTCATACACATGAGAGAAGAATAACAGGAAGATAACTCATACTGGAAGTCCAGGGACAGTGACTTTAGCTGGGCCTTAGAGGATAAGAAAAAAAGAGCCAGGTGAGGAGTTGGGGGGAGGGGGGAGAACATTTCAGCTTGAAGTGAAATGTCCTTGAGGTGGGAAAGAGCTTGGGAACTTCTGGGAATTTAAAGAAGAGTGTGTAGGACAGACAGGGTCTTAGTCAGGATTCTCCAGGGAAAGAAAACCCACAGGAGAGAGAAAGAGAGAAAGAGAGAGGGAATTGGCTCCTGTGATCATGGAGGCTAAATCCCACAATCCTCTGGAAGCCCAGGAAGGCTGGTGGTGTAGTTTCAGTCCGAACCCGAAGGTCTGAGAACCAACGGAAGCAGTGGTTGTAAGTTCTGAGTCTGAAGGCTCATGACCCAGGAGTGCTGCTGGTGCAGGTGCCCATCCGGAGGCAGGAGGAGACAGGTGTGCCAGCATCCATATTCAGGCAGGGATGGAGAATTCCCTCTTCCTCAGGCTTTTTGTTCTATTCAGGTCTTCAATGGATTGGCTGAGGCCCACCCACATTGGGGAGGGCAATCTGCTTCACTCAGTCTACTGATCCAAATGCTAATCTCCTTCCAAAACACCTCCCGGATTCACCCAGAGCAATGTTCAACCAGGTGTCTGTCTGGACATCTCAGGGCCCAGCTCAAGATACCACATGAATTCACCATCACAGAAGGCGATGGCCAGAAGAGGCAAGAGAGGAACGCAGGGATGTGTGGTTTGTATTGGGTCAACTCGATTAAGTTGGAAATATGTTTCCTAGGATCCTCTTCCCTGTTCAGTTTGGTCAGAAGAGGCAAGAGCAGGTGCACCAGCATCCATGCCTGGAAGTCACTGTGGTCAGACACAGTGATGGACGAGAAGATGCAGGGATGCCCGCAGGTTCCACGTGTCTTTGCTCTCCTCAGCTCTGCATCCAGCTCTTTTCCTGCCTGCTGACCCTGGTGACCAGCAGCAGTCCCTCTCCCACCACCAGATGCTTGGTGGCAGTAGCAACATAGAGGCACCGCCTGCCAGAGAGCCTTCCCTTGGCTGTTCCATTACGGCGGCCAAACGCGCTTGGCTGCTCAGACGGACTGGTTAAGTGCTTCCTTTGATCCTCTAGCTTCCCTCCTGGATCGTCCCTTTCCTAGCTCCTCCTTCAGCTCTGTAAATTCTAAATCCTAGAAGAAATCTCTTATCCCATAACCTACAGTGTTTCTGTGTTGAATCCTGACTGATACAACGGACCAGATCATGGAAGCCAAGGTAAAGAGCAAAGGAGGCTATTAAGGGTCCCTGAGCCAGGCAGCTGGCCTCCAGCTGTGGGTGGGGCTCCTTTGACTACAGCCAAGATTCAAGTACCCCAGGATTCTTTTTTTAATATTTTATGTATTTATTTATTTGACAGAGAGAGTGAGCGAGCACAAGCAGGGGGAACGGCAGTCAGAGGAAGAGGGAGAGGGAGAAGCAGGGAGCCCAATGTGGGGCTCAGTCCCAGGACCCCGGGATCATGACCCTAACAGAAGGCAGTTGGTTAACCAACTGAGCCACCCAGGCACCCCAAGTACCCCAGGATTTTAAACAGACCAGGGCACTTGGCAGAAAAAGCTACGAGCCGACTCTTTCCCACATCTGCCCCCTGGCTAGTGGCCTCTGCGTTCTGACTTCGTTGACAATGGTCATTAATGATTTTGCTCCTCACTCCGGGCAAGAAGAGGTGTTTTTCTCTAACAGGTAGAAGGATTAATGAGCAAGAGAAAGACTCCCGTCCTTTATGGCAGTGTTTGTAGGCAAGAGCTTTGGGGCGGGAACAGGAACAGGTTAAATGAATTGACTTTTGGACCCAGAGCAGGTGGAAATCTGCCCTCCTCCAGTGTGTATTGGATGAGACTCCAAGGATGAGTATGTGTAATTGGCTGAAGGAGGGAACAGTGACTACACTTCAGAATCAACTGGGGCGCTTTAAAAATATACAGATGCTCCCCGGCAGACCATGTAAATCCAATCTCTGGGGGTAGGATTTTTGTTGTTGTTGTTGTTTAGTCCAAAGTGATTTCTCTGAGGCCTTTTTTAGTCCAAAGTGATTCCCAAGAATAGCCAGAGTTGAGAATCCATGCAACCAGAGTGAAGAGGTTGCAAACAAGGGGACCTGTGGGCCATGTCTGATCCAAGAAATGCTTGGAACAGCATAGATATTATTTTTGATAGACAGTCTTTTCTTTCCGGAATCTAAGGAGTTTTTTTTTTTTTAAGATTTATTCACTTATTGGGGCGCCTGGGTGGCTCTCTAGAAAGGAGAGAATAAATTGTACCCAATAGGAAAGTGAGACTGGGAATCACCTTGTGAGATTGATAGTGTTTTCCAATGAATAACAGAAAAAGAACCAGGGGCGCCTAGGTGACTCAGTCAGTTAAACATCCAACTCTTGGTTTCCGCTCAGGTCATGATCTCAGGGTCAGGAGATCAAGCCTCCCCTCAGGCTCCATGCTCAGCACCAAGTCTGCTAAAGATTCTTTCTCTCCCTCTTCCTCTGCCCCTAACCCCCCATTTCCTGCTTGCACGCACTCGCTCTCTCTTTCTCAAAAAAGAAAAAGAAAAAGAAGCAGAGTCATTTGACTCAAAAAAAAAAAAAATGTTTATTGCTATTGCTTCATCGCGGTTACATTATTGTCATTAAAGTCATTTTGCAATCATTCAAACTGAGTTATTGTTCTACATTAGATATCTTTTAAATGTGAACACTGTGACATTTATCAAATACAAAATCACCTTTTTACTTGTCATTATTTAACAACTGGCTTTGCTATCACGTACAAGCCTTAGAAAGGATAACCCATTTCACGTAAATAATAATTGAGTTTGTTGAGAAAGTGAACCTACCAAACTGAGTGAAAGCCGCCTTTTCTATGATATCACTGTGTATTTTATATTTGAAATTCATTAATTATCCAGGAACTGAGGGCGCCTGGGTGGCTCAGTTGGTTAAGCGACTGCCTTCGGCTCAGGTCATGATCCCAGGGTCCTGGGATCGAGTCCCACATCGGGCTCCCGGCTCAGCGGGAAGCCTGCTTCTCCCTCTCCCACTCCCCCTGCTTGTGTTCCTGCTCTCGCTGTCTCTGTCTCTGTCAAGTAAATAAATAAAATCTTTAAAAAAAAAAAAATTATCCAGGAACTGATATTTTCATTTAAAAATGAATTTTCTTTCCTTTTTTTTTTTAAGATTTTATTTATTTATTTGATAGAGAGAGACACAGCGAGAGAGGGAACACAAGCAGGGGGAGTGGGAGAGGAAGAAGCAGGCTTCCCATGGAGCAGGGAGCCCGATGTGGGGCTCGATCCCAGGACCCCGGGATCATGACCTGAGCCGAAGGCAGCCGCTTAACCACTGAGCCACTCAGGCACCCCCCCAGAAAATGAATTTTCTTCTGCTTGAGGCAAGTTGACCAAATAAAATACTTGGCTGTAAGTATTTTTAATCTAATTTAATCTTCAGAACTGATCATGCATATAAAATACACGTAACATAGCATTTGCCTTTTTTTTAAAGACTTTATTTATTTATTTGAGAGAGAGAGCACGCACGAGCTGGGGGGAGGGGCAGAGGGAGAGGGAAAAGCAGACTCCCCACTGAGCAGGGAGCCTGATGTGACAGGAGCTCGATTCTGGCACCCTGAGATCATGACCTAAGCCAAAGGCAGACGCTTAACTAACTGAGCCACCCAGGTGCCCCTAGCATTTGCCGTTTTAATCATTTTAAAGTGTACAATTGTGTGGCATAAAGGACATTCACAATGTTGTGCAGCCGTAACCCCTACCTAGTTCCAGAACTTTTTCACCATCCCTAAAAGAAACCTGGTACCCATTAAGCAGTCACTTCCCATGTTTCCCCTCACCCCAGCCCCTGGCAACAGCTAATCTGCTTTCTCTATCTATGAATTTGCCTATTCTGGACATTTCATTTAAGTGGAGTATGTGGTTCTTTGTGTCTGGCTTCTTTCACTAAGCATAATGTTTTCAAGGTTCATCCATGTCGTCTTGTTGATCAGCACCCCATTCTTTGTTGGGGCTGAATAATATTTCATTGTATGGATATCCCATATTTTGTTCATTCATCTATTGATAGACAGCTGACTTGTTCCCACTTTGGGGCTGTTGTAAATAGCTCTGTGATGAACATTTATGTACACGTTTTTGTTTGAAAACCTGTCAGAGTTCTAGTATCAAGATGCTTTGAGACATGGCTGAGTGTCCCTGAAAAATATGAACCAGTTGAAAAGGACAGTAAAAGGACTGAGGACTTGGATGTAAGGGTCTTGATAGTGGATTTGTTTGCTTGCTTAATGCCTGTCTCAGCTCCTTGAGGACCAGGACTATAGCTGGTAGGTTCATTGCCACATCTTGATAGACTGAATAGCTGATGAACAACGGCCAGACCTTATATAAAAACAGAACTCTGGGGCACCTGGGTGGCTCAGATGGTTAAGCGTCTGCCTTTGGTTCGGGTCATGATCTCCGGGTCCTGGGTCCTGGGATCGAGCCCTGAGTCAGGCTCCTTGCTCAGCAGGGAGGGTGCTTCTCCCTCTCCCTCTGTCTCTCTGCCCTGCTCATGCCCTCTTTCTCTGTCTCAAATGAATAAATTTTAAAAAATCTTTAGGAAAAAAAATAGAACTCGGACCCTCAGTCTGCAGCCCAGTGTCTACAGTAACCAGCCTGGGAGCCACACAACAGCCCCGGTAACAACTGGCCCCAAAAGGCCAGGATTTGATTAGTCACTGACAGCTTCCCTAAGTGGTGTCCCTGCTTCAATCTTAGGACCAACTAAAGCCAAAGGTAGAGAAAGCCTCACCAATCACATAGGATGCCCTGCTTCTAGTTAGCCCACTTCTGACTTCTTCATGCCAATAGCCTCCAATGGGGGCACTCCTGGATCCTTCCCTCTTTATTTTTCTTAAGAAAGTTTTTACAATTTTTTTTTTCATTTTTAAAGTAGGCTCCACACCCAACGTGGGGCTTGAACTCACAACCCTGAGATCAAGAGTCCCATGCTCCACCAACTGAGCCAACCAGGCGCTCCCCACCCCCATCAACTTTTTTTTTTTAATTTTTTTTTTTAAAGATTTTATTTATTTATTTGACAGAGAGATAGAGAGAGAGCACAAGCAGGCAGAGAGGCAGGCAGAGGGAGAGGGAGAAGCAGACTCTCCACTGAGCAGGGAGCCCGACGTGGGGCTCGATCCCAGGACCCTGGGATCACGACCTGAGCCAAAGGCAGCCGCTTAACCGACTGAGTCACCCAGGTGCCCCAACTTTTTTTTTTAACCATAAAGCTTTCCCACTCCTCTGTCTGCCTTTGAGTCTCTGCCAAAACGCATATAATGGTGGCCGACTCCCTTGGTATATAGCCAGCTCTGAGTAAATAGCATCTATTTGTTCTCCTTTAGATAGTCTTTGTCTATTTCCGCAACCTTCATCCCCTGGGCGGGGCCATTGATGGTGTGAGCACACACTGCTGAGGAGGGGTCAGTGTGGTCCTTCTACAGTCCCCTGCTGGGACACTCAGGCCCACAGCACACTCTCTGGTCTTAGTCCAGCCACACTCTCTCTCTAGAACTCCACACCTGCCCATCCAGTGACCAGCTCACCATCTCTACCAGGACATGCACAGGTCCCCTGGGACTCAACCTGTCCCAGACCTACGGGTGACCTCCTCTGTTCCCCTGGCAGCTCTTCACCTGGTTTCCACACCCAGGATCACCCCAGGGCCCTGCCTGGAATGTAGGAGTCAGCCTACCTCCTCCCTCTTGTTCTCCCCAGCCTATAATCCATCCGTAAGTCCTGTTGGTTCTACTCCAGAATGTCCAGTGAATCCATCCCCTTCCTCTGGCTCCATTCCTGGGTCATTCGTTCATTGCAGCAAGAGCTCAGAACTGGTCTAGCTGCCTTCAGCGTGGGCTCCTCCAAAACAGCCAGGGGACATTTTCCCAAACAACCCATTTCTGCCTCGGAGACTGCTCTGCATAGCAGCCTCCTGGTCCCCATCATGTTCTAAACTCCAGAAAGAGGCCTTCTGGAGCCCCCAGACCTGGTCCCTGCCCACCTTCCCAGCTTTAAACCTGGTACAACCTGGATTCGAACAATGTACACTCGATAGCACGCCCCGCCCTCCCTGCCGGACCCCGCCCACCCCGCCGGACCCCGCCCACCCCGCCGGACCCCGCCCTCCCCGCCGGACCCCGCCCGCGCCTCTGCCTCTTCCTCCCCGTGCTTTGGCAGGTGGCTCCTCTTTTTCAAGTTTCAGTGACTCACAGCCTTAGTTAGACCATTCTGGGCTCATGGCACGAGGATGAGATTTGCTGGTTAGTCCCCTTCCCCTCAGTGTCTCAGTTCCTTGAAGGCAGCGATGTTTGTTTTTTACGTTTGTGGTCTCAGAACCAAACCTAATACCTGGCACTTGACAGATATCAAAATGTCAATATTTGTTGAGCAAATGTTTGCTAAAGCAAAGAGCTGTATCGGGGCTGGATTACCCAACAGGGATTAGTACCAATAGCCAAAGAGGGGAACCCCCCACCCCCGCAAAGAATTTGCTATTTGATAGTTGGATAAAAGCAATGAACTTGTCATTCTGAGAAAACAGAAGAAAGGAGAACTTTGTGTACTCCCTTACATTCCTTTTGCTGCCTAGAGGTTTTCCCCCTCTATTACTATGTTCCCAATTTTATTTGTAATAACTGATGCATGAAACTTGCTTTTGAATACATTTTAGGACTATCAAGGATGAACAATTACAAAACATTTTATTAGCTTTTTTTTTTTTTTAGGACCCATGGAAGAGACTTCTTTCTTATTTCTTCCCATCCTTCCAGAAAACATCTTACCCTCGGG
Organism: Mirounga leonina; assembly: GCF_011800145.1. NCBI lineage: Eukaryota > Metazoa > Chordata > Mammalia > Carnivora > Phocidae > Mirounga > Mirounga leonina. Next base: position 35,455,131 of record NW_023270453.1, read on the forward strand.
GCACCTGGGTGGCTCGGTTGGTTAAGAGTCTGCCTTCGGCTCAGGTCATGATCCCAGGGTCCCACATGGGGCTCTCCGCTCAGCAGGAAGCCTGCTTCTCCCTCCCCCTCGGCCTGCCGCTCCCCCCTGCTTGTGCTCTCTCTCTTTCTGTCAAATAAATAAAATCTTAAAAAAAATCTTACCCTCTATTAAATAAATTTTTTATTTTTCTTAAGATTTTAATTTTAATTAATTTAAAAAATTTTTTTAACTTTTTAAGAAGATTTTTTTTTTTTTTAATTTGAGAGACAGTGAGCAAGAGAGAGAGAGAAAGAGCACGAGTTTAGGGAGGGGCAGAGGGAGAGGGAGAAGCAGACTCCCCACTGAGTGGGGAGCCTGGATGCTGAGGCTAGGCGGGGCTCGATCCCGGCAGTCCAGGATTGTGACCTGAGCCAAAGGCAGATGCTTAACTGACTGAGCCACCCAGGTGCCCCAGGAAATGTTTATCATGTGTTTCCCTCTTTGTATAGCTTCCATGAAGCTCAGAGCCACATTTGTGGCCCATATTTTATAATTACATAGTACCCCAGCGCATGCATTTTTGACTAGTACTTTCTCAGATCATTATTACACCTTTATTTTTCTTCTTGATTTCTTTACCTTTATTTTTTAAGATTAACTATAGTATGGTTGTTGTTAATAGACTTTATTTTTATTTATTATTTTTTAAAGTGTATTTGTTTTTGTTTTGTTTTGTTTTTAGATTTTATTTATTTATCTGACAGAGAGAGACACAGCGAGAGAGGGAACACAAGCAGGGGGAGTGGGAGAGGGAGAAGCAGGCTTCCCGCCAAACAGGGAGCCCAATGCGGGGCTTGATCCCAGGACCCCAGGATCATGACCTGAGCTGAAGGCAGACGCTTAACGACTGAGCCACCCAGGTGCCCCTAAAGTGTATTTGTTTAAGTTCTCACCCAGTGTGGGGCTCGAACCCACAAGCCTGAGATCAAGATTCACATGCTCTTCTGACTGAGCCAGCCAGGCGCCCCTAGACTCTATTTTTCAGAGCAACTTTACACAAACAGCAGGTTTACAGAAAAATTGAGCAGAAAGTACAGAGAGTTCCCATACATTCTCTCTTCCCTTAAATGTCCTCTATTATTAATAATTTGCATTGATGTGGTAGTTTTGTTACAACTGATGAGCCAATACTGTATGGTATTGTAAACTAAAGCTCATAACGTTAGGGTTTACTCCTTGTGGTGTGCAGTTCTATGGGTTTTAACAAATGCAAAACATCACGTATACACCCTTTCGGTATCACACAGAAAAGTTTCACTGCCTGCAAAAATCCCCTGTGCTTCAGCTATTCATCCCTTCTCCCACCACCTTGCTGTTGGTTTTGTTTCTATCTTGAACCGCCTAAGAAAAAGGATGAAGAGTAAGCATCGTCATTTTATCCTATCATCATCTTCTTATGAAAACTTTCAGACACCCCTCAAGTTCAGAAAGAGGATACCATGAGGGGCAGTGCGCCTTCTGCCTGGACTCAACAAGTGTTAACATTTTGTCATTTGTGATGTTATTTATTTATTTTTGTTTTTATTGGACTTTTTTTTTTTTTTTCAGAACCAGTTGAAAGGAAGTTGCAGACATCATGGACACTTGATCCCTAAATACTTCAGCGTGTGCATTGTAGGAATAAAGACATTCTCCTGCGCGATCTCCAGGCATCATCCCGCCTAAGGGAATTAACGATAATTATGAACTGTGTCTCTTACCCAGTCCACGCCCCAGGCTCCCGGTTGTCTTCAGAATGCCTCCAAGACTGCTTTGTTTTCTCAAACCAGGATGCTGTTAAAATTCACGTGTGCCAGCTGTAGTTGTCTCTTTAATCTCTTTTCATCCAGAACACTCCTCTCATCTCTTTCCATCTTTTCCTTTTTCTCACTGATGTGAAAAAAAATTGTATCAAGCACACATAAGATTTGCCATCCTAACCATTTTTATTTGATTTTTTTTTTAAATTTATTTATCTGACAGAGAGAGACAGCGAGAGAGGGAACACAAGCAGGGGGAGAGGGAGAGGGAGAAGCAGGCTTCCCGCAGAGCAGGGAGCCCGATGTGGGACTCAATCCTGGGACCCTGGGATCATGACCTGAGCTGAAGGCAGACGCTTAACGACTGAGCCACCCAGGCACCCCCATCCTAACCATTTTTAAGTGTACAGTTCAACGGCGTGAAGTTCATTCGCACTATTGTGCAGCCATCACCACCATCCGTCCCCAGAACATTTTCAGCTCGCAGAACTGAAACGTCGCACCTGTTACACATTAACTTCCTGTTTTCCTCCTCCAGCCCCTGGCAAACCCCGGTCTACTTTCTCAATGACATGGACTTTTTTTTTTTTTTTTTAATACAGACTGTACATATTCAATGTATATATCTTTTTTTTTAAGATTTTATTTATTTATTTGAGAGAGAGAGAATGAGAGAGAGGGAGGAGGGTCAGAGGGAGAAGCAGACTCCCTGCTGAGCAGGGAGCCCGATGCGGGACTCGATCCCGGGACTCCAGGATCATGACCTGAGCCGAAGGCAGTCGCTCAACCAACTGAGCCACCCAGGCGCCCCAATGTATATATCTTGATGAGTCTGAGGGTAAGTTTACACCTGTGACACTGTCACCATAGAAAGTGCCATAGGGGTGCCCCCCACTTGTGTTCCCTCTCTCGCTGTCTCTCTCTGTCCAATAAATAAATAAAATCTTTAAAAAATAAATAAATAAATAAAAATAAAAAGTGCCGTAAACATAACTATTGCCTCTGAAAGTTTTCTCTCTCCTTCTTTTAGTTAGTGATAAGAATATTTTTTATTTTTATTTTTATTTTTTTTAAACATTTTTTTTTAAAGATTTTATTTATTTATTTGAGAGAAAGAGAATGAGAGACAGAGAGCATGAGAGGGAGGAGGGTCAGAGGGAGAAGCAGACTCCCTGCCGAGCAGGGAGCCCAATGCGGGACTCGATCCCGGGACTCCAGGATCATGACCTGAGCTGAAGGCAGTCGCTTAACCAACTGAGCCACCCAGGCGCCCCAAGATTTTATTCATTTATTTGAGAGAGAGAATGAGAGAGAGAGAGAGAGCATGAGAGGGAGGAAGGTCAGAGGGAGAAGCAGACCCCCCGCTGAGCAGGGAGCGCGATGCGGGACTCGATCCCGGGACTCCAGGATCATGACCTGAGCTGAAGGCAGTCGCTTAACCAACTGAGCCACCCAGGCGCCCCAAGAATATTTTTTAAAGGGGCGCCTGGGTGGCTCAGTCCTTAAGCATCTGCTTTCAGCTCAGGTCATGATCCCAGGGTCCTGGGATGGAGCCCCACGTCGGGCTCCCTGCTCGGCGGGAAGCCTGCTTCTCCCTCTCCCACGCCCCCTGCTTGTGTTCCCTCTCTCGCTGTCTCTCTGTCAAATAAATAAATAAAATCTTAAAAAAAAAAAAAGAATATATTTAAAAATATTTATTTATTTATTTTAGAGAAAGAGAGGGAGAGCACCAGTGGGAGGGGCAGAGGGAGAGAGAGAGAATCTCAAGCAGAGTCCCCGCTGAGCGTGGAGCCCAATACAGGGCTCGATCTCATGACTCTGAGATCATGATCTGAGCCGAAACCAAGAATTGGATGCTTAACCCACTATGCCACCCAAGGTGCCCCTATTTAGTGATAAGAGTATATAACATAAGATCTACCCTCTCAAGAAATATTTATTTATTTATTTAAAAGATTTTATTTATTTAACAGAGAGAGACACAGCGAGAGAGGGAACACAAACAGGGGGAGCGGGAGAGGGAGAAGCAGGCTTCTCACTGAGCAGGGAGCCCGATGCAGGGCTCGATCCCAGGACCCTGGGATCATGACCTGAGCCAAAGGCAGGCGCTTAACGACTAAGCCACCCAGGCGCCCCTACCCTCTTAAGAAATTTTTAAAGAACATAATATCGTATCATTAACTATATGTAGTAGGCACTACATTCTGTACAGTAGATTTCTAGGACTTTTCTATCTTGTGTCCCTGAAACTCTGTTCCCTTAGACCAACAACCTCCTGGATTCCCCTTCCTTCCAGCCCCTGAAAACCACCATGCTACTCTCTGCTTCTGAGTTTGAGTGTTTTCAATTCCTAATATGAATGGAAATGTATAGTATTTTTTCTTCTGTGTCTGGTTTATTTTACTTAGTCCTCCAAGTTCATCTATGTTATATAATTGATTCCTATCCTTTTTAAACCCTTCCAAAAAAAAAATAATAATAATAATAGAAGAAGAGGGAACACTCCCAAACTCATTTTATGAGGCAAGCATCACTCTGATACCAAAGCTGGACAAAGACATTACAAGAAGACTACAGGCCAATATCCCTGATGAATATAGACGTAAAAATCCTCATCATGGTATTAACAAACTGAATTCAACAACACATTATAAGAATCATACACCCTGGGGCACCTGGGTGGCTCAGATGGTTAAGCGTCTGCCTTCGGCTCAGGTCATGATCTCAGGGTCCTGGGATCGAGTCCCGCATCGGGCTCCCTGCTCCTCGGGATCCTGCTTCTCCCCCTGCCTCTCTCTCTCTCTTTCTGTCTGTCATGAATAAATAAATAAAATCTTAAAAAAAAAAAAAACTTACTTATAAAAAAAAAAAAAGAATCATACACCCTGACAAGATAGACTTATCCCTAGTATACAAAGATAGTGTAACATACCCAAATCAATCAATGAGATACACCAAATTAGCAGAATGAAGGATAAAAATCACATGATCATCTCAACTGATGCAGAAAAAGCATCTGATAAGAATCCAATATACCCTTTCATGATAAAACACATCTGAACAAATTAGGTATTTAAGGAACTTACCTCAACACAATAAAGACCATATGTGAAAAGCCCAAACGTAACATCATACTCAGTGGTAAAAAACTAAAAGCTTTTCTTCTAAGATCGGGAAAAAGACAAGGATGCCCACTCTCACCACTCCTATTCCACACAGAACTGCAAGTCCTAGCCAGAGCAGTTAGACATGATAAAGAAATAAAAGGTATCTAGGGGCGCCTGGGTGGCTCAGATGGTTAAGCGTCTGCCTTCAACTCAGGTCATGATCCCAGGGTCCTGGGATCGAGCCCCACATCGGGCTCCTGGCTCAGCGAGGAGCCTGCTTCTCCCTCTCCCTCTGCCTCTCTCCCTGCTAATGCTTTCCCTCTCTCTCTCTGTATCTCTGTGTCTCAAATGAATAAATAAAATCTTAAAAAAAAAAGAAAGAAAGAAAAGGTATCTAAATGGAAAGGAAGAAGTAAAATTATCTGTTTTCAGATGACATGATCCTAATAGGAACAAAACCTTAAACACTCCACACACACACACGCACACACAGATTAGAACCAAAAGACAAAAATCAGTAGAGTCTCTTTATACTAACAGTGAACTTTATGAAATGAGCGACATTAACTTTTAAAAGAATCAGGTCAGTTGTCACGAAAGATGTCCCACCTTCCAAATGCATCTGATTGGCCTGGTCCTGGTGTTAACTCTCTTCCCTGTCTTTCTGGCAAACTGGAAGTTAGTTCTAGAGGCTCGATTGGATTCAGGCTAACTATTTTGGGGCCAGAACATTTCACAGGTGATTTGTCCCTTAGAGTGCATTCCATCAGGAAGACACACTGCATTATACACTGCAATATTTTCAGGGGTTTAAGGCTCCTGAAGGACTTAATCCAGCCTTGAGTTGAATGAAATCTCTGTCCTTCTAGTCACGCACCAAGAGTCTCCAAGTTGTTATCTCTACAGTTTCTATAGTTGTTTCCAGCAAACTTCATGCCAAATTTTCTCCCAGCCACTGTATCCTGCCTTCAAAACCAACATTAATCTTAGCAGCCAAGGATGAAAAGGAAATATTCAATTCAATTAGCTGAAAATGTCCCCCTACCACCCCCTGCCTCCCCGCCCCCCATATTCAGAAGACTGCTTTAATCTCAAGATGTGTTTTTATACTTTACTTTTTTGATTGCGAAATGGATTTGAAGTTCTTTACTTTGAAGTTATCATCCTGGATGCATTTTCCTTCCAAAGGTGTTAAAGTAGACAATTTCAGAAAAGTTCAAAGAGCCATCTTAAGATCTAGTCCCAGATTTAATCATTATCTCTAGCTCATTAATCAGAAATATAGATGTCTAAATGAGCTTAAATTCTGTGCAGAAGGAAACACAAATGGAAAATACATATCTCTGTGTGAGTTTGTAAAGGCTGGAGTAGGGGGCTGGTAATAATGATTATAAAAATAACTACTATTTACTGGACACCTACATGGGGTTTTTTTCCAACACCAATTCTCTGATTCTCCAACACCAACTGGCTGTCCAACAATTCGATTCTAATACTACCCGGAGTTAGTGTCAGATCCCACAAGTTAAAGAGTTGTGTCCCACAAGACTGCCCCCACTTTTTTAAAAGATGTTATTTTTAGGGGCGCCTGGGTGGCTCAGTCGGCTAAGCATCTGCTTTCAGCTCAGGTCATGATCCCAGGGTCCTGAGATTGAGCCCCGCATCGGGCTTCCTGCTTGGTGGGAAGCCTGCCTCTCCCTCTCCCACTCCCCCTGCTTGTGTTCCCTCTCTCACTATGTCTCTCTCTGTCAAATAAATAAATAAAATCTTTAAAAAAAATGTTATTTTAAAATAATCTCTATATCCAACATGGGACTTGAACCCATAACCCTGAGATCAAGAGTCACACACTCCACTGACTAAGCCAGCCAGGTGCCCCAGGACTGCCTCTACTTTATTTATTTATTTATTTATTTATTTATTTATTTATTTATTTATTTATTTATTTCTAAATAAAGATTTATTTAGGGGTGCCTGGGTGGCTCAGGCCATTAAGCATCTGCCTTCAGCTCGGGTCATGATCCCAGGGACCTAGGATCCAGCCCCATGTCCGGCTCTCTGCTCAGCAGGAGCCTGCTTCTCCCTCTCCCTGCCACTCCCCCTGCTTGTACTCTCTCTCTCTCTCTCTGTCAAATAAATAAATAAAATCTTTAAAAAAAGATTTATTTTAGAGAGAGAGAAAGTGTGAGGGGAGCGCGCAGAGGGAGAGGGAGAAAAGCAGACTCCCCACTGAGCATGGAGCCTGACTCAGGGCTCCATCTCAGGACCCTGAGATCATGACCTGAGCCAAAATCAAGAATCAGATGCTTTGCCCACTGTGGCACCCACGTGTCCCACCCCCCCTTATTTATTTAAGATTTTTTTTTTAATATTTTATTTATTTGAAACAGAGAGAGCAGAAGCGGGGGGAAAAGGGACAGAGGGAGAAGCAGACTCCCCGCTGATTAGGGAGCCCGATGTGGGACTCCATCCCAGGACTCTGGGACCCGGACCAGAGCCGAAGGCAGATGCTTAACTGGCTGAGCCGCCCAGATGACCCTTGCCCCTACTTTAGATGCCAGGCACAAGTCTCAGGCCACCCACAAACTTCTGACCAACAAATTTGGGGGTTCTAATTTGTTAGAATGTTTCAGAGAATTCAGGAATATAGTTCACTTATTTTTATCAATTTATGACAAAGGCTCAAAGTCAGGAACAGGCCAATGGAAGAGATGCATAGGCAAGGTGTGGAAAGAGAGGTGCATGAAGCATCCATACCCTCCTCAGGCATGCTACGCTCCCAGCACCTTGATATGTTCATCAACTCAAAATTCACCAATCTCACTACTTCGTGTTCCAGAGTCTTTCTATGGCTCCATCTCCAGCTCCCTGCTCACTCTTCTCCCCTCCCTGGAGGTCGGCAGGTGGGGCTGAGAGTTCCCACCCTCTAATCACAAGCTTGGTCTTTGTGGCAACCGGCCAGGCCCCATCCTGAGGCTATCGAACGGTCCCATCCATAATCACCTGATTAGCATAAACTCAGAGTTGACAAAGGGGCTTGTTAGGAATAACAAAGGATGATCCTATCACTCTGGAGACTCCAAGAGTATTTAGAGCTCTGTACCAGGAGCCAGGGACAAAGATCAAATAGATTTCTTATTATTTCACACGGGTACATATTTTCTGATTCTCTACTCTATGCCTAGTGCTGGAGATATAGTGAGGGGCGGGGTAGAAAAAGCATGGTTCCTGCCTTCACTGAGCTTGGAGTTCAGTGGAGGAGACAGATAAGTAAATAGGCAATTACAATTCAATTTAATCAGTGGTATTTTTTTTTTAAAGATTTTATTTATTTATTTGACAGAGACAGAGACAGCGAGAGCAGGAACACAAGCAGCGGGAGTAGGAGAGGGAGAAGCAGGCTTTCCCCCGAGGAGGGAGCCCGATGTGGGACCCGATCCCAGGACCCTGGGATCATGACCTGAGCCGAAGGCAGACGCTTAACGACTGAGCCACTCAGGCGCCCCAATCAGTGGTATTGTTAAAGAGGAAAAAAAAAGAGAGACAAGAGGCCCAAAATAGAGTCACTTGTGTTAAGTCCCATGTCAGCAAACCAAGACTTAATATCTAAGTAAATTGCAGCTTCAGCCTCACCCAGGAATGTAACCTTCAACCAATCAATATGAAATTACCTGGTCATTTCTAGGGAGGTAATTTACATGATAGAAACCCCCTTCACCCTAAAGAAGGTGACCTTCCCTGCAACAATGCACTCGCGGTTAGTAAACTTTCCTTTCCTGCCCTCTTCTGCCTATAAAAGCCTTCCATTTTGTCTAGCTCATTGGTGCTTCTTTCTGTTTGTTTGAGGAGATGTTGCCTGATACATGAATCACTGAATGAAGTTTCTAGGTTGACTTTTGTTTTTTAAGAATATGAAAAAGAGGGGCGCCTGGCAGTTCAGTCCGTATAGCATGTGACTCTTGATCTTGGGGTCGTGAGTTCAAGCCCTACATTGGGCTTGGGCTTACTTACAAAAAAAAAAGCATGAACAAGATATAAAAAGAGTGGGGCACATGGAGGAAAAGCACTGAAGGGTGAGGGGTAGGGGGTTAGGATAAGGACAGAGTACTTTACACTGGCTCTGAAAACTGAATATTCACACGCAAAAGAATCGAGTTGTGTCTTCATTTAACACCCTATGCAAAATCAAAGTGAATTAAAGATCTGAACGTAAGAGCTAACACTATAAAGCTCTTAGAAGAAAACACAGGGCGAAAGCTTCATAACCTTGGATCTGGCAATGTTTTCTTGGATAAGACGCCAAAGGCTCTGGCAACAAAAGAAAACATAAACCAGTTGTTTTCATGAAAATTAAAAAGTTTTGTGTATCAAAAGGCACCATCAATAGAGTGAGAAGGCAATTCACAGAGCAGGAGAAAATATTTGCAAACCACATATCTGACAAGGGATTAACATCCAGAGTATATAGAGAACTGCAACTCAACAGCACCAAAACAACCCAATTTAAAAATGGACAAAGGAGGGGCGCCTGGGTGGCTCAGATGGTTAGGCGTCTGCCTTCGGCTCAGGTCATGATCCCAGGAGCCTGGGATCGAGTCCCTCATCAGGCTCCCTGCCGGCAGGGAGCCTGCTTCTTCCTCTGCCTCTGCCTCTCTCTCTCTCTGACTCTCATGAATAAAAAAAAAACAAAACAAACATTAAAAAAAAAGGACAAAGGACTTGAACAGACATTTCTTCAAAGAAGATATACAAACAGCTAATAAGCACACAAAAAGATGCTCGACATCACTCATCATTAGGGAAATGCAAATTAAAACAGCAGTGACATACCACCGCCTACACATCAGAATAGATATTATCAAAGAAAACAGAAAATGACAAGTGTTGGCAAGGATGTAGGGAAATTATTACACTGCGTATTGATGTTGGGAACAGAAATTGGTTCTGTCACTATGGAACACAGTAGGGCGGGTCCTCAAAAAAAAAAAATTAAACATAGCATTATCATATGACCCAGAAATTCCATTTCTGAAATTCTGAGTTTTTACAATGTTTCAAAGAATTAAAAGCAAGATCTCTAAGAGCTACTTGCACACCCATGTTCCGAGCAGTAGTACTCACAATAGCTGAAACCTGGATGGAGCCCAGGTGCCCATCCACAGATGAATGGATGAACACGATGTGGTAAACGCACACAGTGGAAGGTTATTCAGCCTTATTAAGGAAGAAAATTCTGACACATGCTATAACATGGATGAAACTTGAATTCAGTATGCTAAATGAAATAAATTAGACACACACACAGAACAACTACTATATGATACCTCTAATATGAGGTACCTAGCATAGTCAAAATCACAACTAGAATAGTGGTTGCCAGGCGTTCTTGGGAGGAGGGAAATGGGGAGTTATTGTTTAAGGGCTATAGAGTTACAGTTTTCTTTTCTTTTTTTTTTTTAATTTATTTATTTGGCAGAGATAGCACAAGTAGGCAGAGTGGCAGGCAGAGAGAAAGGGAGAAGCAGGCTCCCCGCTGAGCAGGGAGTCCGATGCGGGGCTCGATCCTAGGACCCTGGGATCATGACCTGAGCCGAAGGCAGCCGCTTAACTGACTGAGCCACCCAGGCACCCCGAGTTACAGTTTTCTAAGATTAAGACATCTAGAGATGGTTGGTAGGGAGGGTTGCACAATAATAGGAATGTACTTAATACCACTGAACTGTTCATTTAAAAATGGTTCAAATGGGGCGCCTGGGTGGCTCAGTTGGTTAAGCGACTGCCTTCGGCTCAGGTCATGATCCTGGAGTCCCGGGATCGAGTCCCACATCGGGCTCCCTGCTCGGCGGGGGGTCTGCTTCCCCCTCTGCCCTCTTCCCTCTTGTGCTCTCTGTCTCTCATTCTCTCTCTCTCAAATAAATAAATAAAATCTTTAAAAAAAAAATGGTTCAAATGGTCAATTCTATATTAATATATATTTTACTACAATTAACAACAACCAAACGGGACAATAACACGTGTTGATGAGGATGTGGAGAAACTGAAACCCTCAAACACTGTGGGTGGGATTGCAAAATGGTGTCACCAGTTTAGGAAGAGTCTGGCAGTTCCTCTAAAGGGTTAACAGAGAGTTACTATTTGACCCAGCAAACTCCTACGTGTAAATACCGGAGAGAAATGGAAACATATGTCGCATAAAAACTTGTACTTACATGTTCATTGCAGCATTATTGATAATAGACAAAATATGGAAACAACTCAAGTGTTTATCAACAGATGAACGGCTCAACGAAATGTGATGTATCCACACAATGAAATAATATTCATCCATAAAACAGAATGAAGTATTGATGCATGCTCTAGTAGGAATGAAACCTGAGAACATTATGCTAAGTGATAGAAGCCAGACACAAAAGGCCATAGACAGCTTGATTCCAGGTATGTGACATGTCCAGGACAGGCAAGTCTATAGAGACAGGAAGTAGACTAGTGGTTGCCTGGGGCTGGGGGAAGGGACCATGGGGAATGATTCCTATTGAGAATGATTTTTGTTTTGGGCTAATGAAAATGTCCTGGGATTAGACAGTGGTGATGGATGCACATCTTCGGGACTATACTAAAATCCACAGAACGGTCCATTTTAAAAAGGTGAACTTGGGGCACCTGGGTGGCTCAGTTGGTTGGGCATCTGCCTTCCGCTCATGGGGAAGAGCCCCGCATCGGGCTCCTTGCTGGGCAGGGAGCCTGCTTCTCCCTCTCCCTCTGCCTGCCATTCCCCCTGCTTGTGCTCTCTCTCTCTGTGTCAAATAAATAAATAAAATCTTAAAAAAATAAAAAGGTGAACTTCTGGTATGCAAATTATATCTCAATTTTTTTAAAGATTTTATTTATTTATTTGACAGAGAGAGAGAAAAGCAGGGGGAGCAGCAGAGGGAGAGGGAGAAACAGGCTCTCCGCAGAGCAGAGAGCCCGACGTGGGACTCGATCCCATGACCCTGAGATCATGACCTGAGCCGAAGGCAGACGCTTAACCATCTGAGCCACCCAGGTGCCCCTATATCTCAATTTTTTTAAACCTGAAAAAAGAAACAGACTCATCTGGAGATCTTGCTACAGTGCAGATTCTGAGTCAGGAGGTCTGGGGCTGGGCCTGAGAATCTGCATTTCTTTCTTTCTTTTTTTTTTTTAAAGATTTTATTTATTTATTTATTTGAGACAGAGAGAGAGACAGAGAGCATGAGAGGGAGGAGGGTCAGAGGGAGAAGCAGACTCCCTGCCAAGAAGGGAGCCCGATGCGGGACTCGATCCCGGGACTCCAGGATCATGACCTGAGCCGAAGGCAGTCGCTTAACCAACTGAGCCACCCAGGCGCCCGAGAATCTGCATTTCTAACCTGTCCCTGGGTCGTGCCAACACTGCCAGTCTTGGAGCATACCAAGTGGCAAGTCTAGGCGGAAGCCTGCTCTTGATCTAGCAGTTTGGCTTACACAACCAACAGCTCTATCCCCTGAGCTCCTGGAAGGTCAGCTGCCCAAGAACAGAACCCTGAAGTCAAGGGCACTTCAGCCCCTCAGTGGCTCAGTATAATACCCACAGTCACTGTAATTGGACAGTATCGTGAGATCAATGTCTCCTGCTTTGCAAACAGTCTCTGTGGCTTGGCCTGAGCATTTAGCAGCAAGAGACCATTAGACAGCAGTCACCTTGTATTACAGCCTCAGCTCACACAGAAAAGGTACAACTAAAATAAAATAAAGGGAAAGTTCACAGACTGATTTAAGTTACTGTTTCTTACGGACGGAGCCCAAAGTCAGTATTTTGATACTCTTCCCTAAATCTTTTGGTTGTAATTATTAATCCCATGTCAGAAACCTCAGTTCTTTGAATCTGACGTCCATAGCCCATGCTGTTGAGAACTGGTTTTAATTTCTTTCTTGAAGTCTAGAATAACGTTACAGTGGAAAGATAGACCCAATGGGAATGATTGAATCCCAGGTGAAAATCCACTGAAGGAGCCACAGACCAAAACCAAAGGCCAACTAACACTCGAAGAAATGTCTTCCTTTGCCAGAAATGATATTGTGTGGCAGAGTAAAAAGAAAGTGATTGAGGGGCGCCTGGGTGGCTCAGTTGGTTAAGCGACGGCCTTCGGCTCAGGTCATGATCCTGGAGTCCCTGGATTGAGTCCTGCATCGGGCTCCCTGCTCGGCAGGGAGCCTGCTTCTCCCTCTGAAACTCCCCCCTCTCATGTGCTCTCTGTCTCTCTCATTCTCTCTGTCTCAAATAAATAAATAAATAAATAAATCTTTTATAAAAAAAAAAGTGATTGATATTTACTGAATATCTCATAGGTACCAGGCACCCTTTATGCGTTACTTGTTTATATTTGTTAAGAATGCTTTTTTCTTTTTTAAGATTTTATTTATTTATTTGACAGAGAGAGACAGCAAGAGAGGGAACATAGGCACGGGGAGTGGGAGAGGGAGAAGCAGGCTTCCTGCAGAGCAGGGAGCCCGACGCGGGGCTCGATCCCAGGACCCTGGATCATGACCTGAGCTGAAGGCAGATGCTTAACGACTGAGCCACCCAGGCGCCCCAAGAATGCTTTTTTTGAGGGAAAGTAACAATATGTGACTATAGTAGATATATTCATTAACTATTGCTGGATAACAAACAATCCCCAAATCTCAGTGGCATATGAGGGCCAACATTTTTTTCTGGCTCATACATCTGTGGATTGGCTGAAGGTGACCGTTGTAGATTGGGTTTAGTGCCAGGCCCTGAGTTTAAGCCCTGCTTCCCACATCTCTTCTGAAATCAGCAGGTTTCTCGAGGCATGTTCTTTTCATGGAAATGGCGGGGGTGCAAGATGGCAAACGCAGCTGCACAAACATATTTATTTTAAGGCCTTGCTTCCATTTCATCAGCCAATATCCCATTAGACAATGCAAATCACATGATGAAGACCAAAATCAAGACATGGGAAAGGGGGGCGCCTGGGTGGCTCAGTTGGTTAAGCAACTGCCTTTGGCTCAGGTCATGATCCTGGAGTCCCGGGATCGAGTCCCATATCGGGCTCCTTGCTCAGCAGGGGGTCTGCTTCTCCCTCTGACCCTTCCCCCTCTCATGTGCTCTCTCTCATTCTCTCTCAAATAAATAAATAAAATCTTTAAAAAAAAAAAAAGACATGGGAAAGGACACCATCCATGAGGCTAGTATAGATGGAGAATTCTACTACACAGCAGGAAATCATTGGGACAGATCTTCCAATATACCTCTTTGGCGTAGTCAAATAGGCATTTCTGTTTTTCTCCAACAGGGAGCCTGAAAGCAGGCAGCCCACTGGGGCAGTGTTCAATAACAATGCCATCTTAGAGAAAGGGGAACCCTCCCACACTGTTGGTGGGAATGCAAGCTGGTGCACCCACTCTGGAAAACAGTGTGGAGTTCCTCAAAAAGTGAAAATAGAGCTACCCTACGACCCAGCAATTACCCTACTGGGTATTTACCTCAAAGATACAGATGTAGTGATCTGAAGGGGCACCTGCACCCCAATGTTCATAGCAGCAATGTCCACAATAGCCAAACTATGGAAAGAGTCCAGATGTCCATCGACAGATGATTAGATAAAGAAGAAGTGGTATATATACACAATGGAATATTACGCAGCCATCAAAAATTGAAATCTTGTCATTTGCAATGACATGGATGGAGCCAGAGGGTATTACACTAAGCGAAATAAGTCAGTCAGAGAAAGAACAATTATGATATGATCTCACTGATATGTGGAATTTAAGAAACAAAACAGAGGACCATAGGGGAAGAGAGGAAAAAATAAAACAAGACGAAACCAGAGAAGGAGACAAACCATAAGAGGACAAACCATCATAGGAAACACACTGAGCATTGCTGGAGGGGAGAGGGGTGGAGGGATGGGGTAACTGAGTGATAGACATTCAGGAGGGCATGTGATGTAATGGGCACTGGGTATTATATAAGACTGATGAATCACAGACCTGTACCTCTAAAACCAGTAATACATGATATGTTAATTTGAAAAAAACAATGCCATCCCAGACCTTTTCTCTTTCCTTTCTGCCATCTTCAGCATGCTGGATTCTGCCTTCATGCATAAAATTCCACTTGCATCCTATATCTGAATATTTCCTATACTTGTATATAAATAAATATATGTAATATGTATAACATATATTCATGTAATATATGTTTTATGTATGTAACATAGGTAATATGTATAACTATATATTCAAATGGGATAACATTATTATGAACTTGCTTTGTTTTCTATTTATATTTTATCTATGCAAGACCAGCAGGAACAAACAGGAAGCAGAAAGGGACAGGATCTGATTCCACAAGGCAAAAGCTTTCCCAGAAGCTTTCCTCAGCTTATTAGTCTTTGACAGAGACCGTGTCACGTGGGCATTATGGAAATGAGCATGCTGACAAAGGCCCACTGCTGCCCCAGGAGGAAGGGGTAACTGACATAGGGTAGGCGACCATGCTGTCAAAAATCTCACAAAGATTCCCCGAGGGAAGCATTATTCCCATTTCAAAAATGAGGAGATGTTAGCTCAGAAAAGTTAACTCAACCAAGTTGCCTCAGCCAGGATATAAGGATGTAATAGGATTGAGATTTGAACATAAGACCATGTCCATCATGGGGGCACCTGGCCGGCTCAGTTGACAGAGCGTGCAGCTCTTGATCTCAGGGTTGTGAGTTCGAGCCCCACATTGGGTATAGAGATTACTTAAGAAATAAAATCTTAAAAAAAAAAAAGACCATGTCCATTATGTTCATTTCACAACAAATCACCCATGCCCCATTTCTCTCCATCACTAATGTAAATGCAAGGTGTGACTTTGGACATATCAGCCAATCTGAGTGGGTCGCAATGTCTCCATCTTTCCAATGTCCAGGTGAGAGTTGAATAACTTTATGAGGTTTTTTCAAGCGTGAATGTTCTCTAACTTTATTAGCTACTTCTGATGCCAATTATGAAGACACACAGTTTTTTTCAGTCATTTATTACATATTTGAGGTTGAAGAGTAAGTTGACCCATCATGGCTTGTTAATTTCAAATTTCAAGTTTGCTACTTTTTTTTTTTTAAGATTTATTTATTTATTTGAGAGAGAGAAAGCAGGGGGAGGGGCATAGGGGGAGAGGGAGAGAGAGAATCCCAAGCAGACCATGTGCGGAGTAGGGAGCCCAACATAGGGCTTGATCCTAGGACCCCAAGACCATGACCTGAGCTGAAACCAAGAGTGGAATGCTCAACTGACTGAGCCACCCAGGCACCCCTTGAGTTTGTTACTTTTCAAGAGCATTTCTTCCTGCTCTATTCAATTACTTGGCAATCTATTGAAAACCAATACCACAGGAAAATTGGTGTTTAGATCAATACAGAGCATATATTCCCCCAGAGCATATAAATCATCATATTTTCCCCCAGAGCATATAAATGTAGTGAATTATTTCTCTCTGGCCTTAAAAATAACAGCAAAAAACTAAACTTCTTTTTAGCAAAACCAAAAAAAAAATTTTAAGCATGGTTCTAATCAAAGACAATCCTTCTAGAATATTTCCTATACTTGTATATAAATAAATATATGTAATATGTATAACATATATTCATGTAATATATGTTATATGTATGTAACATAGCTAATATGTATAACTATATATTCAAATGGGATAACATTATTATGAACTTGCTTTATTTTCTATTTATATTTTATCTATGACAATAAATATACATTATATCATCACTTGGAATGCCTGCTAACATTCCTTTAACTTATACAAATATACTACAGGGGCGCCTGGGTGATTCAGTCGGTTAAGCATCTCTCTTCAGCTCAGGTCATGATCTTGGGATCCTGGCATGGAGCCCTGCATTGGACTTCTTGCTCAGTAGGGAGTCTGCTTCTCCCTCTGCCCCTCCCCACTGCTTGTTCTCTCTCTCTCTCTCAAATAAATAAATAAAATCTTTAAAAACCCCCAAAACCAAATATACTGCAATTTGTTTAACCGTAGGCAATGTTTCCAATTTTTTGATGTTAAAGAGCTGTAACTTTTCATAATGGGATCTGTGTAACTGGAGTAATACAGAATGATTCTGAATAGTACATTGATACATTTAAAAATATTTAAGTAGTTATATATTTATTTGCATACATATCATGTGTATTTGCTTATGTATTATATATTATCAGAAATACTGTAACTGGCATTTTTGATGGTCACATGATGTTTAATTTTAAAATAAAATTTATTTAACTAAAAATCTCGAGCAGTTAAAAAGACTAACAAAATAGTATGGTGGCATGTGGACAGAACACAGACTATGAACTTGGTGCTTGAATGACAAAAGTTTAGAAAACACTTCCATAAATAATATTATGATAAATATACTTGAGCACATATTTTTGACTACTTGTCTAATGTTTTTTAAGATTTTATTTTTAAGTAATCTTTACACCCACTGTGGGGCTTGAACTCACAACCCCGAGATCAAGAGTCGTGTGCCCCACCGGCTAAGCCAGCCAGGCACCCCTTGGAATGAATTCTTATAATTGTTTAAGAGGTAGGCATATTTTTTAAGGTTTTATTTATTTTATTATTTTTTAAAAATATTTATTTATTTATTTATTTGAGAGAGCGAGAAAGAGAGAGAGTACATCAGATGGGGGAGGGTCAGAGGGAGAAGCAGGTTCCCCTGGGACTCCAGGATCATGACCTGAGCCGAAGGCAGTTGCTTAACCGACTGAGCCACCCAGGCGCCCCTATTTTATTTTATTTTTAATAAATTACTTTTATATTATTTTTTAAAAATATTTTATTTATTTATTTGACAGAGAGAGAGATAGCGAGGGAGGGAACACAAGCAGGGGGAGTGGGAGAAGGAGAAGCAGGCTTCCCGCATCAAGCAGAGAGCCTGATGTGGGGCTTGATCCCAGGACCCTGGGATCATGACCTGAGCCGAAGGCAGACACTTAACGACTGAGCCACCCAGGTACCCCTTTTTTTAAGGTTTTAAATACGTTCTGCCAAATTGGTCTGCATAAAGGATGCCTCAATTTACCCTCCCATATTCTGTCCCATTGGAATATAAGCTTCACGAAGACAGGGACTTTGCTTTGTTCATTTCTGTGGACATATTTACAGAAGTACTTAGAAGATAGATTCTCAATTAAAAACATGCTAGATGGATTTGTCAAGAAATTTCGAGGGCCTGAGACCCTATTCTACTTGCAAGTTAATAAGATGGCCTGCCAGGGGCACCTGGGTGGCTCAGTTGGTTAACAAACCGACTCTTGATTTCCGTTCGGGTCGTGAGATGGAGATCGAGCCCCGCATCAGGCTCTGCAGTCAGTGGAGATTCTTTCCCTCTGACCCACCACCCACTCGTGTGCTCTCTCTCTCTCTGTCTCAAATAGGTGAATAAATCTTTAAACAAAAGAGGGGAGGGTGCCTGGGTGGCTCAGTTGGTTAAGTTTGGTTTAAGTTTGGTTAAGTCTTGGTTTTAACTCAGGTCATAATGTCAGGGTTGTGAGACTGAGACCCCAGTCGGGCTCTGTTCCCAGTGTGGAGTCGGCTTGAGATTCTTTCCCCCTCCCTTTCCCTCCTTGTCCGCTCTCCCACCCGCACTCTCTCTCTTTCTAAAATAAATAAATAAATAAAATCTTAAAAAAAAAAGAATAAGATGACCTGCCACATCTTCATGGATGCTAGGAGATGGCATAAGACTCCTAGGTCAGAGACAAAAGACTTTTGCTCACTGCAGGAACAATGACTGATGGACCAGTATTTGTGCCAGTTTCCTAACCCGCATTCCCAAAGGGCAGTGCAAAAGGGACAAGGGATGCCTGCATACACAATGGGATGCATTACAGAAAAAGAAGCTTAAGCTTAGGCCCCAAATCTTTCGTAACAGGCAATAAATCTGCCTGGCTTTTGCCCAGAGGGAGACATTATTATTCTACATTAGACAGTAAACAAATTTGTCTTTTGTTCTGGAAGGAGATCCTATCTCTATCTTCCAAGGTTGTTTGCTGTACAACCTTACAAACACAATCTGGAAAAGCTCTGTTCATAAAACACGCAGAAACACAAGAGACCCATCGAGAATTGTCTCCTAATAATATCTATCCATTACTTCTACAGCGCTGTCTTGGCTTTTGGCAAATTCTTCCATGAGTATATCATTCCATTGGCCATTTCGATGAATCTGACCCACAGAAGCTAGAACCAAATCCATTTATTTTGCCTCAACAGCATTTAATTAAGGTTACTGTCCACAGGACTCCAAGCCATAGTATTGGCCTTGGCAATTCTCCCACCCATAGTCTTGGACCCAGCCAGCTGAACAAATACCATAAACCATCTGGATCCACCTTAGAAAGCCAGGTAGCTTTCTCCTTAAATTTTTGTACTGACCTTTCCTCTTGGCCCAAGGCACTGGTCCAGACACAGCAGAGTGTACTAACAATTGTGCAGACTCCCCTGTGGCCTGCAAAAAGGAAGCCTAGGGCCCTTACATCATCCATCACAACGCTGGCCAGTGAGTTGAGATGGACCTGAAAGTCTTCCAAGGATGAGGTGGTATCATTTGATCACCAGCTAAAGTCAGGGACAAGTTTCATACCACCTGTTCTAATTGGATGACTTCCATTGCAGGGATAGCTGCCCACAGGGTGTGAAAAATAATGAGCCGGCTATAGCCCTGGGAATATTAGGGTGCCTCATTTTGGAGAGATCTCTGCTGACCTGTGGAGGCTACAGGATCTACTTGTGACATTTCCTTAACTCTTGAAGATCTCTTACGACCACCCCTATGGCATAAGTCATGGTGTTTGCAGGAGAGAGACAAACTCACATCTGGCTTCCACACAAGAAGTGCACACGGCCCTCATGGAAAGAGAGCTTGCTTACAAATATTGGGGTCTCCCACAATGATCCCACGTGGAGGGTATGGGATGACACAGTCTCAAATGTCTTCTCCTGGCCAGTTAGTAGACCTAAAGGCACCAGTACAGTTTGAATAGTTGAGGAACAACCTGGGGGCAGTCGGTTCAACCTGTTCTGTTTGTTCATGCCACCAGCTGGGGCATTTCTCCGCCCCCTACCCCTGTCCCCCGCCCCCCAACTGACTGAGCAATGACTGTGGGAATGGAAGTGGAAAGAGGTTGACAGGTGTTTTGTGTGGGAGGTACGGGAGCTGGGGGCAAGTCTGGCTGTTCCCAACAGACTTCTCAGGAAGGTGAAGGAGAATAGTGATCATCAAATCATTACCAAAGCCTTCTCATGGAGGGGGAGGCAGGGGAGGGGTGGCCAAACCAGTAGGCAGATTTAAGGCATTTGCAGCAGCTTGGGAATGAGGGCATTTCCCTAGTTGAGGAAAGCTCTAGAAGTAGCTCTGAAAGACAAAGGATTGATGGTATCCTTTCCTTCTCCATACTTCTGGGATTCCAAGGTGTTCCTTCCTCAACTGCCACAAAATCAATGCGTCCATTCCGTGACCTCACTTTTCCAATCATCTCCTGCTCACACAAAGCCCTCTTGTCTGAAAGGCTGACTCAAGGACAAGGGCATTTTTATAAAACTTACAGAGAACCATCATGGCCCCCGCTTTAGGGGTGCTACTTTAGGGGGATTCAGTGAGCAGGGGACTCAGTGAGATGTGCATTATCCTTGTGATCTGGGACCATGTTAATCCAAAAAGAGTCCAGGTGGCTGACGCAGAATTAAATTGGATTCTCCTTTGCCCTCTTTGGCTATGTTTCTACCCCACAATGGTTAATTTTATGTGTCAAACTGATTGGGGCACAAGGTGCCCAGACACTTGGTCAAACACTATTCCGTGTATGTCTTGGGTGTGTCCAGATGATATGAACATCTGAAGCAGTAGAATGAGTGAAGCTGATCGCCCTTCCCAGGATAAGTGGGCCTTATCCAACCCACTGAAGATCCTAATGGAATAAATGACTGAGCAAGTAAGAATTCCTTCTCTCTGCTTGACTGTCTTCAAGCTGGGACACCAGCCTTCTTGTCCCTTTGGACTGGGACTATACCATCAGGTTGTCTAGGTCTCCAGCTTGCCTACCACAGATCTTGGACTGCTTAGCCTCCATGATTATACATATATGATTTCTGTTTCCTATTGTTTATGTTTCTCTGGAGAACCCAGACTAATACATTCCAGGAAGGGATAGCCTGCATTGCTAATAGCCCAGAAATGGTCAAGATGGAATTCTGAATTTTGAAAACAAGTCACTCCACTACCCCTTTCATTCTGATCATTACTCAGGCAGTGGCCAGGAGGAGATGGTCACTCTCTGGGGACAGCTGGATTCAGAGACCAGACTGTCTGACTAAGGTGGTTGGACCAGGAAGAGGGGAGGAGGGAGAATCAGAAATTTTTTTGAGTTGGTCGAGGACTCTATAATACCAGATGCTTACATATGTTAGAGAGTGCTATGGGCTGAATCGCATGCCCTCAAAATTCATATGTTGAAATCCTAACCCTAGTGCCTTAGAATGGGACAGGATTTGGAGACAGGGCCTTTAAAGAGGTAATTAAGTCAAGTGAAATCATTAGGGTGGGCCCTAATTAAATTTATATATAACATATGTTTATATAGATTATTTGCATATAAATATAAGCTACCCCTGTGTCCCCAGTAGCCACAAAATTTCCACAGAAGCAGCCACTGGGACTGTGTCACCCTGATCCCTTGGACTAAACCAGGAAAGAACACCACTGGTGGGTAGAGGGCAGCCTCGCACATTATCAGAATCACTAAAGACTGGGAGATTGCATTCCAGTGGATCCCGACCTAGATTCTTCATTGGCTTCTGAGTGTCCACTGTGGCTCGAGATTCCTGGTCAGGACTGAAACCAAGTCCCATAAAGCAGCAGAAATCAGGAAGGTGAGAATCTCAGGTAAATCCCCTCCTATTTTCCCCTCTCTACATCCCGCAGATAAAAAGGCCCTACTACTTCTTGGAAATCCCAGGGCACTCCGAGCCCCAAAGGAACTTCACTTAACACAGTTGTCAAATTGGGACTGGTTCAAGCAGCACATTTAAGACTTTGAAAACGGACAGAGAAGATGGACACTTGCAGAAAGAAGAGAGTGACTCAGAAGCATCGGGCATCATTGTGGATTCAATGTATCTCATGTGAATAAATGAATAAAGATACACGACTTGCCCAAGGCCACAGAGACATTAGCCAGGTCTGGGACTCAACCCCAGGGTGCCTGCTGAGGCTGCTGGAAACTTCTGCAGTATAGTCCTGTCATCTGGCATTTCTTCCTTCCCCTAGCATGTCTTTGCTAACTACCCTGCCTACCCTACCATAAAATGATGTCTTGTCTGTCTCTCCCACTTGACTTCAACTCATGTGACACATTATCTACTTCACTTTCAGTGTACTCCCAATAGAAGGCAAACTCTTATAAGAGCAGGGCTTTTTTCTTTCTAATTGATGTGAAATTCACGTAAGTGAACCACCGTGAAGCGTACAGATAGCTTAGGGGCATCAAGTGCATGCACATTTTCTAAGCACCCCTCTCTCTAGTTCTAAGACATTTTCATGACCAGAAGAACCCTGTGCCCGTGAAGCAGTCCTTCCCCATTATCCTCTCTAGCCTGCAACCTGGCAACCACTAATCTACTTTCTGTCTCAATGGGTTTGCCTATTCCGGACATTTCATATAAATGAAGTCATCCAATACATGTCTCGCCTCTTAACATGTTTCTGCGATTTATCCATTATGGTTGTGTGTGTGTTTCTGTGTTTTTTTTTTTTTTAAGATTTTATTTATTTATTTATTTGAGAGAGAGCACAAGCAGTGGGAAGGGGCAGAGCGAGAGGGAGAAGCAGACTCCCCAATGAGCAGGGAGCCTGATGTGTGGCTCCATCCCAGGACCCCGGGACCATGACCTGAGCCGAAGGCAGCCGCTTACCCGACTGAGCCATCCAGGTGCCCCTTGATTTATCCACTATGTTGTATGTATCAGTACTTCATTTCTTTTTATGGCTGAATAATAGCCCATTGTATGGATAAGCTGCATTTCATTTATCCATTTGTTTATGGACATTTGGGTGTTTCTACCTTTTGGGAATTGTGAAATAGGGTAGGTTTGGTGTTTTTTTTTTTGGTCCACTCCTTTTTTCCAGGGCCTAGAATTGAGGAATGAAAGGTGGGCCAGGTGCTATTAATTTCTACACTTCCTGGTACATAATAGGCATTGCTAAGAGGCTTGTAGATCTGAGATCAAAAGAATGAATGACCAGAGAAGCAATTATGGTAGAAGGCACTGTGAGGGAGGAAGGGAGGGGCCCAACCAGAGAAAAGCTTTCTATTTTCTACCTTTTGAACTTGAAAAAATGAATCATGATGGCCACAGAGAGACATTTATATGCCTAGTTCTGAGGAAGGAGATTATTTATTATCAGACAACAAAGACAAAATGATGCATTAAGATGTTGGGGGATTCACAGTAAATCAAAAATAGGGGAGAAGGCAGATCCTACCCAGGGGTCGAGCTCCAGGGAGAAAGTCACCGAAATCCAATTGCTTCCCCACAAAGGACTTCATTAAATTGCTGAAATTACCAGGAGCCTATTGCAAAAAAATAGAAAGGGCAAAGGGAGTAATTTCTCTTTAATTGTTGATGCAATTTGGAAGAAATTTAATTGCAATTACGTCCGTTTACTTATGAGGAGACTGAGTGTGAACACCCTGTGGGGACCCCTATCAGCCCTTTGAAACTAAGACGCCTTTTGTTAGGAATGGTTCCCTGGGGACCTCCCGGTTCCTTGGCGGGTTTGGCTACTTTGGCGCGCCCTCTCGTGGCCATGTGTGGAAGGTTCGGCAATTGCCCTCCGTTCCCTATCACAAGCAAGAATTTTCACTTTCAGTGCACAGGGGTGGATCCGCAAATTAATTCACACTTAAACTAGAAAGTCTGTCTCAAACATGTGCCACTTGGGGTGCAGGAAGGGCTGTGTAGGTCAACTGACGTTAAACATTGTAATTATAAATTAATTATGATTATGGTTGTAATTTCAAGTAGTTTTGAATATCTTAATCTTAAAAGTCAGTTTCCCCCATGTGCACATCCCAATTGGGATCACTTGAGTATTTGATAAAATTCCAGAATTTTCCACTTTCCTATGCTCAACGTGGGGCCTGAACTAGCGATCTGGCGATCAGGAGTTGCTTGCTCTCCCGACTGAGCCAGATGGGTGCCCCTGCTGCTTCTTTTTAATTACAATAATGCAGCAGCAAATATCCTTGTATTTTTGCGTATCCGTAGGCATCCATCTGGGCACATTGCTATGGAAATGACAAAGCTAAAGTGGCCATTGAGGATCGTGCTAATATAAGATGTTCGTCTGTCTCACACAAAACAGTCCATATTGGAGGTCTAGGGCTGGAATTGTGGAATGACAGGTTTAGGTACCCAGTGTCCTTCTACCTTCCTCTTTTGCGTTCTCAACACACAGCTACCACCTTATGATCCAAACGGCTGCTCCAGCTCTGCCAGCATGTCTGCATTCCAGCCAGAGGGATGAGGGAACGGTGATGGTGCAGGGCGCGCTCCTCGCTTTTCAGGGCGCAACCTGGAAACTGCACACAATCGTTTCTGATCACATAGGATAGGTCAGGACACAGTCACATGACCTGACCGGCAGCAAAGGAGCCTGGGAAATGTAGTCTTTATTTTGGATGGCCATGTGTTCAGGAAGGAAGGCGAGATTAGTTATCAGGGACAACTAGCCCTCTCTGTTCAGCAGCCACAAGGGTCAGGGTCAGTGAGATGAGGCTCCAAAATCAAGTGTTCTCGTTGGAGGGAGATAGAACAGGATTTGGCAACTGAATGAATGAAGGGGATGAGAAAAAGGGAAGGATCTTAGATGACAGTGAGATTTTACTTGCTAATGCTTTACGAAAACACCTTTTGTACAAGTATTTCCCCTCAGCCACTGATGCATGCCTCTCCTTCCCCCAGAAAATATGAAATCCCTGATGATTCTTCTCCTCTACCCAGGTCATTTGAGCTGCTTTCCACCCCCGAATGTCCTGCCAGCCACTGTTTACTTAGGAAATGAAAACTAATTTGGGTGTTAGCTTTAGCACAACCTAATCTCGAAGCAAATCGGCTGCTACCATCATTGCAGGAGAACGAGAGACTTCAGAGCCGAATAGAAACGACTTCTCACTTACAGGCTCCGTGAAGGTAATGCCACAGCACAATGCCACTGTGGAGTTAAAAATAACCACTCTCAATTCTACAAACACCGTGTTCATTATATTTGCCTTTTCCTCCCCTGGGGATGCTCTACCTTCAGGTCTCTTCCCCAATATCATCTTCCCAGTGACAAGTGATGGCCACCCTTTGAGCCTTCCCACTTCACTCTGCTCATAGTCACCATTCCCTTTGCCCCTTTTGTCTTCATCACAGCACCTTCCTACCACCTGACAAATAAAAGGTTTACTTGGCAGGTGGTTTTTTTTTTTTTTTTTAATGTCCTCACCCCTTTAGTAGACTGCAAGCTCCCTGAGGGCAACAACTTGCATATTCTGGTCACTGCTGTCTCGTCCCTACCCAGAACAGCGGACTACCTTACATCTATTTGCCTAATGGCCAGTGCTGGTAAAGGTGGAAGGTATGGGCAATGGACCCTTCGGATAAACTGCTAGTGGCACTGTTGTTCAAGCACCAATTTTCTGGAAAGCAATTTAGCTTGACTCTTATTCTATATGTTTATCCTAAAAATATAATCAGTGACCCACCTATTTAGAATATGGGCTAGCAAACCTTTTCTGTAAGGAGCCAGATCGTACATAGTTGAGGCTTTGTAGGACATAGAGCCTCTGTCACAACTGCTCAACCTGCACAGAGTAGCCGTAGGCAATATGTAAATAAATGCACATGGCTGTGTTCCAATAAAACTTTATTTACAAAAGTAGATGATGTGGGGAGGCACCTGGTTAAGCGGCTGCCTTCGACTGGGGTCATGATCCTGGGGTCCTGGGATTGAGCCCCATGGTGGCAGGGAGCCTGCTTCCCCCTCTCCCTTTGCTCTGCTTGGGCTCTCTCTCTCTTTCTCTCTCTTAAATAAATAAATAAAATCTTAAAAAAATATATAGATGGTGGACCAGATTTGGCTCACAAAGCTATAGTTTGCTGATTTAGATTTAGAACAAAATGTCACTTATAATGGCATATATTGAGAAGATCTGAAATATTCAACAATTGGGAATCAAACTATACTACATCCCTAAGGTGAAAATGATGTAGTCATTAGAAATGGTGTTTTCAAAGAAATCATAATAAACTGGGGATATGTTTAGAGCAGAATCATGTAGATGAGATCAGTTTAGCCATTAATTAAGAGCTTGAATTCTGGAGCCAAATCTAAGCTTGATTCGAAACTTGGGCACTTCCTGGCTGTTTGACTTTGGGCAAATTGCTTCATTTCTGGTAAATCTCAGTTGTTTTTTTTTTTTTCACTTGAAAAGTGGAGATGAGAAATTACCTCTCTCGTAAGATTGTTGAGGCATGATACTGCATACAGCATATTCCCCGGTATACAAAAGGTGCTTAACAGGGGCATCTGGGTGGTTTGCTGGGTTAGGTCGTCCACTCTTGTCTTTGGCTAAGGTCATGATCTCAGGGTCCTGGAATCAAGCCCTGTGTCAGGCTCCACACTCAGTGGGGAGTCTGATGGGGACTCTCTCTCTTCCTCTGCCCCTCCCCCTGCTCAGGCTCTCTCTCAATCTCTCTCTCTCTCTCAAATAAATAAATAAATCTTTTTTTTTTAAGTGCTTAACAAATAATTGTCCTCAAATGGGGAAATTCAAAATGGACTTGTTTTTATAGTTGCACACACGACCGAAGCTGGAAGTAAACCTGCAAGGGTAAGCTCCTCTTAGGAGGCACTCAATAAACGTCTCCCAGCTTCAGGTTCCAAAAGGCTAAGGACGGATGCTGATTGGCTCATTTTGGGTCACATGATCCCACCTTGGCCCAATCAGTGTGTCGGAAAGTAGAAGTAGAGCTGTTTGGCTCCGCTGGCTCAGGTGCTTGCAGCACAACCTGACTTCAGAGCTCGGTACTGTATGGTCTACAAGCCACTCAATGGGTCTTTTCTGTAAGTACCCACAGGGGGCAGGCAGTGGTGAAAATGGCAGGTGGGTCCTTGCCCTGGTGGGGTTTACAGCGCTCTTGGGGAACTTGCCAGTATTTGGTATATTGTGCCACGTGACAGGAGCTCAGGTCCTGTCATGGCCCTATGTCCCAGGGATGCATGGCTACTGTTTCCATCCTTTTGAGCCCTTAAATATGATGCAGTGATATACAGTAGTAGGGGTTGGATAGCCTGCTGTGGCTTTCTGGTAGTGAGGGACTCTTTGGGAAGATCTGATTCCGCCCCCCCTTGCTTTTTCTCTCCCTCCTCTTCCCCACGTAAAACTCTATTCTCTGTCTGTACTCTTCTCTGTCTACTTCTCTGTCTCTGTCTCCCTCAAAACACTCTACAGCTTTCTCCGATTATAACTGCCCTTCTAGGGGCGCCTGGGTGGCTCAGTCATTGGGCGTCTGCCTTCGGCTCAGGTCGTGGTCCCGGGGTCCTGGGATCGAGCCCCGCATCGGGTTCCCTGCTCAGTGGGAAGCCTGCTTCTCCCTCTCTCACTCCCCCTGCTTGTGTTGCCTCTCTCGCTGTGTCTCTATCTGTCAAATAAATAAATAAAATCTTAGGGGCGCCTGGGTGGCTCAGTTGGTTAAGCGACTGCCTTCGGCTCAGGTCATGATCCTGGAGTCCCGGGATCGAGTCCCGCGTCGGGCTCCCTGCTCGGCAGGGAGTCTGCTTCTCCCTCTGACCCTCCTCCCTCTCATGCTCTCTGTCTCTCATTCTCTCTGTCTCAAATAAATAAATAGAATCTTAAAAAAAAAAAAAAACCCTTAAAAAAACAAAACAAAAAAAACCCTGCCCTTCTACCCTGATGATTTCCACTACTAACATCTTTGTTTTACTCAGCTTTTTAAAAAAAGATTGGATTTCTTTGTCAGAGAGAGCACGTGCACAAGCAAGGATCACTACAGGCAGAGGGAGAAGCAGGCTCCCCGCTGAGCAAGGAGCCCAATGCGGGACTCGATCCCGGGACCCTGGGACCATGACCTGGGCCGAAGGCAGACGCCCAACCGACTGAGCCACCCAGGTGCCCCTTAACTCAGATTTTTACTCTTAGTGTATTTATAATCAAATTCAACTCTCAAAGTTCCTTTTATGCCTAACGCTTCCAAAACCAAGCTACTGTGTCCACGCTTGTCTGTGCATCAAAAGTCTTACTGGGTGTCAGTAGAAAATACCAATTTCCGGGACTCTACTCCAGGCCAATGGGCACAAATCTCTGGGAGTGGGTTTTTTGCTGAAGGTTATTCTAACAGCATTTTACAGGGAATCTGATGAACAGCTAGGTTAGAGAATCACTTGCCATCATTGAATTTACTAAACTCGTAATTTTACATTGATTATATGTGTATGAATATCTGTCTCCTCTGCAAAATACTTGTGTGTTCAATATGCATTTATTGAAAAAAACGAACCACTGCCTACAACAGGATGCGGTGACAAGTTTCCCACAACAAACCAGCAGGTGGCGCAAGAGGCTAGGCCATCGTTGAAAAGTAAAAAACAAACACAAACAAAAAACCTTGTGTTCTCATTCATTTAGATCATGGGTGGGTCTGCATTTATTAAAAATGGTTTATAGAGGGGCGCCTGGGTGGCTCAGTCGTTAAGCATCTGCCTTCGGCTCAGGTCAGGATCCCAGGCTCCTGGGATCGAGCCCCGCATTGGGCTCCCTGCTCAGCAGGAAGCCTGCTTCTCCCTCTCCCACTCCCTCTGCTTGTGTTCCCTCTCTCGCTGTGTCTCTCTCTGTCAAATAAATAAATAAATAAAATCTTTTTTTTTTCAAGTTTAAAAAAAAATAAAAATGGTTTATACAAACAATTCCACAAATTTATGGAACGATTTCTGTTTATGGCACATTAAAAATCCTCTAGGGGATCTTTTAAAACTCATTTAAAAATGGATTTCCCTGGAAAAGGAAAGATTCTCTTTCCTCCAACAATCCCATCTATTTTCTTTTAATGATTTATTTATTTATTTGAGAGAGAGAGAGAAGGAGGGGCAGAGGGAGAGGGAGAGAGAATCTTAAGCAGACTCCATGCTGAGTGCAGAGCCTGACGTGGGGCTTGATCTCATGACCCTGAGATCATGACCTGAGCTGAAGCCCAGTTGGATGCTTAACCGACTGAACCACCCAGGTGCCCCCACCAATCTCATCTATTAAATATTTTTGAAGAGTATTTGGTATTTGAAATGTGCATATTTTAATTTTATTATTTTTAAAGATTTTATTTATTTATTATTTATTTATTTGTTATTTATTATTATTTTTTAAGATTTTATTTATTTGCGAGAGAGAGAATGAGAGACAGAGAGCATGAGAGGGAGGAGGGTCAGAGGGAGAAGCAGACTCCCTGCTGAGCAGGGAGCCCGATATGGGACTCGGTCCTGGGACTCCAGGATCATGACTTGAGCCAAAGGCAGTCGCTTAACCAACTGAGCCACCCAGGCGCCCTATTTTTTATTTTTTAAATTTTTTTAAATTTTTATTTATTTTATTTTTTTAAAGATTTTATTTATTTATTTGAGAGAGAGAATGAGAGAGAGCACATGAGAGGGGGGAGGGTCAGAGGGAGAAGCAGACTCTCTGCTGAGCAGGGAGCCCGATGCGGGACTCGATCCCGGGATTCCAGGATCATGACCTGAGCCAAAGGCAGTCGCCCAACCAACTGAGCCACCCAGGCGCCCCTATTTTTTATTTTTTAAAAAGAATTTTTTAGGCACTTTATTCTTCTTAAGATTTTATTTATTTATTTGTCAGAGAGAGAGAGAGAGCACAAGCAGGGGGAGTGGCAGGCAGAGGCAGAGAGAAAAGCAAGCTCCCCACTGAGTGAGAAGCCTGACGCAGGACTCGATCCCAGGACCCTAGGATCATGACCTGAGTCAAAGGCAGACACCTAACCAGCTGACCCACCCAGGCATCCCAAAGACTTCATTTTTAAGTAATCCCTACAACCAGCGTGGGGCTTGAACTTACAACCCCAAGATCAAGAGTCACATGCTCTACTGACTAAGCCAGCCAGGCGCTCCATGAAACGTGCGTATTTTAAAAATATCAATTCTCGGTCTTCTGGCTAAGATCAAGTGTAAAAATAAATACATGGTAGTACTGCCTGCACCCTTCCTGGGCCTTGGTTTTTCCTTCTGTAAAATGGAGTCAGAAAAGATGACTTCCAGACTCCTTCCAGGCATGAGAGATGTCCTGGGTGGAGGGGAGAAGGTTGAAAAATTCTGATTCCTGATCTGGGCACTGGTTATACAGGTGTGCTCAGATTGTGAACACTTATAAAGCTGTATGCTTCCAGGAGGTGCACTTTTCTGCGTGGATGTTGTACATCGAGAGGTTAAAAACAAAAGGAAAATCAATTAAAAAAAAAAAAAGGCTTAGTATTAGTTTCCAGTCACCACCATAACAGATAATCCAAATTTAGTGGCTTAAAATAACACAAATTTATGGTATAGTTGCTATGGAAAACAGTATGGAGGTGCCTTAAAAAATTATAAATAGTATCACCATATGATCCAGCAATCCCAATTGTGGGTAGGTATTCAAAATAATTGAAAACAGGATCTTGAAGAGATATCTGTACACGCATGTTCATTGCAGCATTAGTCACAATAGCTAAAGGGTGGAAGCAACCTAAATGTCCACCAACTGATGAATGGTTAATCAAAATGTGATGTATACATGCAGTGGAATATTATTTAGTCTTAAAAAGGTGATCCCATCATATGCTGCAACAGGGATGAACCTTGGGGACATTACGCTAAGTGAAATAAACCAGTTACAAAAGGGCAAATACTGTGTGATTCCATTTATAGGAGGTATCTAAAGTAGTTACCTTTTTATTTATTTATTTATCTTACTTATTTATTTTTTGAAAAAATTATTTGAGAGAGAGAGAGGGTGGGAGCAGGGGGAGGGGCAGAGATAGAGGAACAGACAGAATCCTCAAGCAGACTCCCTGCTGAGCAGGGAGCCCAACACCGGGCTTGATCCCAGGACCCTGAGATCAGGACCCAAGCAGAAATCAAGAATCGGAGGCTTAACCAACTGAGCCACCGAGGCCCCCCTTATTTTTTATTTTTGAAGATTTTAATCTCTACACCCAACACGGGGCTTGAACTCACAACCCCAAGATCAAGAGTTGCATGCTCTTGACAGGCGCCCCTAAAAAAGTCACCTTTTTTAGAAACAGAAAGTAGCAATGGTGGTTGCCAGAAGCTGGTTGCGGGGGGGTTGTTGTTGTTCAAAGAGTAGAGCTTCAGTTTCGGGAAATGAAAAAGTTCTAGAGATCTGTTGCACAACAATGGATACGTAGTTAACACTATTATACACTTAAAAATGGTTAAGATGGGGGCACCTAGGTGGCTCAGTAGGTTACGGGTCTGCTTCTGGCTCAGGTCATGACACCAGGCCCTGGGATCAAGTCCCCCATTGGGCTCCTTGCTCAGCAGGGAGCCTGCTTCTCCCTCTCCCTCTGCCCCTGCTTGTATGTGCTCTCTATCTCTCAAATAAATAAATTAATTAATTAAAAAAATTTTTAAATAAATTTTTAAAAATTTCAGATGATAAATTGTTATTTTGTTTTGTTTTACCACAATAGTAATTTTTATTTATTTATTTTTTTTTTTAGATTTTATTTATTTTTTTGACAGAGAGAGACACAGCGAGCGAGGGAACACAAGCAGGGGGAGTGGGAGAGGGAGAAGCAGGCTTCCCGCCGAGCAGGGAGCCCGATGAGGGGCTCGATCCCAGGACCCTGAGATCGTGACCCGAGCCGAAGGCAGACGCTTAACGACTGAGCCACCCAGGCGCCCCACAATAGTAATTTTTAAAAGCTCCCACAAATTTATTATCTTACCAGTGTGTAGGCCGGAAGTCCCCAGATGGGTCTCACTGGGCTCAAATCAAGGCATCAGCAGGGCTGTGTTCTCTGTGATGGTTCTGAGGGAGATTCACTGCCCGGCTCGTTCGACTTGGCAGAATTCAGTTCCTCGTGATTATAAGGCCAAAGCCTCTGTTTTCTTGTTGGTTGTCAGCTGACGGCTGTTCTCAGCTTCTAGAAGCTGTCAACTTCCTCGGTTCCCTTCCTCCAACTTCAGAGCCAGTGTCGGTGAGTTGAGTCTCTCCTGTCTAATCTCTCTGACTCTCCTTCCTCCTCCGCCATCTTTAAGGGCTCGT
The DNA here is from genome assembly GCF_011800145.1 of Mirounga leonina. Taxonomy (NCBI): domain Eukaryota; kingdom Metazoa; phylum Chordata; class Mammalia; order Carnivora; family Phocidae; genus Mirounga; species Mirounga leonina. Next base: position 35,487,453 of record NW_023270453.1, read on the forward strand.
GGGATTAGATTGGGCCCACCTGGATGATCCAGGCTACTCTGCCAAGGCCCTTTCCTTCTGTACGGTAACATAGTCACGAGTTCCGGAGAATGAGGACGTGGGCATATTTGTGGTGGCCATTATTCTACCCACCATGGGCCCCCTGCAGCCCTCACCCGATCATCCTAATTTGTGTCCACACGATGGCAGAAGAGAAGGTACAAATGGGAGAATGGACGCCAGATTTATCGAGTGTTTATTATGTGCCAGACACATTTCAAGCACCTCATAGGCCTCGTCTCATATAATTCTTCTAGGAGGTAAATGTTATTATTTTACAGCCAAGGAAATGGAAGTTTAAAGTGACCGATGAACCTATTTAATGTCACGCTGCCAGTAACAATGGATTTGCTGCGAGTTTGGGATTTATATTCATACAGTCTGCGTGCTTAATCAATTGGCTATCTGCCTGTTTAATACATGTAATCATGTCGATGACAAAATATTAATTAGAAGATTATGCTTGTACATTGAAAAGGAATATCTGTAAGCGCTGAGTTCAAGAAGTGGGGAACTAATTAGACATAGCACCACGTTTATCTTATAATCAAAGACATTGGAGTTCAGAGGGATGGCAGGTATTTGTCTAAGGTCACAGAAACAGATGAGGTTTTAGAATCTTAGTTGTCTTCAACTGATCATCCTTTTCATCTCTCTGCATTGGGTAGGACCTTATATAGCCTGACTTACAGAGAAAATCTAGCTTTGAGGGTATATGTGGTGGTCACTGGAACATGGTTATTAACTTGGTTTTTGTTTGTTTTTGTTTTTTTGATGTAGGCTTAACCCTGGGCTTGAACTCAGGACCCTGAGATCAAGACCTAAGCTGAGGTCAAGAGGCCAGTGCTTAACTGACTAAGCCACCCAGGCGCCCCTTAACTTGGTTTTCTAATGACAGAAGGAAGGGAGCATTCTCTTCATTCTCACTTGTATTCAGCAGGCTACAGCAGAGAAGACTACATTCTCTGTCCCACTGCCTGAGTGCTAGTTTTCACCCCGCGCCCAGCCTTCCTCGGAGTCAATCCTGATCCATCTAAACCTAGTGGTCTGGCCAGTGGTACACGAGGGGCGTCTTCTGGGAGCTCCTGGGAAAGAGGGTCTTTGTTTTTCAAAACAGTTGCACAAAGAAGAAAAGGTTCCTGTTCCTCCCCCTGGATGTGTTCCTGCTACACATGATGCTTGGAACCGAGGCACCCGGCTTGTGACCACACAGGTCAATCAGAGGAGGAGACGCAGGGCTGGCAGAGCAGGAAGATGGAAGGACTGGATGATTTTGTTGAGCCACCGAACTGATGGGCCCTGGATGCTCTCCCCCGCCACAACTCTTATCCTTTAAGCCACTGGCAAGCTGGTCTTTCACTTGCAGATGGAAGACCCCTAACCGATTCATATATGGTAGTTACAGTCTTTGTTTTTCCCGTTGGTTATAGTTTGTCTCCAGACCAGAATGGCACTGATCGTTTAAACCGCAGATCCCCACTCTTGCGATGTGCTAGGATGTGTCTACTTACCCACAATCGAATGGAGCACTTACTGAACTTTGTGCCCGGTACTGTACATGCATGCTTAGACTCAGAGAAATAAAGCGTTTGCTCAGGGTCACACAGTGAGTAAATGTCTGATCTGCACTTTTTCCCCCGCAAGGAAGCTGAGTGCAAGAAGGGGTTCATTTAGTAAAAGATGATCATCAGAATGGCTTACCCTGTGCCTGCTCCCCTTTCCATGCTGTGCTCTCTGGAAGGAAGTCAGTATGCACAATTCACATTGGAAGAGTACAGCATTCTGTTCTGCCTCCTTTCGGGCAAAGTATCTACCTAAATTATTTAGAATTCTCTCGCCCAGGAGAATCTCTTGTTAATCTCCCTATTTATTTATTTATTTATTTATTTATTTATTTATTTATTTATATCAGTATGCACTCGTGAGTCTTTTTTTTTTTTTTCTTTTCTTTCTTTCCCTTTCTTTTTTTCTTCTTTTACTTTAGGTTCTAATCCAGTGTTATTTCATTTATTTTGAATCCCAAGTTATTCCAGCTTTGGCCACTGGAACTCTTTCAGTTCGCTCCTATGCCCCTTTGACATACCCCATCATTGTGATTTTGTGTTTGAACATTTCCTTACTTCCTGGCATTACAAGATGCTTCAGGTTCAGCTTGTGTATTTCTTGGCCCCGTGATAGAATGAGCCATCCCTCCTTTTGTTGGAGAATGGTTTTACAAACCTAGATCTGAGAGCTAAATGTGCTTGTTGCTACTGAGGTGTTCTTGCTTCTTGGTCCTCTCAGAAGACGATGCAAAGCAAAGTATCTGTATAGTAACCTGTGTATATACCATAGAACTGTAAATATTTCTATATGGAACCATCTGAATGTATATTAAGCTTGACATAAGTTCACACTGCTCTTTCTGTAAACCGTTCTACATGGGTCATTCTAGCCTTCTCTGCTTGTTTAATTATTAATATTTATTTTATTTATTTTAGAGCGAGAAAGGATGGGGAGGGGCAGAGGGAGAGGGGAAGAGAAACACAAGCAGACTCCATGCTGAGCGCAAAGCCTGATGCGGGGCTCCATCTCACGACCCTGAGATCAGACCTGAGCTGAAACCGAGAGTCGGTCTCTCGTCCACCGTGCCACCCAGGCACCCCTCTGCTTGCTTATTTATAATCTCCCACTCCAACAATGAGAGCCTTGGTTTCCACCATTGCTATCCATTTACTTAACTGTTCAAGTAAACACATATTCTGGTGTTTCCTTTGTTTTGACCAACAAGTCAACTGAAAAACTACCCAAGAATATACAGATACATGAAGGAGGATGCTCACTGGTAGACTGACTTTTCACCACTATCTGGCTCCCTTCCCTGTCGGAGGATTATACTTCTTTGCCATTTGAACCCAGACTTGGTCATGTGACTTGGTTTTGCGCTCCCCCTCCCCCCAAGGTGAGCAGGTCACATGCATCACTTCTGTCAGAAGCTTTAAGCCAGGGTGTGTCTTGTCACCTTCTCTTTTCTCTCTGCTACACTGTCCTACAAATTTCAGATAATGGCTGCTCCATCAGGCTGGCTCCTGGAGCAGAGATGACACAGGGCAGAAATAATGGAAATACATCATGAGCAAGAAATAAACTTTTCTTGTCTTCAGTAACATTAATTACAGCAGCATCCTGACCGACAGAGTTTGTAACAGTGAAAACCGCAAGAAACGCGAGTATCTGTCAACAGGGGACTTAGTTAATAAAGGATGGTATATTTCCTTTTTTTTAAATGATGGTATATTTCAATAATAGTTTACTAGTGCAGCTCTTGCCAAAACAAACAAAAGTCTGTCTCTATCACTGAGATGGAAGACTGTCCATATTGTTGTCAGTGCAAAAACAAGCAAGTTGTGGAACAGTGCACTCAGTATGATCCCACGTTGTAAAACAATTTATGTAGCGATGTTAGTATGTGCGTAGGGGAAAAAAAACCCTCCAGAGGAATATATACCAAACTCTCAGCAGTGGTTGTCTCTACATTTTAGATTTCTATATTGGAATTTTTACAAGTTCTGAGTCAAGATTCCCTCTGCTCTGGGCTGAATCTGTTTCATCTGTCAGTTGGCAGTTAGGCTGGAATATGCAAATTGGCTTTCCCCTTGGATGGATTTGACAATCTACAAGGTTAAGTCTGGAGGCAAACATGTGGACTTGTTAAGTGGGGACAGGCTAATAAATAAGGCAATTTGAGCAGCATTCCTGGAATTTTTTCCAAGCCCATCAAAAGTGCAGGATGTCATTAGCACTCATCTTCATTCCCAGCGTCAACAATGATGATTACAAAATGATGGAAACTTAAATGGTTTCTCCACCTCCACTTGTCACTTATGGCTCTTGGGTCATTATTTTCCTGGAGTAGTTTTAGCAACAATGAAGAACGAGGTTGGGTTGGGGGGGTGTTGTCTTCTTCATCTTTGAATCCTCAGTACCTGGCTCCAGCTTGGCCCAGGGTAGGTATTCCATTAATATGATTCCGAAAATGTCGTTTTTTTCTTTTTTGAAAGATTTATTTATTTATTTATTTTATTTGACAGAGAGAGACAGCGAGAGAGGGAACACAAGCAGTGGGAGTGGGAGAGGGAGAAGCAGGCTTCCCGCCGAGCAGGGAGCCTGATGTGGGGCTCTATCCCAGGACCCTGGGATCATGACCTGAGCCGAAGGCAGACGCCTAAAGACTGAGCCAGCCAGGCGCCCCGAAAATGTCGTTTTCTTTTTTTTTTTTAAGATTTTATTTATTTATTTATTAGAGAGCGAGCCAGAGAGAAAGAGCATGAGAAGGGAGAGGGTCAGAGGGAGAAGGAGGCTCCCCGCTGAGCCGGGAGCCCGATGTGGGACTCGATCCCAGGACCCTGGGATCATGAACCGAGCCGAAGGCAGTCGCTTAACCAACTGAGCCACCCAGGTGCCCGAAAATGTCGTTTTCAATAATAAAAATCATTTTTGAAAAATATCTAATTTATAAATTTATCATATAATAAAACTGACTTTGGCGTGAAGATCAGTGGATTTTTTTTTAAAGATTTTATTTATTTATTTGACACAGAGAGAGCACAAGCAGGGGGAGCAGCAGAGGGAGAGGGAGAAGCAGGCTCCCCGCTGAGCAGGGGGCCCGATGTAGGACTCGATCCCAGGACCCCGGGATCCTGACCTGAGCTGAAGGCAGACACTTAACCGACTGAGCCACCCAGGCGCCCCTGATCAATGGATTTTAACGTATGTATAGATGTCTATAGTTGCCACCACAATCTGAACACAGAACAGTTCCATCACCCCAAGAAAACTCTGCTGTGTTTTTTTCCCTTTATAATTACATTCTACCCCCCATTCCTAACTCCTGGCGAACACGGATAGCTTTACTTTCTCAAGAATGTCATATAGATGTGAGCATACACATTAGATAATATTTTGAGACTGGTTTCTGTCAGTTATCATCATCATCATCATCATCATCATCATCATCATCATTATTTTGCTGAGTAGTATTCCTCAATAACATTGTTGTGTGTGAGGTTTTTTTTTTTTTGAGCACCTACTATGTGTCATGCTCTGTGCTAGGTATTGGGGCTATAACAGAAGTCAGGACAGCTTTGGTCCCTATTCGTTTGGAGCTTGCAGACATCCTCAAGTAGGTTCATAGCACATCAGAGTCCTAAGGGGGCCCAGAGATAATCTCTTAGCTACTCCAAGTGTGGTCTTGGACCAGGAACATCAGCATTCCCTGAGGACTTGTTAAAACGCAGAACCTCCTGGGTCGCCGGGGTGGCGCGGTTGGTTAACGTCTGGCTCTTGGTTTCGTCTCAGGTGGTGATCTCAGGGTTGTGAGGTCTCTGTGCTGAGCCTGGAATCTGCTTCACGTTTTCTTTCCCGCTCCCTCTGCCCCTCCCTCTTCAAATAAATAAATAAATCGTTTAAAAAAATGCAGAACCTCTTACACTTCAAACTAATGCAGTTGTGTGTCAGCTATTCTTCAATTAAAAAAAAATGCAAATCCTCCGGCTGCATTCCAGACCTATTGAATTACAGTCTGCACATTAACAGGATTCCCAGGTGGTTTTCCTGCACGTTCAGCTTCGAGAAGTCCTACCTTGCCCTCCACAGAGCTCAGAGATTCCTACATCCTTGCCCCATACCGATTCAGTCTTTGCATGAATGCCTCCAGCCACGGGTCTTATTCTGTACTTAGCAGCCAGACACTTCCATGAAGAGCAGCTCAAATTATTTGCAGTTTTTCTTAGTCTAAATGGAAATTCGCTTTTGTATAAATTCCACGCTATGATTCTAGCTCTGACTTTTGGGTCAATCCAAAACACACATAGTCTTCTTTCACCTGTTATCTCTTTGGTTATTTACAGACTTAGTGTCCTTTTCTCCAGGCTGGATACCTCCAGGTGCTACAATCATTTTTTGCATTCATTTACTCACCCACTTTTAGTATGTTTTATTGTTACTTACTACATCCAGTCACTGAACTTGACTATCTCCAAAAATTTTGACATAGAGTTCAGATGGGTTAACTGGATGTTATAGTTTTGAGTATTTCTGATAAGATTTAAAGGAAGGAAAGAAAACATTTAATATGGATAGCTATGACTAGAAGACACAAGCCCAAATGCCTGGCAGGTAGCCAAAATACACCATTTAAAGGGGGTTCGTAGCTGCCAGCAGCACCGATCTATTGTTCCTGCCTGGGAGGTAAGCCCCACTATTGAATCATCTTCTGACTTTTCAAAACAAGTCAGAAATTTGGGATTTGATGTGAAGTTTCTGATTTTTAGATGTGTACAATTACACCAGTCAGGGTGATCCACTGCTAACAGAATTCTCTGTGGTTGGCTTAAGCAGAAGAAGGGTTAATAGAAAGGTATAACAGCTCAAAAAATTGACCTTAAGGTATAGAGCTGGGCTCAGGAAATGGGCAAGAGCCACAAGAGGCCCAGCAGCTGCGGACATAGCAAGATTGTGCCAAGGGAGGTGCCTGGTAAAAAGCTAACATTGGTACCGCTGCCGTGGGACATTGGGCAATGTCCCCCCCACCCCCCGTCCATCAGCCCCACTGCCTTCCAGCTGCCCCCTCCATTCATAATGCTAGGTGTGCCCTTCAAGTGGCAACACTTGGGTCCCATGTCCCAGGAACTGAGAGAGAGGGAATATCTTCCCCTTTGACTTCCTTGAAATGGGAGAAGGACCTACTGGGGATTCTTATTTTTGAGACTTTAAATGCTGGGAGGTTAAACAAAAAACTGAGCACAGCAACCATATTAGGAATGCTTTAGGCTGCAAGTTACCATGAACAGCTTAAAACATAAAGACACAAGAAACCAAAGACCTGTAGTCACAGAGCTGACCCAGTAATTGCAGTGTCATCAAGAACCAGGCTTTTTCTCTCTGCAGTTATCCTTCCCATACTGGCTTTTTTTTTGCTCTTCGTCTTGTCTCATGACCATAAAATGGCCACCACAGCTCCAGCATCACATCTGCATTCCAGTTGTGAATAAGAGGATGGGATGGCATCCCTGAGTGCTCCTCATGAGGCTGTGCCTTTTATCAGGGTTTGGTCACACGACCACCTTTAGCTTCAAGATAGAGTAACACGGTATCTGACTTTTTTCTTTTATTTTTAAAAAATTTTCCCTTATTTTCATTAATTTTGGTAAATTTATTTTGAAATAATTTCAAACTTACAGCAAAGTTGCAAGAATAATATAAACAGCTTCCAAATAGCTTTTACCCACATTCCCCAATTAACTTTTTTTTTTGCCACGTTTGCTTTATAATTCTGTATTTTTTCATATCAATTTTTTCTGAATTATTTAAAAATAAGATACAGGGGTGCCTGGCTGGCTCAGTCAGTAGAGCACGTGACTCTTGATCTTGAGGTCTAGCCCCACGTTGAGCCTGGAGCTCACTTAAAAAAAATAAAAATAAAAAAAATCAATAAAAATAAATTGCAAACAGAATGCCCTTCATCTCTACACATTCCAGCGTGTATTTCCCAAATACAAGTTTCTTCTTACACATAACCACAGTAGAGTAATCAAATTCAGGAGATGACACATTAATACAAGTATCTGGCTTTTTTCAATCTCTGGAGTGGATGACTGGCAAGAAAGAAGGGAGTTGGGAATAGCCATTGGGGTAGAAATCTATGGCAACTATTTTTGAAAAAGTCCCACCCCATAGAGTATCTATGGACCATATCCCTCCTGAGAGCCACCGATTTGCCTTTACTGCTTTAAACTTCTTGCTGAACTACATTTCTTTTGATTAGAATCGTGAGAATATTTGCATGACACACATTTCCACTTTTCATATTGATGTCATTTACTTTCGAAATGGTGTTGGAAAGCATCCACTGCAGAGAACAGGCAGGTGTAGGTACAGTATTATTCTTTCCAAATTTTTACTGAACAGATAAAAAAACGAACAGGTTTTTTCTTTTTCTTCAATTTCCTTGTAATGTCAATTTCCTGAAAACCTTCCCTAAATGATATAATTATGTTGCTTTAATTCTCACAATTTATAATGAAATCAGAGAGTAAAAGAGGGATTTTGAGAGTTCCTCCTCATCTCCTCGAAAAATTAAATTCAAATTATACTTGGAGAGATAGGAGATGGTCACGTGGAATGATATTTTTATATTATCTTTTTAAATGAAATTGAGGATAGGAAGTGTTCTGTAAAAAGTGGGTGCTACAGGGGCCTGGCCTCTGGTCTGCTTGGGGGTGTGGGGATGGTTATGTATGACTGGCTAAGGGAGAGTCAGGGATGGGAGAGGAGTTCAAAAAGGAGGAGGGAGGCACTAAGGTTTCCCATGGGGAGAGGGAGAGACATTTTGACTGGGCAATCTTTCATTATCTGAAAACTGCACCCCCTTCTGCCTTCTTTCATAGATGTGCTGGACGGTCAGAGCCCCAGGCTAAAGGTTTAAGCAGGGAATGTGCAAGAATGGGATATAATACAGCTGACTTTTCCACTCTGACAGGGAGGGAATTCTTATTGGAACTGGGATCTTAGGGGTTTGGCAGACCTGACTGAGCAGGATCCTTGCCCACACGCAACCAGGTTCCCAGAGTGCTGGACCAGAAAAAGAGCACCAAGAACTGGGTTAAAGGTGTGACATGTGGTTGGAAAAAAGAAAATTTAGGGAGGCCTAGAATTTATTCCCTGTGAGTGGAAGACAAGTTGGAGGGCAACTAGTATAGGACCAAGACTGTGTAGGATGGGTGGATATGGGAGGGCTAAGAGTGAATTGCAGGTTGTGGGGTGGTGGCAGGCTGGGGGTGGTGGCTGGGTAAGGGTGGGGGGCTGCGAAAAGGGAGAGTTTGTGAGAGGAAGAGTTGCCAGATCAAAGAAATGAAAGATAGTCTCCCTTTCCCCCATTCCATTGTTTCTGCCTTCCAAGACTATTATATCCATGTGCTGACATGGATAGAAACATCAAGGGAAATATTAGATGAGTTAACCTCTAAATAAGTCAAGCTGAGCATAGGTATTTGGGACAAGATGATTTAAAAATTGAATTTAGAGGTTAAAGAGCATGGCACTGGGGGTCAGATAGACCTGAGGTCTATCCTGGGTCTTCTATTCACTAGCTGTGTGACCACAGACAAGTTACGTAACTTCTCTGTGCCTCAGTACTCCTTTACAAAATGGGAATAGTACTAAAATCTACCTTGTTGGGTTGTAGTCAGAATTAGATGAGACAATGCATGTAGAATGCCTAGTGCACATTCTGGGGCATTAAGAGGCCATCGATACACCATGGTTTCTCTGTTCCTGGTGACTTTAGGGACATCATTCAATCCCTTGGGGCTTCTGAAGTTGGTTCTGTGGAGAGAATGATATAAAGGATGGGAAATTGCCTTGAAAAGTTAAAAATGTACTTATAGGGCGCCTGGGTGGCTCAGTTGGTTAAGCGACTGCCTTCGGCTCAGGTCATGATCCTGGAGTCCCTGGATCGAGTCTGAGCCTGCTTCTCCCTCTGACCCTCCCCCCTCTCATGTGCTTGCTCTCTCTCATTCTCTCTCTCTCAAATAAATAAAATCTTTAAAAAAAAATTACTTATAAACAGAAGGTTTTTTTTTTAAGATTTTATTTATTTATTAGAGAGGGAGAGAGCAAGAATGAGCAGGGGGAGGGGCAGAGGGAGAAGAAGAATCAGACTCCCCACTGAGCGGGGAGCTTAACATGGGGCTCGATCCCAGCACCCTGGGATCATGACCTGAGTCGAAGGCAGACACTTAACCAACTGAGCCACCCAGGTGCCCCAGTTTTGGTTTTTTTTTTAAACAGAAGGGTTTTTTTGTTTTTTAAAGATTTTATTTGTTTATTTTTGTGTGCATGCATGCAAGAGAGAGAGAACATAAGGGGGGAGGGGAGGTGGAAGGGGCAGAGGGAGAAGCAGACTCCCCGCTGAGCAGGGAATCCGATGCAGCACTCAATCCCAGGATCCTGGGATCATGACCTGAGTGGAAGGCAGATGCTTAATAGCTTAACCAACTGAACCATGCAGGCACCCAACAGAAATTTGTTTTTTTAATCATTCAGGAATATACAAATAAGGAGCTGAAGGGATTTTGCTGGTTGCATTGAAAGCCAGGGTTCTGGAGGCTATCCAGAGGCAGCAGACATCCATGCTGACAGAAGCTAAGATCTTATTCATGACCAGCTTGCGGTCTCCCAATGGTTTGATTACTGGAAATTGTGTGTAGGATATCATGGCAAATTGTGTGTAGGGTATCATGGCAGATACTGTTAGTTGCTTATCTATCAACCATATTCTGGTTTTGTTCAGATATTCTGTGGTCATGAGCTTTAAAGAATTACTTCCCCAGCCCCACTGAATGGGGAGGGTAAATCCTGAATATTTCAAGCCAATCTTAGTAATTCTGCTCCCTTGGCCAGTGACTGGTTCATAAATTGGCATGTGATACCATTCTGGCCAATGAAGGAAAGCCTGGTGGGGGGGGTGGGCCTCTGTGAAAGTTTCCACATCTTATAAATGGACACAAGGAGGAAGTATGTCCTCTTTTCTTGCTCTGACCTTTGGATGTTGCTTCGTGGAGATGTGATTTTTGGACCTGTGTCAGTCACCATGCACCCATAAGAAACAACATTATATTTGGCAATGTGGAAAGCTCTAAAGAACTTAGGTACCTGATGATATTGTTGAACAATTAGGGACATCCCTCCCCCTCAGGCACCTTCCTATATGATTGTTTTGTATACTGATCCTATTCTGCAACCTTGTTAAACTCATTTGTTCTAGTGGTGGTTGTGTGGATTCTTTAGGCTCTTCTATGTCAATAATTGTATCATCTACAAATAGAGACTGTTTTACTTCTTCCCTTCTGATCTTTATTCCTTTATTTCTTTTTCTTGCTTTATTGCAATGGCAAGAACTGCCAGTACAATGTTAAAAAGAAGTGGTGAGAATAAGCATTCTTGCCTTATTTATTATTTCATCCTATTATATGAGATTGTACATTTATCATTGCTTAAGCCAGTTAAACTGGGTTTTCTGCAAGCTTTAATGCTTCCAGCTGAAAGCATTGTAGCTGACACTATTATTAAAGGAAGGATTGATCCCAGAAGACTTGGTTGTATATAGGTTGGAGTTACCAGTGCTAAGGTTAAAATAATACATCTCAAGTTACTTCTAACTGCAGATCTGTTGGGTTCCATTTGAAAATATAGCTTCTTTGCTCCTGGGGAACCCTGCTGTTCCCAGTGATGTTGAGAACTGGACTCGAGATGGGGTGACCCGATCAGGCCAAGATCTATGTCTCATGGAGAAGCCTGCCTGCGTTCCCTACAGAATCAAGAAAGTACAAATACGGCTACATATTTCTGTGATGGGCTCCCACTCTCCTAGGAGGAAGGCTGGAAGTTGAGCTCACTGATGCCAATTATCCAAAGAGGATGTGATCCAGAAGCTAGATAAGGATCAACAGGGCTCAGCTGGGATTTGGCCTTCTCCAAGTGGAAGGAATAAAATCTTTGGTTGGCTCTGAAAATGAAATCTAAACAAAATCTCAGGCAATCACAGACACAGTTCTTTGCTCTCTATAAGCTTAAAAAAAAAAAAAAATTAAACAAATGTTAAGATTCTCCCGTGCGGATCTTGACTCCAGCTTTTATGCTGAAACCCAACATCACGTTCAAAGCACCTGCAAGCCATATGTGCTCCCGCAAGGGCTTTGGGAGTGTCAGGTGGCGCCAGTGGGCACGTTTGATCCCCACCTGCTACCACATGAATGCCCAGACCCATGGACTGCCAGTGCCTTTCTGAGCAGTCACTCAGAAGCCTGGCCAAAATATCATGATGCCAAGTAAGATGAACAGAGGGCGCCTGGCTTTCACCTGCAGCGGCCACCTTTCTAATACCGGAGGCTTTGAGGTTTTTCAGTTCCAAAAGCCATACGGCAGTTCTTGACCTGGAGAGAAGGCAAATGGGATAAGTGGCATTCTTCCAAAGCCTTTATTTTGGTCGTTTGGGATAACTGGGTTTTAAAATGCTGGTGCCTGTCGTAGTCTTTCCAGCCTGACATTTTGGAGGAGGCGTGTCTAACTTTATAAATTTATGATGCATCATGAACCGTGGAGAAATCATTTCGAGAATGTATTCAGGCTGCTTCTAAAGGGCCACTCCCACGGCTCTGACAGAGGTCGCTGATGGTGCTTGGGTGGGGCTTATGAACGATCAGTCACCGTTTTTGGTTTGCCCTGGTTCTGAGCAGAGCTGAGCTCGCTCGCCGTATTTACTCACAGCTCCGCTGTCAGTCAGTAGGGCACATTCACAAGACTGCAGGCTGGGAAAACTGCTCTCTTCCGCTTGTTCAAATATCTCTGTATGGACAGCAATATCCTTTGAATAAAATAATAATATGAAACTCCCAGATCACGTATCATCTGTCCAAAACAGCTCAGACTTTGTGACACCGTTAGGATGAACAAATGAATACTTTGCTATTGTGGTAAATCACACAGCATAGAATTTGCCATTTTATACTAAACGCCACTGAATTGTACTCAAAATATCCACTGTATTACTAATTGCTTTGTTGTAATAGGATTTGGTTAAAAGTAGTTCATTTAGGGCGCCTGGGTGGCTCAGTTGGTTAGGCGACTGCCTTGGGCTCAGGTCATGATCCTGGAGTCCCTGCTCGGCAGGGAGTCTGCTTCTCCCTCTGACCCTCCCCCCTCTCATGTGCTCTCTCTCATTCTCTCTCTCTCAAATAAATAAATAAAATCTTTAAAAAAAAATAGTTCATTTGGCAGAATCTTAATTTCCATCTGCCAAAGCCAAGGTCAAGGTTGAAATGGACATGCAGCCTCTCTGCTACTACAATTGTATTTTTTAAAAAGATTTTATTTATTTGAGAGAGAGAGAGAAAGTGCACATGCGCACAAACAAGGGGAGAGGGGTAGAGGGAGAGGGAGAAGCAGACTCCCTGCCGAGCAAGGAGCCCGATCCGGGGCTTGATCCCAGGACCCTGGGATCGGGACCTGAGCCGAAGGCAGACGCTTAACCGACTGAGCCACCCAGGCGCCCCTCACTGTGTGCCTTTATACATACGTGTGTGTGTGTGTCTGTGTGTGTGTATGTGTGGAGACAGAGAGAGAAGTGCCCAAGATCATAGGCAGTGGCAAAACCAGTATTTGAACTTGGCTCCTCTACTCTGGCTTTTTGTTACTCTATGCTGCCTCTGGCGACGGAATTAGCAAGTGGGGAGTAGCACCTTGAGCCCTGTAAGGGAAGCCAGAAGATGGGTGGACTTGGTTTGAAGCCTAGCATTACTACCCACTTGGGGACCAATTCAAAACCAATTCCAGGGGCGCCTGGGTGGCTCAGTCTTTAAGCTCTGCCTTTGGCTCTGGTCATGATCCCAGTGTGCTGGGATCCAACCCCGCATCGGGCTCCCTTCTTGGCCGGAAGCCTGCTTCTCCCTCTCCCACTCCCCCTGCTTGTGTTCCCTCTCACGCTGTCTCTGTCAATTAAAAAAAAAAAAAAAAAAACTTTAAAAAAACAAAACCAATTCCGGAGAGCAAAAGAAGTTAACTGACTTACTGTTTTATCTTCTGGGTTGGACCAACCCAGATGCATGGGCACCCGGATGGGCAAATGACGTGGTGTCCTGTTGAGTCAGGTGGTCAGGGTTAAAAATCTGGCTCTATCACCTACTAGGTTTGTGACCTTGAGCAAGTTACTGGAGCTCTGTGCCTCAGCTTCCTCATCTGTAAAATGGCAACAATAAATTGTACCTACCTTGTAGGGTTGTAACAAAGTCATCTTTATACACAAGAAGTCACTGTAAAAGGTAATGACAATTTTCTCTATGTGGTTGCATTTCCAGGGATGTTTTAGCACCATCCCTGTGACTCGGCACCTACTGTCCCATCCCTCAGTTCAGCTTGGACCCTCTGGACTCTCTCCCAGCCCCAGCCACTTTGCCCAATCAGGATCTTATCACATCTCAATCTGGGCTCTCCCAGACCAGGAAGGAACCCCCTGGGTCCTGCCTGCCTCCTGCCACTGTCTGCATGGGCCTTAGCTGGGGAGACAGAAACCAAATCCTTCCCAAAGATGCTGGGAAATTAGTTTAGCACCGTCTGCCGGTGTGCAGTGACTCAGAGGCTGCCAGCGTGGTGGGGCCCATGGGCTCTGGGGTTTGAACAAGATTGATGTTGTCATGAATGCAAAGCAGGGCAAGGCTGCTGGGAGGCTGGGAGGCTGGGAGGCTGGGAGGCAGGGAGAGCCAGGGCCTTCTGTTTGCTTCTTGGTTTCCCTTCTAGGTGAGCTGAGGTTTTGGGCAGCAGGGCTCCCTTGGCAGCTCACTACGAGATGGTAGAGAAGCCAGAGGGCTCTGAGGAGAGGCCCTGGGGTACAGGGGAAAGCTAGCAGTTGGTTGGACTCATGTCAGCAGGCCTCCATCCTGGTTGCTTACTGTGTGACTTTGGCAAGGAGCTCAACCTCTCTGAGCCCCCATCTCCTTGTCAGTCAAGCAGAAATGATAATAGCAACTGGGGTTGCTGGGAGGATGAGTGAGATCTCGGATGTGAAGAGCAGAGCTTAGCAGAGCACACAGTAAGGGCTCAGTCATCACACCAATCCCCAAGGTTGCTCCCTGTCTCTTCCTTTCTTCAAACATTCCCATCCCCTTGGACCCTTCAAAAGGACTCTCTGAAGGCAAACATTCACCAAAAGGGTGGAGAAGGAAAGGACCGGAGGAGGTGTTGTGTGTGTGTGTGCGTGTAAGTGTAAGAAAGACGAGAGAGACACAGAGAAAGAGAGAGAGAGAGACGGGGGGTCCAAACCCTGGCTCTGCCACTCACTAGCTATGTCTCCACAGTCACTCACCTCCTTGGGGCCTCACCTTGCTCATCAGTACAACAGGGACAGTAAGAGCCCCTGCTCTGTAGGGCTGGTGGGAAGATTAAAGGAGTCCATATAAAGCTGTTAGTAGAGAGCCTGGTACGTAGTAACTGCTCAGTGTGGCAGGCAGGAGTCCAAGATGGCGCACCGGGGTCCACTCCCTGTACAGTCCCCGCCCAGAGTGTGGGTGGGATGTGGGAATCTGGTGAGGCACCACTCTGCTGATAAGGTTACATTATTCGGCCAAGTCAAAGGATGTTGCAGATGTAATTAAGGTCTCTAATAGGTTCAGTTTACCAAAAGAGAGATTATCCTGAGTGAGCCTGATTTAATCACACGAACCCTTAGAATCTGGGTCTAGAGGTCAGAGACGGAAGAAATGAAGAAATTCAAAGCCTCCTCGCTGTTCTCCAGTCGGCCTTGAAGAAGCAAACAGCCGTGTGTGGAGAGGGCCCTGTGGCAGGGAACAGTGGGAAGCCCCCAGGAGCCGAGACCTCAGTCCCACAGCGGGGAGGAACTGAGCTCAGTCAACAACCAGTGAAATCTGGAAGAGGACCCCAGCCTCAGGGGAGATCTCGCCCCAGCTGGCACCTTGACTCAGCCAGGGGAGACCCAGAGCCATACGGTATTAAGCTACTTACCCATTCTACAGTTAATAGACATTCGGATTGTTTTCCGTTCCAGTTGACACTTTTACTTTGCAAACTTTTTTATTTTTATTTTTATTATTTTTTAAATAACAGGGCCGATATAAAGCAAGCTGGCTGTGAGAAATCCTGCCACACGGTGTTCATGCTATGGTTTGGTTCTACTTGGGTAAGAGCTTCAGTGGAACTTACACTGTGGCCCCTCCCTTGAACTTGGAGCTGGAAGGAGAGATAACCACCTAGACCGGCTCCATCACTCTACCGTTTGCACGGAGAGGGGAGTGCCTTCCCTGAGATTACAGAGGAATAAATTTACAGAGTAAGTTCATGGTTGAGCTGGAATTAGATCCAGGCATCCCGGAAAGAGCATGAGCTTTGGAGTTCCAGCCACGCACCAGCTGTGTGATCTGGGAAAATTCCTAGAGCCCTCTGAGCCTTGGTGTTCTCATCTGTAAAATGGGGGATCTATTAACACCTTGCAGGAAGGATTAATGAGTTAATACTTGTATGTGTTCAGCACAGTGCCTGGTCCTTAGCAAGCATTCAGGGAAGGGGGAATGATCCCCAACCCCCCCCCTCCACCCAGTCTCGCTCTCTCCGTAATAACACGGAAGGGATCCCACGGTCTGAAAAGCTTTCAGTAGAACTTCATGAGAGCCAGACTCCTCTCAGTCACTTCCCAGAGATAACTATCTATTCATCTGGAAAGATCTGTCTTGATTTATCTACAGTGAAGAGCGTATTTTGCTCCTTTAACATCTGCTCTTGGTGAAGTACAGACAGGAGATGGTATTTTGCAGGAGATAGAAGGAATGTCCCAGAGAAAGGAAAATCAAGAGCTCTCCCCACCCCACCCCTGTTCCCTTTCTTTTTTCTTTTCTCTCTGCTTGCAGTCTCTTTCTTCATTAAATCTTTTTAGGCTAAATAATAATACTCTTTAGCATTCGAGTTCACTCGAATTTTCAAATCTCTTCATATCTTATCACATTTTAACTTCACAGCAATTTAGCACTTAGCACAGGGCTATCACATGCTAATAGCTGACAGGATAATATTTATGATAAATGATATAATTATATGATAATATTAATAATGGCTAATATTTGTTGATCATTTACAAAATGCCTGGCACTGTTTTAAGTGCTTTTATGGGTGTTAATCTTTTTTTTTTTTTTAAGATTTATTTATTTGAGAGAGAGAGAGAGCGTGCGCGCTCATGAGTGGGGGGAGGGGCAGAGGGAGAGAATTGCCAAGCGGACTCCTCACTGAGCACGGAGCCTGACACGGGGCTCGATCCCATGACCCTGAGATCATGACCTGAGCCGAAACCAAGAGTAGGACCCTTAACCGACGGAGCCACCCAGGCGCCCCAATAGGTGTTAATCTTCACAACAACCCTAGGAGGTAGATACTAATACTGATATCAATCTATAGGTGAGGAAACTGAGGCACAGACAGGCAAAGCAACTGGCCCGAAGTTGCACAGCTAGTCAATAGAGGAACTGGGTGTTGAATCCAAGTGGGCAGATTTTTCTCCATTTGTCCCCTTAGATTCAATGGCTGCCCTTCTCTGCCCCACTGTGCTAAGGCACTCTGACCTCCATGACCTATTCCCTTGTTCTCTGGTTTCCAGTTGGGGTCAGCCAGGGGGAGGCTTGGAGGACAGGAAGAGATCTGGCTGTTTCTCACCTTCCTGCCCCCGCCCCCCTCCTGGCTGTAGTTCTGCTCGGCCATGGCTCTGTCTAGTGGCCCTTCCTCCCCCATCCTGGCTCTCCTCTGGCTCTGGGGACACATCCTCTCTTCCTGTACCGACCGGGGTGGTCCAGCTCCCTGCTTCTGCTAGTCCAGCTCCTCGTTAAACTCTTTTAAAATAAACACTGTAGCAGGTGCCCTATGTTTTTCTGGCTGAGCCACCAGGTAATCCCACCTCAGAGCCTGAACGCTCAGCCGCCATCTTACAGTGCCTCAACCCAGAGAGGAAGCTTTAGGATTCCCCTTGGAGAGGGAGATAAGAGAGCCTCTAGTCTAACTTCTCATTTCACAAATGAGAATGCTTTAGGAGGTGCTGCATGAGGAAATGTCTTACCTCTGACTGTAGCAGATGCTGGTGGGGCCCTGGGCTCTCATCATTCTGTATAGACCCACAGCTTCTTACTGCCATGCACCTGTGATTTTCTGTCTGGGCCACTTGGTGGCCCCAAGAATCTGTTCACGAATCACTCCAGCTAAGCAGCTTCAAGCAGTGACAGATAGAGGCTGGTGGATAAATGCCCCAACTCCCTCGCCCCTTAGATGAGTTTTATACAGTCTCCCGGAGGCCCCCAGCTGGATTGGGTCCCAACTGCCCTAAGCAGTAACCCACTCACGAATGCACCCTGTATTGGCTTCCTTCCCTGCCCTGTCTCACTTCCCCATGCCCTGCTGGTGCTTCCTGGGGTCATCTCGCAAATAAGCTACTTACATCAAATTCTTGTTTCTGGGATCTGCTTCTAGAGAACCCAAACTAAGGTAGGGACCACTCAGGGGTTTCTCTTGTCCTATACCTTCTTTTTGTTCTGGGAAGCAGCCTTCCCACTCTCAGTCCATGGCTTGGGTGGGATAGATCCCTCCCACCCCCCAGCTCCAGGGGAGCTATATCATACAGAGTACCCCATCTGTCTGACCACAGGGATTGGTTCAAGGATGGGCATTTGTGATATTGTGATTTATAATAAGAAATAAATATTTGTTCTTCATCCACAGGCTCCTGGCTCATAGCTCCTAAAACCCTTAGACTTTCCAGTGATGGGATCAATTGTTATGCTAATCATCTAAGGATGGGGGCAGGCTGTCAATGGAGCTAATCTTGTGAATAGAGAGAGGGTTGGAACTTTCAGTCCCATACCTCTCCCACCCCCATCTCTGGGGAGGGGAGAGACAGTCTGGGGACCTGAGCTCAATGACCAAGGCCAATGATTTCATCAATCCTGCCTGTGTAACGAAGCTTCCATACAAACCTAAAAGGATGGGTTTCAGAGAGCTTCCAGGTTGGTGAACATGTGGAGATTTGGGGAGAGGAGGGCTGGAGGGGCCACTCAGAGAGCATGGAAGCTCCACGCCCCTTCCTACATACCTTACCCTAGGCATCTCTTTCATCTGGCTGTTCCTGAATTATAGCCTTTTATCATAAACCAGCGATCTAGTAAATACATGTTTTCCTGAATTCAGTGAGTGTCTGTAGCAAATTCATCAAACCCACGGAGGGGGTCATGGAAACCTGCAATTTATGGCTGATTGGTCAGAAGTACAGTTGACAACCTGGACTTGCAATTGGCATCTGAAGCCAGGTGGGGGGTGGGGGTCAGTCTTGCAGGACTGAACCCTACAACTGTGGGATCTGATGCTATCTCCAGGTGACAGTGTCAGAATTGGCCAGAACTGTAGTTGGTGATCAAATCTTAGCGTGTCACTCAAAGGCTCACAGAAATCAAGTATAAGACTACTGGTGGGAAGAGAAGCCCTCCTTCCATGGGGGCCACTGAACTCCATGAAGGGCAGTGGGACTGCCAGCCGACCTCTGTCACCTCTTAGTGGAAGCTTGTCTATGAATGAAGCCAGTTCCAAGGAAAACAGCGCTGAGAGAGAGAGAGAGAGAGAGAGACTTCCTGATGACACTGTCTGCATCCCTGTTTTAGAGGCTTTATTATTATTTAGGTGTGGCAACATCAACAGATGAGATGATTGCCATTAAAAAGATAACTTGTTATGCTCACAGATCTTGAGAGAGACAGTACATGTCACATGCTGGGGGACAGCATGCAAGGGGCAGTCACCAGGCAGGGCTGGGAGGAGGGTCTGTGGGTAAGAGGCTTAATTTTTAAAAAATATTTTATTTATTTATTTGACACAGAGAGAGAAAGCATGTGAACACAAGCAAGGGGAGCAGCAGGCAGAGAAAGAGGGAGAAGAAGGCTCCCCACGGATCAGGGAGCCAGACCTGGGGCTCAATCCCAAGACCCTGGGATTAAGAACTGAGCAGAAGGCAGACGCTTAATCGACTGAGCCACCCAGGTGCCCGGTTAAGAGTCTTTATTGTGGGGGCGCCTGGGTGGCTCAGTCGTTAAGCGTCTGCCTTTGGCTCAGGTCATGATCCCGGGGTCCTGGGATCGAGCCCCGCATCGGGCTCCCCGCTCGGCGGGAAGCCTGCTTCTCCCTCTCCCACTCCCCCTGCTTGTGTTCCCTCTCTTGCTGTGTCTCTCTCTGTCAAATAAATAAATAAAATCTTTAAAAAAAAAAAAAGTCTTTATTGTGGTTTCTGTGGGAAGGAACAGGTGAGGCAGGTTTGAATAATTTCAATGGACTCTGGGGCATTGGGGCTGTCCCTGATTGTTTGTTACCTGGTCCTGGGGTGATTAGAGCAGGTGTATGGTGGCCCGGGGGGTGAGAGCCTGATAAAGGAGGGGATGAGGGGTGTAGACTCTGGATGGGCGGTTTGTACCTGAAAAGCACATCTGGAGAAGTTCTCCTGAGGAGTGAGGGTGACAAAGGAAGCAGCAGGCCAAGGCAAGGTGACTCGGAACTGAGGCATATTATCGGGTTGTCTAGAACAAGGTGTGTCCAGCATATGCATGCCGTGCAGATGGTAAAGAAACAAGTGTCCAAGATACAGAAACACAGTGAATATTGTCCCTGGATCCAGCCATACCTTGATTTTGGACTTAGTCACAGGAGCCAATAAATTCCCTGTTCTTCTCCTAAAGTCCTTTGACGTGTTGCCACTTGCAAACAGAAAGAATCACGCAGCTAGTTGAAGGCAGGTTTGGGAGTAAGAAACCACATAATCTTAATATCCAGGCCAGTCTTTTTTTCCACTGCCCCTCTGATTGTGTTCAATGTGTCCCAGACATGTGCCACATGGCCCCCGGACTGCGAGAAACAGGGTGGGTGACATGGCTCCATGGGGATCATAATGGCATCCGGGTGATCAGCCGCAGCCTCCTGTCAAAGCTTGATGAGAGAACAAGGGAACCGAGATGTGCTCAGCCGGGACAGCAAACCCATCAGCAGAGGCTGGGCACCTACTCCTTCATTTCAGTCTCCCTGGGATGACAGATTAAAATTCCAGAAATGTGCACCTGTTCTGTATTCTGGAGATTGTTTCTGTGCCTAAAGAGACCACTAGAGGCCCTGTAAGCAAAGACTTAATGGAGCTGAGTCAAAGTCTGGGAATGTGATGAACTGACGTCCTCGAATAGAGATGACTTGTGGGCATAAGCTAACAGAGCAAATGCCATGGGGTGGTGACGCCATTGCCGTTAAAAAGCGCTTTCCCATCCTTCAGGGTCTGCTAGCAAAACAAAGCAGATACTCAGCCGCTCCAGAGGGCTTCAGCCAGAGACCAGAAGTTCTCTGAATGTACAAGAGTGAGGGAGACGTTACCTTGTGCTGGTTGGCACAAGGGTTTGACAGCTGTAACCAAAACTCAAAATAATTTCAGCTCTAACAAGATGAAAGTTTGCCTTTCTCTCTCAGGCAAAAATCCCAGCTAGTGTGGGGGCTCATTCTGTGACATCATAGGGGGTGCAGGGTCCTCCCAGCACACTTCTTCCTTTAAGGGCATGATACAGAAGTCACTCATATTGCATTGGCCAGATCTTGGTCACACGCGGTCATGATTCCAGACAGCCCTGTGCCCAGCTAAAAATTGGGCTTCTGTACCTACAGAGCTTGGTTCCCAGCCTTGGCGCCATTGACATTTTGAGCCAGATAATTCTGTGTGTTGTGGGGGGCAGGGCGCGGAAGGAGGGCTATCCTGTATGTTATAGGGTGATTAGCAATGTCTCTGGCCTCTACCCACTAGATGCCAGGAGTACTCCTCCTCCACGTTGTGACAAACCGAGTAATGTATCTCCAGACATCGCCCAATGTCCCCTCGGAGACAAAATTGTCCCTGCTTGAGAATCCAATTAATGGTGCTTTATAAAGATAAAGCATTGTCTCTCACATGAAAAAAATCTGGAGGCAGGTGTCCAGAGTCAGAAAGACAGCTCGGCATTGTCAGCAGAGATCCAAGTTCCTCTGGCTTTCTGCCCCACCATCATTAGCATGTGCCTTTCAATGTCAAGGTCATCTCATGGTCACAAGTGGTTGCTGCAGCCACTGCTCTCCCATCCAAGTGGCAGGAAGGAAGAGATAGGAGCAAAAGCATGACTATCATCTGAGCCAGCCCCCTTGAAGAAAGCGTTCCCAGAAACCTTATCCAACAACTTCTATTTCCATATCTCATTGGCCAGAATTCTCCCTGAAAGGGAGTCTGGGAAATACAGTTTTTCTAGCCAGGCATATTGTCACTCCCGGCATTATCAGAATTCTTTTGGAAGGAATAAGGGGTGAATTGATGTCGTATAGGCAACTAGAAGTTTCTGCCTTACCTTCCAAGGTGGGAAGAACCTGTGAGTGACCAAAGGAGAGGCTGATGGGGTTGGCGGGGGGGGGGGGGGGGGGGGGAGTAGGGAAGAGTGAGAGAAAGAGAGAAAAAGGAGAGAGAAATCATTGCTGAGTCAAATTCTGAAAAGGAAGTATCACTCCCAGGAGCTGCTGGGTCTGGGTTGAGGAGAAACAGGCCAATGCAGAAACAGGCTTCTCACTCCTATGCTGGGTCTTGCCCTTTTGGCTTTTGGCTACTGGGGAGGCTAGCTGCATGGGAGGACCCTTGGTCAGGTTCAGGCTCTTCCTGGGTATACATGACTGACCCATCAACTTGAGCTCAGCTGGGCAGTTCTCAGGGATGGCGATGCTGTGGCCTTGGGGATGGGTAGGGGTACTGGAGCTCTGGATCCTGTAGCCACTTTGGTGAGAGGGGGCCGAGGTCAAAGTGGCAAGAGTCACTAAGCTCAAAAGTGCTGGGCTTGGGGCTTTTCCAGGGGCTGCTTGGCCAGATTCCTGGAGGAGTCCTGGCTCTTCTGTGAAGTTACCTTAGGCTTTTTGACCTTGGAAGTCTTGGAATGCCTGCTGGAGAATTTCGAGGCTTCTGAATTAGGCTGGAGCCCTGTCTGGGGTATTCGTGATACAGGTCACTGGTTTTATGAGTGGACAGTAATAGGAGATTGTCTTGGATACCATGGGCCGGGATGCATGGGGGAGTTTGTGACAAGTTGGATGGCTTTGGTCTGAGTCAGCGGTCGTTGGAGGGCACCAGGGGCCCTCTGGTGGGCGGTTGCCATGGGGACCTCTTCATTACTTGCTTCAAAGGAAATTTCTTGCCATGTACCTTTCCTTTTTCCTTTTCTCATGGGTGAATGTTGGGTGTGGCAACACCATTACACAGAACAAAATGGAAGGAAGTTTCTTTCCTGAATGACTGTGTGGATCAGAGTTGCTCCACCAGCCTAGACTACTCACCTCTGAACTCTTACAAAAGCGGGCAATAATAAATCAATAAACATAATAAAATATAAATAACAAAAACAAACAAACCAGAAATGACCATATTTTGGGATCTCTTTGTTACCCAACTTAGCTTATACAGGAATACAGAGTATATGTTCCTTTTTTTTCTCCTTCCAATCCTGTTTTCCTTCCCACTGCCTGCACCCATTCTCAACTCAGCCCAAGGCAAAAGGAACACTCATTTTGGGTGTCTGCTCACTTAGTTTAAGCAAATTGAAGGGCTACCGCTGCGACATCAGGAACAGAGTGGGGGCTCCCATCCCTGTGGCCAAGAGGCTACCTCATCAGCCCCAGCAGGTGAGCGCCAACCATGTGATGTTCTCATAGCAGTCACCACGGGGACCTGCAGCTTTCCCACATGGCAAGCCACCAGTGAGCACCTTACCTGGCTAGGACCCAGATGTCAGTTCCCCCAGCCTCTCTGTGCTCCCTCCACCCAGACCCTGAGTCGGAACCCATGCCCTACACCAATTTCTACAGAGATCTGATCACACCAAGAACGTGGGAGAAATGATCAACTTCACTGAGGAGTTGTGGGGTCACAGGGCAGAGGGGCACATTAAGCTGGTCACATCCTCCCCCTGGTTGTCTGTAGTGGGTGTTTCTGTTCTCCCAAGTTCCTCAGCTGGGACACCACTGAGCCCACACTCTGACTGCATCTCATATCTAGCACCCAACCTGAGTGTCTGGCTTCGCTTGGATTCCTATTCAACTCTTTATCCCTTTAGTGTGAGGAGCAATTCACCTTCTCTGTCCAAATCCACATCCAAGCATCCATGATGATACTAAACAAAACAGAGGCTCTTTGGTGGATAAGACCCCTCGCTTTGAAAGGTATCTTAGTGGGGCATGTTTCGTTATTTGAGCATGACCTTTGAGGGAAGGGCACAGTGTGGTCTCATCCCAAAACATCAATGTATTTTTATCTAAATAAATGTAGTCGAATTTTATCCAAATTAATCTATTTCCTATATAAATATAGGAAAATAAAGATGAAATTTCCCACCAGCTACTGAGGCATTAACAAATAGCATCCCCTCGATGCCAGACATCGTTCTAAGGGCTTCACAAATATTAATTCATCTAGCTCACCAAAACTTGGTATTTGTTGGTAACTGAAGCACAGAGAGGTTAAGTAACATGCCCAAGTTCACCCAGCTAGTAAATGGGAGCTGAGATTCAAACCCCGGCGGTCTGGGTCTAGAGCTTATATGCTTAACCACTATGTCATCTCTCTTTCCGTCATTCTGAAGGAATAAATAAATAGGGATTCCTTGTGCCCGCTGTACACACAAGGTTTGCTCTCTTAGGGTGCCTTTGTGTTCTGAGTGATGTACAAATTAAGTCCGGAATCCAATTAAGGGTCCTGGCTAAACATATAAAATAGAGACAGCCCTGCCCCCAGGGCAGTGGCTTCTCATGGTGGCTCACGAAGTTATCTGAATTTGGGCACCTCTGTGAGAAAGCCCGGGAGGACTGCGCTATTATCATGGGGAGGGTGCTGGGTTTGGAGTCAGCCAACTTGGAGCCAGAATCTTGACTTGCTCGGCCAATTGCTAGTCGTGAGACTTTGGCCAAGCTACTTAAGTTCTTCATAGCTCTGTTTTCATATCAGTAAAATGGGAATACTATCACTTAGCCCACGGAGTTCTTAGAAAGGCTCAGTCGAGATCATGCAAATGGAATGCCTGGCACACAGCGGGACCTTGATAAGCACTGGCTCCTGGTATTGTCCCCCCATTACAGAATGCATCCCACTCAGCTGCGGGTCCATTATTTTTATGTAAGCACTTGTCTCCCATACTGGGTTATAAGCCCCTCAAGGGTGGAGGCTGGATATAATCCAGGGTTTTCAGAGGCGTACCTGCCTGGCAGGCACAAGAGTAGGGTGAGAAAACAGTTAGCAAACAACCTTTCTTTAGATCTGTCCCCTCTTGTCCTATAGAACGTCCAGATTATCAATTCCTTCATGACTTGCAATGGGAGTCCCAAGGCACATGTGCTCAGAACACAGACTTCTTGATTTTTATGCTGCTTCCTCCGTTTGCCTCTTTCTTCAGTGATGGGCTCTTGGAAGGAAATGACGGGGTCAAAGGCCATGGAACACATCCCACCTCTCGCTAGAAACCTCCAAATTGCCTCCACAAAAGCGTTATAACTTAAACGACCCAACAGTGTATGAGGGGGTGTCCATTTCACCATAACATCTACAACAACAAATCTTTTCTGTTTTTTAGCTTTTTGCCTATCTGAAGGATGGACCCATCCGGGTCCTAGACTTTACTTCATTATGGAGTCTGAGTGTTATTTCCTATGGTTACTGGCCATGTGGTTTCCTATGAGACACCTTTCAGCAGTAGGGGCCACGTAGCTTGGATGACCACATCGGGACCTTTTTATCACATTTTCAAATTTCTGTGCTCCCAATGCCTACCACAGGGTATGGGACAAGGCTGGCCTTCATTTGTGTCTGTTGAAGGGCACTGAATCTTTTTGCAGTCAGCAATGGTCTAACTAAGCTGTTCCCTGGGGTTGGAAACCCTCCATCTCTAGAAATCATACACAAACAAATTGCAGAGAGTGAGTGGAATAAATATTTGAGCATTTCGGAGCCATGGTGGCTTTGATTGTTAAGCTGAGTGTCTTGCTGAGGGGCAGGTGTCCGGATTGACAGATCACAGGCTGTGGAGCCCTTTGGGGGCCAGACCCGCTGTGCTATTTGCCAAGTCTGTCCCCAAAGACCCATTTGGAAGCTACCCAGTGAAGAGTCCAAGGCTACTGCAGGAAGCGCCGCCTCATGGGGCATGTGTTGGATGTGACCTGCCCTGTGAGTCAGAGGCTTCTTGGCTGCAAGGAATTGAGGGACAAACGCGAGCCTACCCTGACTACCAGCTCGCCACATCATGCCCTTCATGACAGCCAAATTGCCCATAAAATTACCCACTTGTCCCTGAGCCTTGCCCTCTGGCCCTGGAAACTGGCCCTGGAGCCTGGCCTTGGTCTGGTTCCCTTCCCCCACCCTGGTCCCATCTACTATTTTTTCCATTCCCTGCATCTTGAGCACAGGTGCTCCCACTTCCTTGGCTGTGAGCACAAAGTTGCAACCACAGACCTCTGCATTCACATCCTGAGTGCTGAGCATGATGCCTGGTATATAAGAACTCAATCATCAGCTTAAAAATAAATGACTCCTTACCACTCAAAGTAGGATCCCTGGATTAATAGCAAAGGCATTGGCTGGGAGTTGTGAGATATACAGCATCTCGGGGCCCTGCTCCAGACCTACTGAAACAGGATGTGCACTGTAACAAGACCCTCAGGTGATTCACATGCACCTTCGAATTTGAGAAGCACTGGCCTAATTCATATACTTGTCCTGAAAGTCAGTGACATCAGGTTTGTACGTGCCTGGCAAAGAGCTTGGTACATTACAGAGGTGCAAATAACGTGAGTCATTTCTTTCTCTGTCCCTTCTGCCCTAGAATGCAAAATCTCTGAAGCTAGGGCCTATGTCTCATTTCTCTTGAGATCTCTAGTCAAGTTTAGCACCTGGCTCGTCGTCATGCTCGGTAAGTTTTTAAGTGCTAAAGACTTAGCATAGCTTCGTACAGCGATCTGTCCAATTGCAGGCTGCAATCCATTAGTAGGTGTGGAAATAAATTTAGTGGGGTGTAACCATCTAGAAAAATAATTAGGGGGCGCCTGGGTGGCTCAGTCAGTAGAGCATGTGACTCTTGATCTTGGGGTTGTGAGTTCGAGCCCCAAGTTGGGCATGGAGATTATGTAACATATAAATAAATAAATAAAAATTAAAATAGAAGAGAATAGGAAACATCAAAGTGCACCCCATGTAATAAGGGTAAGCTTTACTTTGTGAGATCTTGGTTTTTGTCTTGTGTGTGCATGTGTGTGCATGTGGGCATGTCTGGGGTCCCTCTGTCAAGTGTATTTCTTTCTGAGAGTCACAGTCTAACTTGGTCATGCAAGGTCATACTTAGCAATTCTGTGCGCAGGTTCTGGAGTCAGACAAAGATGGATCCAAATCCCAGTTCTCCTATTTAACGACTGTGTGACCTTGGGCAAGTTACTTAACCTCTCAGTTGCTTCCAACTGTGAATAAAGTTGTTAGAAACATCCCTGTGCAGGTTTCTGTGTGGACGTAAGTTTTCAAACCCTTTGAGTAAATACCAAAAAGCATGATTGCTAGGTTGTATGGTAAGAATATGTTTAGTTTTGTGGGTTTTAAAAAAGTTTTTATTGAATTCTCTCTTTTTTTTAAGTAGGCTCCATACCCAGTGTGGAGCCCCATGTGGGGTTTGAACTCATGACCCTGAGATTGAGACCTGAGCTGAAATCAAGAGTAGGACACTTAATCGACTGAGCCATCCAGGCGCCCCTTATAAAGTTTTTATTTAAATTCCAGATAGTTAACATACAGTGTTATATATAGTGATTCAACACTTGCATACGTCACCCAGTGTTCATCCCGACAAGTGCGCTCCTTCATCCCTGTGTTCTTTGTAGTTAAGAGTCTGTTTCTTGGTTTGTCTCTCTCTTTTTTCCCCTCTTTGTTCATTTGTTTCTTAAATTCCACATATGAGTGAAATCATTTGGTATTTGTCTTTCGCAGACTTATTTCACTTAGCATTCTACTCTCTAGTTCTATCCATGTCATTGCAAGTGACATAAGTATGCTTAGTTTTATAAGAAACTACCGAACTGGCTTCCAAAGTATCTGTACTGTTTTGCATTCATTTCCACCAGCAATTAACGAGAGTTCCTGTTGCTCCACATCCGCGTCGGCGTTTATTAATGTCAGCCTTCGGGATTTTGGCAATTCTAATAGGTATGTGGTGCTATCTCACTGTTGTTTTAATTTGCATCTTCCTCATGACATCTGATGTAGAGCAAGCCAAATATTTTCAAGGTTCATCTGCACTGTAGTGTCAGTACTTTGTTTCTTTTAATGGCTGAATAATACTCTCAATTATTTATAGTAGAAAAAATAAAGGAAGTAGGTCCTGGGTTTTTGTTCTTGGGTTTTTTTTTTTTAATGCTTCAACAACTACATGGGGGAAAATAGAAGTCACTTGTGTATCATTTTCATGATGGTGATATCACCTCCACCGTACAAAGAACTGTCCCTAACCAAGCT
The DNA here is from genome assembly GCF_011800145.1 of Mirounga leonina. NCBI lineage: Eukaryota > Metazoa > Chordata > Mammalia > Carnivora > Phocidae > Mirounga > Mirounga leonina. Next base: position 35,515,633 of record NW_023270453.1, read on the forward strand.
GTTTCATGGCTTGAATATGCTTCTGTTTAAATTAGCTCTGTGAGAAAGAAGTTATTTGGGTTTCTTCCCCAACCCCAGCTTTCATTGGGCTGGTCCTTTGGAGCTGATAAACTGTCGAATTTGTATTATATCACCTTAGCTACAATGGAAATGCCTTTCTCAGAACTCCGTTCCTTGCAGGGTTCCCCATTAGCATGAGCTGCAGACATATTTGTGCAAGATTTGGAAGTGGGAAATGGAGTGGCAGCCATGTTGCTGTCCATACAATAGCGATTATACTAGGTTTTTGCTGTTGTTGTTCTTCTGGTGTGGTTGGGTCTTTTTTTTGGCTTTCCCAACAGCTGATCACCCTAGGCCAGGGGAAAGATTCAGATTATATAGAATCTGTTGGAAAGTATGTTCAATGAATGGAAAACTATAACAAAGCATATGGATATACTTCCCAAATTTGAAAATAAACAACAAAGAATAAATTGGAAATGTATGAATTACCAGATGAAAGGATTAATTATGCATTTTCCCATACGAATTCCTCCTGTGAACACTTCCCTAATAAGTCACTTGCACATATATCCTTGTCTTAGGCTCTGCTTCTAGGAAATGTGACCTAAGAGAGCAGGGATTCCTGGATGCCTGGAATGTGTACCTCCTAAATGCTGGTCTGGGGGTCCCGAAAAGACCAGATGATAACAGCCCTCACCCACCTCTTCGGGGACAAGGGCCTATGTTTCCCAAATGCCAAATGCCTACAGGTCCATTTCATAAATCCCAAATGTCTCCATGGCCCTTAAGATACTGATAAGGTACAGGAAAAAAAAGGAAACAAAGTGAGGAGTGTTATGGCACCATATAGTTGTGTCATCCCCTACCCCTCATCCTAGAAATGTATCTAAGAGCATGGGGGGATGCTGGAATGGGAGAAATATCATGGACTTGCATGAATACTCCAATGCAATGAAATGCTGATATTGGGACTTGGACTTTGGGTCCTGCCTGCTGGGAGCAAATTGTGAAATAGGTGGGCAATACCTCTGTGATGTCTTGATATGTTTAAGTCCCTGACTCACCCACAGTTAAAAAAAAACAAAAACAAAAAAAACAGCCCACTTGGCCTGGGGCTAGGAGCTTGGGGGTTATGGCTAAGGAGTGTGTGTTTCCTTCTGCAGGTAATTAAAATATTCTAAAAGCGATGACTGTGATGGGTGCACACATCTGTGAATGTTCTAAAAGCCATTAAATGATACACTTTAAATGAATGAATTTTATGGTGTGTGCTCTAGACTGAATGTTTTGTTCCCCTCACCCCCCACCCCCAACTCATACGTTGAAATTTATCTCCAGTGTCATGGTAATCAGAGGTGGGGTCTTTGGGAGGTGATTAGGTCATGAGGTGGAACCCTCATGAATGGAATTAGAACACATATAAAAGAGACCCCTGAGAGTTCCCTCGCCCTTCTTGCCCTTTCCACCAGGTAAAGACATAGTGGGAAGTTGGCGCCAACTATGAACCAGGAAGCAGGTTCTCACCAGACACTAAATCCGCTGGTGCCTTGATCTTAGATTTCACCTCCAGTAGTGTGAGGAAGAAACTTCTTTTGTTTATAAACTACCCAGTCTACGTTACTCTGTTATAGCAGCATGAACTAAGACAGTGTGTGAATTATATCTCAGAAAGCTTTTTGAAAAAGAAACCCACCCAGACTTATTTTTGGCACTCTCCCGTGGTGATAGCAGAGCTGATGTGCAGTGTGGGCCACTTGAATGGATGGGGTTAGCAGCCGGGAATAAATGGTGGGGAGCGCAATCTCTCCCCAGCTTATTGGAGAATGGCTACTAAGTCTTGGGAAGTCCCTTATACCAATAATCATCAAAATGCCACCCAATTCCCAACATACCCCCAAGCCATCTTGGCTGCCACTTTGGGATTCGCCCCTCTCCACCCCATTCCACCTACGCCGATATATAACAACTCTAAGGTAGACCAGTCGGCCAGCTTTTCCCCAGTTCCTCCTATCTTCACCTAGGTCTGGTTGTCTTCTCTCTGCTCAGAGTGAGAGGCCTCTTCATTCCCTGAGTTTAATGAAAGGGCTCTCCAATCTTCAATTCTGAGAACTCCTGAGAAGGAAGTGACTTTCTAGACCATGAATTGTAGACCATTATAGATTACTGAGTCTCTATTACTTAATGATCTTTTGGTTCCAAATGTTAAGAACAATTATCCACAAGTTTGAAAAAAAGGAAAAAGACAGCTGTATAACTTTTCAAAATTAAATTAGAACACTATCTGCTTAAAGGTTATCTGATTTTCGAGGGGATGTAACTGACTTTGTTATTGACTGGGCCCCAATCCTATGAAGATAGGTGTTAACTTGTAGAAGATTGATAAGTTGCAAACGATTTTTGTCCTGTGGAGATGCAGCTGATTTTTGCCCAGTAGAGAAGGTAACCTCAAAGATTATTGACATGTCATTATCTCAGAGCAGGGGTAAGCAAACTTCTTCCATAAAGGGCCAGACGATAAATATTCCAGGTTTTATGGGCCATACATTCTCTATTGCAACTATTCCACTCAGCCATTGTTGTATGAAAGCCACCATGGACTGCTGTGAATGAGCATGGCTGTGTTCCAATAAAACTTTATTTACAGACATTGAAATTTGAATTGTATGTCATTTTCATGTTATGGAATATTGTTCTTTCTTTTCCAGCTGTGCAAAAATGTAAAAAAATATATACAAAAATAGGTGGTGGGTTTGATCACCAGGTCACAGTCTGCTAATTCTTGGCCTAAAGATTTTATTGTCCTGTAGGTCATTAACTAGTTTCATATTTAACTTAGAAATTTATTCCAACATTCTTTTTTTAAAGATTTTTATTTTTCTTTCTTTCTTTTTATTTATTTGAGAGAGAGAGAGAGCACAAGCAGAGGGAAGGGTCAGAAGGAGAGTTCTTGGAGAAGCAGACTCCCTGCTGAGCAGGGAGCCCCATGTGGGGCTCGATCCCAGGACCCTGAGATCATGAGCTGAGCTGAGCTGAGGCAGATGCTCAACCGACTGAGCCACCCAGGTGCCCCCAAGATTTTATTTTTTTAAGTAATCTCTACACCCAACACGGGGCTCAAACTCACAACCCCAGGATCAAGAGTCTGCACACTCCACCAACTGAGCTAGCCAGACACCCGGCATTCTTTTTTCTTACGAACCGTATATGGGTGTATATGCGGTGGCAGTGTGGATGTATTAGTTTCTTCTATCCTCTGAACCAGTTTTGCCATCTAGCTGGTTCCTTCATTAATGAATTAAATACATCTTTGACACATGTTCACAATGTATTTCCTATTGAATGTGGAATAGTTTGGCTATCTCTGTTGTTCCCTGGGCTCCTCTCCTCTCCACCAAGTGCTTTATCAAGACGTTTTCCTAATTAAAGTCAGGTCTGTCCCTAAGAGAAATTCTGATGCCTACGATTGTCTCCCACCCTTCTACTATTACGAAGAGGCCCTTTGTGCACAATACCCTCCTTGAAGGGGCCAACTGCTGGGGCTGGCGATGGGCTGCCCTGCATGGATGAAAAGTAATGAATTGGGGCACCTGGGTGGCTCAGTTGGTTAAGCGACTGCCTTCGGCTCAGGTCATGATCCTGGAGTCCCGGGATCGAGTCCCGCATCGGGCTCCCTGCTCGGCAGGGAGTCTGCTTCTCCCTCAGACCCTCCCCACTCTCCTGCTCTCTCTCTCTCTCTCTCAAATAAATAAATAAATGAAATCTTAAAAAAAAAAAAAAAAGAAAAGTAATGAATTAATGACACCAATCGTGGCAAATGCACAGCAGGGCTTGGCAATGAGTTACCAGGGCCCACGTGGAGGAGAGCAGGGCGCGTGGAGCATCTGAGGGCTCCTGCTCGGCTTCTCCCCATCTCCCCCCTGCATCCATGCTCGCGGCACAGCTGGGCACTCATTCCTGTGGTATCATTAACAGGAACCAGTGCTCCCTAGAAGACTTGGCTCTGACAGGCCAAGTTACTGCTGGAGACTTTCTATTGTAAGACAAACAGCAATGACTCCAGTGGGCGTGGGGAGAAGCCAAGGCTCCTGCTGAGGGGAAGCTCACTGGATGCCTGGTTGTTATTTGGCTCCATGGGGGGTAGGTGTTAATTAAATAGTCCCTGGGTGGCGGGAGGGGAGCATTTCCAGCTGAGGAGGACTGGAAAAACTGGCACCTCTCCTCCCAATTCAAGATGGCCACAACCACTATAAACAAATGCCCACCCTCAGTGGAAATCAAAGAATTACTGTTTAAAATCAGTACCGGCAATGAAATCTTATTATTTTTGTCATCTTTGCATAGATTAGGGTGGAAATTGGTAATACCTTCTTGAAGGCATTTGGCAATAAATATGTTAAACATATCAGTGTTTTGTCTTAATCGCTGCAGTTGGTCCTGGGTCCTTGGCCAACCCCTAGCCTTAGGGGTTATGAGAGAGAATGGGCTGAATTCATCATATTTTATTTTTATTTTTATTTGTTAAAGATTTATTTATTTGACAGAGAGAGACGAAGTGAGAGAAGGAACACAAGCAGGGAGAGTGGGAGAGGGAGAGGGAGGCTCCCGCAGAGCAGGGAGCCCGATGTGGGGCTCGATCCCAGGACCCCGGGATTACGACCCGAGCCGAAGGCAGACGCTTAACGACTGAGCCACCCAGGCGCCCTGAATTCATCATATTTTAGAAGTAGCTACATAATGAACATCCCCTAGGGATCACAAAGTGTCACAGAAGGAAGGATCTGTGGCAACAAAGACATTCTCAAGTACTTGCAAGAGGTGCAAGGTCACCCAGGTTGAATACCAAATGGGCGGTGTCCTGTCCTCGTCCTAGCTGACGAAGCAGGGATCCCAATCACCATAATGATGGCGACTGTTTACTGAGGTCTACTATGTGCCAGCCACTGCCTAAGTTCTTCTCGGGGAGCATCTCACCCCGTCCTCACAGCCTCAGAGGAATACTGGCATTCCCATTTGCATTTCCAAATGGGAGCCTGGTAAGGTGAAGCAGCTTGCCCAGGTTACACCTTGCAAGCGCTGCAGCTGGGGTGTGAGCCATGAATTTGACTCCAAGCCCACGATCCTCACCTGGAGGCTCAGCAGGGCCCCCGGTGTGGGACTGTGGCGAGGACTGCATTGGCTTCCATGGCTAAGGTCCCTGACAGTCGGTAGATGTTAGGAGGACTGCTGTGCAGCCAAACCTGGATGGAAAAGAAAGCCCTGGATTCTTCTAACATGGCATATTTGTGAGGACTGGCTTCCTCAGAAGAATTCCCCAGCTGGTGAGAGCCTCCTTAAAAAGACGGATGCCGGGCTGTTGGATCCGAAATTCGCTTCAAAATAATGGAGGTCTGATTCCTCTTTTTTTCCCTTTTTTTTAATATTATTATTATCCTTCGAATTGGGCAAACCACTTAACTATGCCCCATGTGTTTATTTTGACAGCTGATATAGCTCCTGATTCTCTTTTGCAGCTCTACAGAGAATATCCTACTTCTTAGGAGCTGAGAACATGGGAAAAAAAATACTCCCTCCAAAGACTCTTCACGGGAGTGAGATGTGGTCTTGCCCTTCTCTGGAAGACTGCCCTGAGGCTGCAGTTAGCTTTTTGTGTTTTCAACCTCCTTCTTCCCAGTTTGAAATTTAGAGCTGGTTCCTCGCTGCCTTCTTGTACTAGACATATTTTGTTTTCTTGTTTTCTTTTTTTAAGATTTTATTTAATTATTTGTCAGAGAGAGACACAGTGAGAGAGGGAACACAAGCGGGGGCGGGTGGGAGAAGGAGAAGCAGGCTTCCTGCTGAGTAGGGAGCCCAATGTGGGACTCGATCCCAGGACCCTGGGACCATGACCTGAGCCGAAGGCAGATGCTTAACAACTGAGCCACCCAGGCGCCCTGTTGTGTTTTCAATATGGCTTCCATTAGCTCTCTCTCTCTCTCTTTTTTTTTTTTTACAAAACACACCTCCAATTCCTTTTGGAAAGCCATGTGTCTTCAGCTCTTGATTGCATGGACCCTGATTGACTTAAGCAATCAATGTTTTATCCTCCTGGCCATGATGATGGGTTGAATTGGCCAAATAACCCAGGTACAGCCAATGATATGAGAGGAGATGTTTGCCGGGGCTTCTGAGAAAGAGTAACCCCTCCTTCTCTTGAAGGATATAAGATGTGGACTTATACTGGCCATTTTTGTTTTCCCAAGTGGAGCGACTGGAGCCTCAGGATCAAGCCAACACCATGGAGGCAGAACAGGGAGATAAATATCTTTGGCAATATCATTTAAGCCTCTGGATCAAGCTGAACCTGAAGCTAGATACCTCTGGACTGTTCAGCTCAACAAGTAAATCAAAGTCTTTTTGTGTTTAAGGCAGTTTGGGTTGGGTTTTCTGTCACTAGCAATCAAAACAGTCTCAGTGATGCACTTGCCTCTGAGGACTGCCAAGGGAGCAGAAGGAGTATCCACCTGCTCACTGGGGGCTCAGTCTGAAGGCAGGGACCAATGTGTTGGCAAAAGCGCAGGTGAAGAGGGGCTCTCATATACTGTAGGTATGAGTATAAATTAGTATGGGCTTTTGGGGGGGTGTCTCATTATAGTGTAGGTGTTTATGTGTTAATCTGGGTCCTCTGAGAAGCAGGCACAGGGATGGATTATGTGTGCAAGGATTTTATTAGAGGAAATGCCTTTGTGAAAGAAAATATGGAGAGAACCAGGGAAAGCTGGGAGAGGTGTCAGTCTGTGATGCAAGTCTGGCCCTCCAGTGAAGGACAGAAGGTGGAGGCCTCCTAGACTGGCCTGTAGTCTAAAGCAAGTTCAGCAAGGCCATCGGGGTGTCTCTGAACCAAAGTCCACCACCAAGGGAATGCTGCCCCCCAGGAACAAGGCTGCCTCACTTAGTCATTGCCTGGGAGCAGCCTATGGGAAGTAAGGCCTCCGAGTAAACAAAATGATGGATTTCACCCACAGAAGCCGGGGCCCTCAGTCAATTCTGTCCCTGGGAGTAGGAGGCCCTTGAGGTGCATTCTCACAGTGCTCACGGTACACATGCCCAGAAAACACTATTGAAAGGTCGATAGTGGTTAACTCTGGCTGGTGGGATTATGGGAGATACATCCAGGACACTTTATATGTGCTTTTGCAGTCCACATGCATATTTTTGTAATAGAAAAGTAATCCTATTTTTAAAATGTGCTTACACTTTGAACTGATAATTCCACTTCCAGGAATATATCCCCAAGAAAATAATTGAATATATATATATACAGATGATTATCACTGTGTTATCTGTAATCATGCAAAATTAGATGGCACCAAAAAGACTAACAATAGAAGGACTGTCAAATACACGTTGATATGTCCACATGCTGAGATCGTATGCTTCATCTGTGATGATCGTATGGGTGATGTATATTCATTGTCATGAGTACCAGCTTCCCTGTCTGTCTGTCCATCTATCATCCAGGTCTCTCTAAATATATCTCTTGATTGTTTTCACTCCTTCCTCCAACCATCCGTGCATCCATCCATCTACCCATCTGTCTATTTACCCATGCATGCATGCATGCATCCATCCATGCATGCATGTATCCATCCATCTACCCATCTGTCCATCTACCCATGCATGCATGCATGCATATATCCAACCATGAATGCATGAATGCATGGATCATCCATCCATCTATTCATCTATCCATGCATTATCTATCCAATCATCCATCCATCCATCCACCCATGCACGCATGCATGCATCCATCTATCCATCCATCCATGCATCATCCATCCATCCATCCATCCATGCATCATTCATCCATCCACACATCATCCATCCATCTATCCATCCATCCATGCATCATCCATCCATCCATCCCCGCATCACCCATCCATCCATCCACACATCATCTATCCATCCATCCATCCATGCATCATCTATCCATCCATGCCTCCATGCAGCTATGCATCTATGCATCCATGCATCCATGCATCCATCCATCATCGATCTATCTCCCCCGCTCTCCCCCACTCTCTCTCTCCCTCTCTCTTTCACGGATTATTCTCAGGCTTGGTTGCCTGGCTTCCCTGCCCACAGCATCTCAGCAGCAACAGTCTAGAAAAGATGGGAGATTCTGTGGGCTGTCAGAGACTGGCACAGTGACACCCAGATATGATGACAGGCGACAAAAATACCTGAAGTAGATGAAGCGCACATGACCCTGAATCATCGAGAAAAGACTAATCTTGTTGAATATCATCTGTTTAGGGAAGCAGGGAAATGTATACGTGGTTTAAAAAGATTGCCATCCAAAGTAGAAAAAATAGAGACAGTTGTGATGCTTGGGGAATGAGTTTTCGTTTTCGGGAAAAGTCCCCTATGCAGAGCTCCTTGTTCCCCAGAGCTGCCTGATAAATCACAGTCAGAGCTGGAGGGGAATGCATCTCCATTTTACAAATGAGAAAACTGAAACTCAGAGAGGTTAAGCCACTTTCATGAGGTCACATGGTAAGCAGAAGTGGTGGGATTTGAACCTTTTTTTTTTTTAAGATTTATTATTGGTGGGGGGGTGGGAAGGGGCAGAGGGAGGGGAGAGAGAGAAATCTTAAGCAGGCTCCACACTCAGTGCAGAGCCTGACTCGGGGCTCGATCCCACGACCCTGAGATCATGACCTGAGCCGAAACCAAGAGTTGGCTGCTTAACCGACTGAGCCTCCCAGGTGGCCCCAGCCTATGTCTTTTTGATTCCAGTTGAGTAACATGGAGATGCACCACCTAGATCCGCCTTCGAGGAAGAGGGCAGAGAGCTTTCAGCTGTCAGCTCCTTCAGGGTCGGCATCAGCTGCGGAGAAGTCACATCATTTCTGGGGAAGCCTGCGTCGCCGCCGACTGGGTCAAGTTCGGGTCTGAAGGCCTGGTCCTTTCCACCCCATGTGGTCCACTTTGATGGCAGTATTTCTTTTTTTTTTTTTTTTTAAGATTTTATTTATTTATTTGAGAGAGAGAGAGAGAGAAACAGCATGAGAGGGGAGAGGGTCAGAGGGAGAAGCAGGCTCCCCGCTGAGCCGGGAGCCCGATGTGGGACTCGATCCCAGGACTCTGGGACCATGACCTGAGCCGAAGGCAGTCGCTTAACCAACTGAGCCACCCAGGCGCCCTGATGGCAATATTTCTTTCTCCTGGATCTCCCTGCCAGGTTGGCTGATAATTTGCCAGGTCACACCCAGCTCCACTTCTTCCTCCGCTTTTCCTCCAATACCTTTAGGTATTGATCCCTAAGCGATCTCTGCACCAAACTCTGTCTCAGCGACTGCTACGGGAACATCCAGTCTAGAACCACGGATACTGGGAGAGGTCTGAAGAAGCAGGCAACAAGGCAGGGCTAAGGAGCTGGATGGCTTCCCTCTAGGCTGGCAATCAGTTGTGGTGGGTGGAGCACCCTCAGTCCCTGGCACAAGGTGGTTCAAACTTTCACTGAGTGAGCTGGGAGGGTGTCCCAGGGGCAGGGAATGCACCAGCAGAAGCCATGTATCGGGTAATGATACATTCATTACCAATACAATCGGGAACAGAGGAAATAGTATGCATAAGCATAACTAGGTTGGATGGCTATTGCTACAAGGCTTCGATGCTCTACAGAAAGATACTTATCAGCCGAGGACGAGTCACAGGCCCTTGCTCTAGGAGTGAAAGCCAGAGAACCTCTTTGGTTGCAGACAAAGAAGTTGGCAGGAGGGCAGACCAAGCCCAGGACTCAGAGTGACCGAACTTCAAAGGCAGTGAAGGTCCCAAGGAAGGCATGCATTATACGATGGTCAGGGCCCTGGTTAGGACCCTGACCCATGGGAAGAGGTCATCTCGGTGGTACCCCCAAAGATGTTTCCACTTTGGGGGCCATTCTGAATAATGCTGCGATGACCCCTCACGTCTGAATACCTGTCTTCAATACTATGGGTTATATACCCAGAATTAGAATTGCTGGGTCATATGGTAATTCTGTTTAACTTTTTGAGGAAGCACCGTCTTGTTTTCCAGGATGGCTTCACCATCTTATATTCCCACCAGCCATGTATAAATCTGTTGATATTTTTGTTTTTCTTTGGGGAACCGCCCACCTCTTCGGGCCCATGTGGTTTAGGTGATATCGACTCCCACACCTTTCTGCCCCAGAGATGTGCATCTGAGCAGGGTCTAGCCAACCAACATATGCCAAAGTAGAGTGTGACTGAGCCTGACCAATGAAATTCAACTCTGAGTCTAGAACAAACCTTGGATTTTTGTTACCTGGAGCAATAAATCCACCTCCCCTCTTTATTTATTTATTAAGCCAGTTTAAGTTGTGTTTCCTGTCACTTGTGCTCAAGTAACCACTCTAGCGGGTGCCTGGGTGGCTCAGTCGGTTAAGCGACTGCCTTCGGCTCGGGTCATGGTCCTGGAGTCCCTGGATCGAGTCCCGCATCGGGCTCCCTGCTCTGCAGGGAGTCTGCTTCTCCCTCTGACCCTCCCAACCCTCCCCCCTCTCATGTGCTCTCTCTCTCAGTCTCTCTCTCTCAAATAAATAAATAAAATCTTAAAAAAAAAAAAAAACCACTCTAGCATTAAGACTTGCTTGTTTAAAATCTCTGTCTGGGAGCTTTATCCCCCCCGTGTTCCACATTTATTGAGTGTCCGAACTACACTAGGTACGGCTACAAGACAGTGCTGGAGTCGGGCTCATTGTGAGGGGGCAAGACCGGATCAGTGAACGGTCAGAGACACGACCTTGCAAAGGGGAACTTGTGGTTGCAGGTGCTATCCTTCCGTGACCTCAGAGCTGCAGTGGCAAGAAGCAGAGAACCTGGGTGAGGGTCCACCTACCACAGTAAAAGTCACCTCACCTCCCCACTGGAGTAAAAGCCCTCTCCAGTGGCCTCGTGTCTGCACCGGCACCCCTTTCTTGCTGATGCTCGAGGAGGCAGCTGTCCAGCCTTTCTCTCTCATAAGGCTGGTCTTGACTTGCCACTGGGCATGGGGTGGGACAAACTTCACCCTGAGGCTGGGCCCAGCTCTGGCTACCAGGCTCCAGCCTGGCCCCCAGGGTAGCAAGTCCCCGTTCCATCCCTCCCTCCTCTAATCAGGAAAAGAAAAAGGAGCACAGAGGGAGTAGCAGTTGAGGGCTTGAATCTGGACTTTGGTAGGTCTTTGTTTGAAGCCCACTTCACTACTTGCTGTGTGACCATGAGCAAATCACTTAACTTCTCTGAGCCTCCGTTTCTTCATCTGCAAAATGAGACTATTAATAGTTTTTACTTCTCAAGATTGGTGTGAGGAGTGGCAATGTCATTAATGCTGATGGCGGTGATTGCTAATACCTCATGCGAGCCATTGTGGCCACTTTATGTACATTAGCTTCTTTCTTCCTCACAGCAACCCTGTGAGTTAAGTCTCATGAGCCCAGTTTGCAGATGAAGACACCGAGGCACCAAGAGGTTAAGGCATTCACTTTGGGCCACGTGATTAATCAGGGGTGGAGCTGGGTTTCCAGCAAGGGCATTCATGCTCTTGCCCGTGTGCTGGACCAACTGTACCTCCTATAAGCCTCAGATCTGCCCTATGGGTAGGAACAATTACTAAATCCATTTTACAGAAGAGGAAACGGAATGTCAGAATAAGTAATTCCCCGCAAGGACACAGAGCTAGAAAGCAGCAGGGCCAGGGCTTGAACCCAGGTGTGTATTCTTTTCACTGCTTACACCCGGGTGCTGCCCCAGGCGCACCTCCGTTCTCATACTCAGGATCCTGGGGTGAGGGCTGGTACTTGGGTGCATTGGTGAGCGGACACGGAAGCACTGTCCTTTGACCGATCTTTGTACAAGTCCCTCCCCCCACCCGCCCCATGCTTGCGTCACTAACACCTTTTCATCCAACAATGCAGCACTACGTACTGTTTAAACTGTATCCACTGGGGCGCCTGGGTGGCTCAGTCAGTTAAGCGTCTGCCTTTGGCTCAGGTCATGATCCCAGGGTCCCGGGATCGAGCCCTGCATCGGGCTCCCTGCTCCACGGGAAGCCTGCTTCTCCCTCTCCCGCTCCCCCTGCTTGTGTTCCCTCTCTCGCTGTGTCTCGCTCTGTCAAATACATAAATAAAATCTTAAAAAAAAAAAAAGATAAACTGTATCCGCTGTGGAGAAGGACGCCCCCAGCCACCTAATTCGCCAGTCTCCCTGCCATCCGTGGCACTTCCCCAGCACCCTTGCAAGAGCCCTGGTCTCAGGGGCACCCACCGCTGGTGGGCCGGGATCATATCTGCACGCAGTCCTCCTCTTCTGGGTCTGCGTGGACACCATCACCCGGCTGGTTCCCGTCCCAGTAGCTGTAGTCACAGGAGGGGCCGTCGGTCCATTCAAACTGCCCTTCCTAGGCAGCCCCATCCGGAGTCCGAGGAGGCAAGCCCGCGAGAGAAAGATCTGGCAATAGCACCAGCCCCACCTCCGGGAAGACGCTGTAACACCTCCATGCGGAGCAGAACAGAAGTCCTCACGTGCATGTGAGACACTGTAATTAGCACCACGAAACTGTTTGGTGAAGCCTTACTAGGTGCCACGCCAGGCGCCTTAGCCTCACTGTCCTCCGAGTGGGCATCTGCATCTCCCTTTCAGAGATGAGGAAACCGAGACTCAGACTGGTCCAGCCAAATTCATACCGCTCATAGAGCCTTCCTGCTGGGATTCAAACCCACGTCTGTGACTACAGTACCCAAGACCGTACCTACTACTCCACTTTTTTTTTTTTTTTAAGTTACCAGTGGGCAGGGGTCACCCTTCATTTCTTTCCTTTTGTCCAACACAGTGTGTATTCTTCTTGCCCGAGGTGGGACCGCTCTGTCCAATTACAAGAAAACGCCTGTTGGGAATGTGATTGGTGTTAAAATAAATGTGCAAATTAACTGTGGGGAGAACTACATCTTTGCAATGTTCTGGAACACAAGCCGTTTCTGCATTTATTCAAGTTCTTAGAAAAGTCTCCCCCGAAGCACTGATGATTACGGAGGGGGCGTCAGATAATGGAAATAGCATGCCGCCTCTACGAGCGAGTTCTCGAGCTTGCCTGTCCAGCTCTACCCTCTTCTTCCCTGCAGTCTGGACAAGGGGCTTAACCTCTCGGGTCTGTTTCCGCACCTTTACAACGGGGCTAATATCTCCCCCAGAAAGCTATTGTGAGGGCTGACGAAGTAAAGCACGCAAAGGGCTCACAGTGCCTGGCCCTGAAAAGAAAAGTTTAAAAAACAAGCCCTTTGACTGCACTGTTTGTTATTATTATTCTTAAATCTTGTAATACAAGTTCCTTAAACCCCAATTAAGTGTGTTCATCATCCCATTTTATTTTATTTATATGTACATATGTGTATATATATATATATATAAGCTTATTTAAGTTCTCTCTATGCCCAATGAGGGGCTTGAACTCACGACCTCAAGATCAAGAGTTGCATGCTCTTCTGACTGAGCCAGCCAGGCACCCCTATAATCCCATTTTATTTTATTTATTTATTTTATTTTATTTTATTTTTTTTAAAGATTTTATTTATTTTTTGACAGAGACACAGCGAGAGAGGGAACACAAGCAGGGGGAGTGGGAGAGGGAGAAGCAGGCTTCCTGCAGAGCAGGGAGCCCGATGTGGGGCTCGATCCCAGGACCCTGGGATCATGACCTGAGCCGAAGGCACACGCTTAACGACTGAGCCACCCAGGCACCCCCCATTTTATTTTAATATTTATTTATTTGAGAGAGAGAGAGAAAGCCCATGCGTACAAGAGGGGGGAGGGGCGGAGGGAGAGAGAAAATCCTCAAGCAGACTCCCCGATGAGCACGGAGCCTGACCTGGGGCTCTATCTCAGGACCCTGACATCACGACCTGAGCCAAAACCAAGAGCCAGACGCTTAACCGACTGAGCCGCCCAGGCGCACCCTCCCCCCTCACCATGGTCCCATTTTAAAGTTACTATTACAAATAGAAATGTTGTCGGGGTTTTTTGTTTTTTTTTTAATTTTTTTTTTTAAGATTTTATTTATTTGCGAGAGAGAGAATGAGAGACAGAGAGCATGAGAGGGAGGAGGGTCAGAGGGAGAAGCAGGCTCTCTGCCGAGCAGGGAGCCCGATGCGGGACTCGATCCCGGGACTCCAGGATCACGACCTGAGCCGAAGGCAGTCGCTTAACCAACTGAGCCACCCAGGCGCCCTGTTGTTTTTTTTAATGACAACTTCTATGTAGTTTCTTGCCAGCTGAATTCTATGGGTTTAAAAGATGTATCTCTGTCGAGTCTGCTCAGTACGGTTACCTCTGCCACTCCGAGAGCAGCCCCAGCCAGCCTAAACGAGCCGTGATCGTGCTCCAAGCACCAGGCTAAGCTCACTGACCTTCTCCAACAAGGCACTACGAAGAAACTGAAGCTCAGAGAGGTTAAAAAAAAAAATGCCCGAAGTCACCTACCACCCAGTCAGCCGCAGGACGGGAGGGGGAACCGGGGCCGGTTCCCCACAGTACCCTGGGGCAGGGCTGGTAGCACACGCCTCTCAGAACAGAGACAGTATTCAGCTCACCCAGGGAAAGTCTGGGGACAAAACTTCCAGGTGGAGTCTGCGGTGATATCACCAGGTATAAGATCTGGCGTCAGCTCTCCATTTTGGCCTAACCCTTCACCATGAATCCATTGACCACTGCCCCGCTCTGCATCCCCGACCCACTGGTCTTTAATGCCCTCGAATGGGTCAGAAGTGCTCACACCTTAGGCCTTTTGCCCATGCTGTTCCCTCTCCCTGGAATGCTTCTTCCTCTGGCTGACTATTTATCCATTAGATAGTAGCTTAAATGTCTCTAACCTAGGGAGGCTGTGGCAGCCATGGAAGGACACTGCCTGGAGCTCCTTTAGGAGGACCGGCTACAGGGAACATGGCTGACTGACCGCCTCAGCTCCCCTGCCCCTTGGGATTCATCCCAGCATTCACAGTGAGACCGGGCTTCCTCCAGGCTGTGCCCTGTCGGTGACTCAGCAAGAACTCAGGGGTGCTAGTGCTGGCCCATTCCTGCCCCATGTGGGCTTCCTCTCCTGGCCCTCCTTTGCCTGCGGACTCCCCACGGGCCTAGCCAAGTCCTTCTCAGAACTCTGCTATAATCAGAGGCTCTTCCTCCCTGGTCTTCCTTCCCCCGCGCCCCTCCCAGGTCTCAGACCCACCTCGCTGTCCGGAGACCTTCCCTGCCTCCTTATGCCCCCTCCTCTTTTTTTCTTCACAGCTTTTTCCCCTCAGAAATCTCTTGCACATCTAATCATATTTTTGTGTCTGCTTTTTCGAGAACTCAGACCCAAACAAAGGCCTCCCCTGACCATACTATGTTCCCATCATAGGCTCATTCACACCACTGTATTCTAACTGGGGCATCTCGGTGTCTGATTTCTCTCCGTGTGCTGGGCACGCAGCAGTGACCTGGCATAGAGGTTCCATGCACAAGGTTGGCTAAATCGAAACGGCGTCTTGGTTGGGAGCTTCCAGCAGTACCTGGTAGTCACGGCTTCCTTACCTGTCTGTGATCATGAAGCCCTGTCCAGACGTCGGCTGGGATCCCAGGCACACAGCTGTTGACAAGGTCATACACAAAGACATTCTCTTCCCAGCTGCAAACGTAAGGAACGCAGTAAGTGGGTTATTCCTTGCCTCTTTTCATAGGACAGAGTTGCAAACTGAAAGCGATCCTTCTTAACCTTCCTGGGCCACAGTAAATTGAGGATCTGATGCAACCCCGCTTTTTCCTTCTTTAATTACATCACCCATACGTGACTGCCCTGCCAGAGGCACCTCTGGATTGGATTCATGCCAGTTCAAGGCAGATCTCAGCACTGCTATTCATCCGAAAGATTTAAATCTGCCTCAAGGGGCGCCTGGGTGGCTCAGTTGGTTAAGCGACTGCCTTCGCCTCAGGTCATGATCCTGGAGTCCCAAGTCCCGGATCGAGTCCCGCATCGGCTCCCTGCTCAGAGGGGAGTCTGCTTCTCCCTCTGACCCTCCCCCTCTCATGCTCTCTGTCTCCCATTCTCTCTCTCAGATAAATAAATAAAAAATCTTTAATAAATAAATAAATAAATAAATAAATAAATAAATAAATAAATCTGCCTCAAAAGCACGAGCAAACAAGGTGGACTCGATTGACAATATCACGAAGAAAAAGAAAGATGTTTATACCACATTGCGCCCATCAAACAACTTAATGAAAATCTCCACTAGACATTTTTGTTTTTTCTCAAAAGCCCTCCTTTTGCTGCCAGTCCTTACTTACCCTACTAATTTTTTTTCTTGCATACCATCTCCAAAATCTTTTGCTTTCCTGGAAAATTCAGCTCTGGTCTTGAACTTACAGAGCCCACTCCGCAAACCAAAGGCCTCCAGGGAACAGATCACTCTCCTTTAGAAAGTGTCTTAGTCTTTTCAGGCTGCTGTAACCAAGTACCATACACCGGGTGGCTTTCCAACAACGGAAATCTGTTTCTCACAGTTCTGGAGGCTGGAGGTCCAAGATCAGGGGCCCAGCATGGTCAGGGGAGGGCCAGCTTTGTGGTCACAGACTTCTCACTGTATCCTCATAAGGGGGAAGGGGCTAGGGAGCTCTGGAGGGGCCTCTTGCAGAAGGGCACTAATCCCATTCATAAGGGCTTCACCCTCCTGAACTAATCACCTCCCAAAGGCCCCACCTCCCAATACCATCACACTGGGGGTTAGGTTTCAACATATGAATTTGGGAGAGACGCAAAGATTTAGTTCAAACGATATCTATTAAGCAGCTCCCTGAATATGACTGCCTGGAGAACCGTGTCGAGAATGATTCAGAGTGCCAGAAGTCTGAGTGCTTCTGGAACGGACTACTAATTTCTTCCACAAACACAAAATTAAGAAGAATAAACGTGTCTGCTTTGATTTGCTACCAATGGCTCAAGACAAAGGAAATTTAAGAGTGGGCATTTTGGACAAGGCGGCAGCCTCTGGACAGCGGCCATTCAGACGAAGCCAACGAGAGCAGACACGCTTTATGGCAACACAAAGGGTACAGCAACATAGTCCTGTTTTGAAGTGAGTTATTCGTGGGCGCCTGGGTGGCTCAGTTGGTTGAGCGACTGCCTTTGGCTCAGGTCATGATCCTGGAGTCCCGGGATCGAGTCCCGCATCGGGCTCCCTGCTCGGCAGGGAGTCTGCTTCTCCCTCTGACCCTCCTCCCTCTCATGCTCTCTGTCTCTCATTCTCTCTCGCAAATAAATAAAAAATAAATAAATAAATAAAAAATGAAGTGAGTTATTCGTTAGGTGTTAGGCCCAAGGCTGATAATTATTACTTCATCATTATTTCTTCAACCCGCTAACGTTTACCTTTTAATGCCACGTGGAAGCCAAAAATGGGAATCCCTTGCCCAGTGGAATCTGTTCCTCAGGGTTTGGGAACTACTTGAGTGGAGTGTGCCTGTTGTTCGTCCATTGGCTCTCACCTCCCTTGCCCACCCTCCTGAGCTTGGCCAATGGCATTTTCCAGGCTCGCCGATGTCCAGGCACTGGGTACGCCATTACCTTCCTCCGGGGTCTTCCCGCAGCTCCAAGGACCATGTCCCCACATGACTACAAGCCAAGAAGGAAAGGCAGTGATGGAAACTGGGCCTTCTCCACATGCCCGTGTCCATTGATCAGGGAGGAGAGTATTTCCAAGATGCCCCTTACAAACTTCCCCTTACATCCAACTGGCCGAACTGGGTTTTATGGCCAGTGGGAGCTGCAAAGGAGGCTGGAAAGTGAAATCTAGCTTTCTTAACTTCTTACACAGGCAACAGGCAAAGGGATTAGTCGTGGCTGTGGAGTAAGCTACTAGAAGGGTCTGCCCCAGTGCCATTTTGATGTGAGGATTCAATGAGTTCATTGGTGCCATACACAAAACACAGTGCTCAGGGAACATGTTAATGATCGAATGGAAATTTCTGTGTGTCTCTCTCTCTATCTATCCATCCATCTCCATTTCTTTGTTGTTTTTAGCAGCAGACAGCCTTCAGCATCCTTCACTGATTTTTTTTTTTTTAAAGATTTTATTTATTTATTTGACAGAGAGAGACACAGCGAGAGAGGGAACACAAGCAGGGGGAGGGGCAGGCAGAGGGAGAGGGAGAAGCAGGCTTCCCGCCAAGCAGGGAGCCCGATGCGGGGCTCGATCCCAGGACCCTGGGATCATGACCTGAGCTGAAGGCAGACGCTTAACGACTGAGCCACCCAGGCGCCCCTCACTGATTTCTTTTGTTAGGTGAATTATTTTATAAGCTCTTTGAAATAGGAGGTGAGAATCCCCCAGAAGACACCAATGCCTTCTGCTATGGTTTGAATATTTGTGTCCCCCCAAAGTTCCTGTGTTGAAATCCTAACGCCCAATGTGATCATATTTGGAGGTGGGACATTTGGGAGGTCCTTAAGTGGGAGTGCCCTGATAAAAGAGATGCTGGAGAGCCCTCTCACCCCTTCCACCATGTGAGGACACAGCACAAAGATGGGCCATTTGTGAACCAGGGAGCGGGCTCTCACCAAGAACCCAACCATGGCTGGCACCCTGATCTTGGACTTCCAGCCTCCAGAACTGGGAGGAATACATTTCTGTGGTTTATCAGCCCCCCCCCCCCATCTGTAGTATTGTTGCAATAGCAGCCTGAGGAGACTAACACCAATACTATTGGAGGAAATGGAGGGGAAAGAGGGTGAGCGAGGCAGGGCTTGCATGCCCTCGGAAAGATGAGCTGACATGAGAACACTAAGTAAGAACTGAGCCCCTGAGATGCCTAGGGTGATAATAAATGAAACCATTAACAGCTCCCACTGTTGAGCACTCGGCCAAGCTAACTATGGAAGAACTTCAGATGCTTGGTCTCCTTGGTCAGATCATGCGCGGAGGAAGTGATAGAGCTGGGACTGGTCCAGCACTATCTGACTTTAGTGCCCTTAAGGCACATCACATCTCCTCCTGTGGGCTTCTCCATCTGGAACATCTGCTGTTCCCATTCCTTAAGCTTCCTAAATTCTTCAAGGTCCTGATCCAGGACCAGTTTTTCCAGGAAGCCTTCCATGAGCACCCCCTATCCACTCCTGGACCGCCTGGAACACCCATTTCTGACCTCTTAGGGGTAGGCTGGTTGGCTTAGCTCTCTATTTCTCAGGGTCTGGTCTCCCCAAATGGGCCACAAGGACCACACAGACCAATATCAAGTCTTATTTCTGTTTGACATCTTCTCTCTCATGCTGTCAGCAGGCTCGATTCAATATCGATGTTCCAAGAGTGTGTGGTCTGACATGGGAATGATCCAATTTCTGGGGACAAAGTGTTCTTCAGCCCAGTGGGTCGCTGACCTTGGTCCTACCCAGCTGGGTAAGCACTGGCATCCCCCAATGCCTCTCTCGTGCACAATTTGGCTACATTGACTGCTGAACATACATTTTGGTGGATGGCTGCCCAGTCACTTTTAGCGATTTTGCCATCTTTGCTCAACAACACCTGCTTGGGAAACTATTTCAATAATTTATTGCATTTCCCCCATATCTGGTCAAAAATAACAGGAACAGAGAGAGAAGCCCAAGGTGCTACTGCCAGTAATCAGGAGCATGGATCAGATGAACTTAATTCAATTCAACTGTCGCTTGAAACAAAGATGGAAATTATCAGGTAAGCAGAAAATTTGAGGATCTTAAGCTTCAATCAGATGCTCCGCGGACATAAACTGATTGTGTGTGTAATTATGAAAGAAAAAAATTGAAAAAGCATGAAAAAAACCACCAGAAATATAGACTCGGGCTGTGTCTCAAAGACAAGATGTAATTAAGGATTTTATAATGGTGTCTAGCTTTATGCAAACTGAACTTCATGTATAATAGATGAATGAATTGTTCAGGTTTAACTTTCCTACATGTCTTCAGGAAAGTATTATATTCCAACATGGAAAACTACCTGTAAAGGAGAGGAAAGGGAGAGACTGTTAGTGTAAGAAAGGCAAGGAGGAGCAGTAGGAGTTGAGAAGACAGGAAGAAGGTAAGTCAAGGCAGAAAAGAACAGGAATTGGGTCAGGGATTGCCGGAAGTCCCCCAGTTTGCCTGGAATCCTTTCTGATGCCCAGCTAACCAAGGTTGAGGTTACAAGCACCATGAGCAGGCTGAGCTGCCCTTCCTCTGGGCTGGCTAAACGGAAATCTTCATTTGGAATTTTGAGAGAGAGAGAGAGCCAGTGCTGGGGTGGGGGGTGGAGGGAGAGATAGAATCTTAAGCAGGCTCCACACTGAGCGTGGGACTCGATCTCACGACCCTGAGATCATGACCTGAGCTGAAATCAAGAGTCGGACACTTAACCAACTGAGCCACCCAGGCGCCCCTGGAATCATTTTATTTTATTTTAATTTTTTTAAAAGATTTTATTTATTTATTTGAGAGAGAGACAGACAGAGATAGCGAGAAGAGAGCATGAGCAGGGAGGAGACAGAGAAGCAGGCTCCTGCTGAGCAGGGAGCCCGATGCGGGGCTCGATCCCAGGACCCTGGGATCACGACCTGAGCTGAAGGCAGATGCTTAACCAACTGAGCCACCGAGGCGCCCCAACCCCTGGAATCATTTTAAAAATATACTCTTTATCACATGGATCTCATTTTCCTCTATAGGCTCACAGTTTCTGAGAACTTCTTTGATCCATCCTTGTCAGTGCCAATCCTGCGCTCTGTTCTCTATCACAGGGAATTTGCCCTGAAGACCATTTTTCACCGGTTTTCTTGTCAGCTGACCTGCCCGTGGAGGGAGGCACAGATGAGGGTGGGAGGGAGAGAGAAGCCAGGGTATTTGTCTCCCTCTCTGCCTTGGGAGTCACTGGCAGGGGCTGCCTCACCCCAGTGGCTCCAGATCCTCTAAGGCTGGTTTGCCCTCCCGTTAGGGGTGGGATTGGCTTCCTGCCGTTGTGAATCTCTGGACTGCCTCACTACTGCCTCTTTAAGTTCTTAGATTCCATCACCCGTGTGTATTAAATTCTCTGTTTTGAGTATTTGTAGTGGTTCCTGTTCTCCTGATAGACCTGACTGCCACGCTATATTCCCTCAGCACCACTGAGAATACAGTGGGAGCTCTCCACATTGGTTGGATAAAAACATGGAGGATTCGCTTACACACTAAGATAGAGGACCCCTTCTCCATTCTTACCAAAATTCGGGGACTCTAAAGCATAAAGAACCAACTGTCTTTCCAGCTTCAAGTCTTTGAGATTCTTTTTTTAAAGATTTTATTTATTTATTTGAGAGAGAGAGAATGAGAGAGAGCACATGAGAGGGGGGAGGGCCAGAGGGAGAAGCAGACTCCCTGCCGAGCAGGGAGCCCGATGCGGGACTCGATCCAGGGACTCCAGGATCATGACCTGAGCCGAAGGCAGTCGCTTAACCAACTGAGCCACCCAGGCGCCCAAGTCTTTGAGATTCTTGAAAAACAGAAGCAGGATTGTGAAGTTGTAGTTTGGGCACCAATGGAACATAGCATAGTTGGCTTGAAGGAACCCACACATGGTCCAGGATGTCTGAGGTGAAAACAAGTCCTAATAGGGTGATGAAAAAAATGCTCTAGGAGAGGTGGTCGATGAGTGCAAGTAGGGTGCCATGGAGTCAGGGGGACTTCAGTGAAGAGATGAGCCTGAAGGTTAAGGAGGTATTTATCTGGAGGAGAAGATGGGGATAGGAATTCCCTGCAGAGGGAACAGATTGTGCAAAGGTATGGAGGAGCAAAAGGGCTGGATCAGACTGGAGAACTTTGAGATGGTCCGTGTGGCTGGGGCTTGGGAGACACAGAGGAATGTGGAAGGAGGTCTTGGTGGGTGGGCTATGGAATTCAACTGTTCAGGTTCAAATCCCAGCTCCACCACTTTCTAGCTAGCTAACTTTAAGCAAGTTACCTTTCTGGAGGATCAGGTTCCGTGTCTGTGCAATGAAGATACCTACCTAATATGGTTTGAGAGAGCTTCAATATGATGATGTATATAAATGCCAAGCAAATAAATGTCAGTTATTATTCCTCATATTATAGTCTTCGTATGTATGTTATGTGAGTTGTTATCACAGGGTCAAGCCCTCTGCACAAAATCAGCACTTATAAAGACGGATCCTGCAGCTTGCTATTTGCCACCCAGGATAAATGCTTTGCCTTCTACCGTTTCAATGAGAAATTGGGCTGGACCAATTTCAAAGAGAATTCGGGCTAGATCAAAGCTAGCTAGAATTACCCAAGAGAAACACCAGTGAGAAATGCCATTTTTCACTCCCCTTTCCAAAGGGGGTGCTTGGTTGGGCCATGGGGGATGGATGTCCACTCACCTGTGGATGGAGGTCAGTTTGGTGGATTTCCTGCCAGTGGAGAACTCAGAGCAGTAGAAGTCGGCCTCGGCCCAAGTCTTATTGAGAGGGAAAAATCTATAGCAGTGGCCTTTGAACTCCATCCAGAACAGTGGGCACAGGGAAGCCCGCGGCAGCTCCGGCATGCCTGTGGGCAGAAAGAAAACAGACTGGCAGGAGGGTGGGCGGTGCGCAGACATTGTTCCTACAGCTTGTGACGTCTTTTCAAGAGTGAACATAAAACATGGCCCATTATGATTAGTAAAATTCTACGCTTGAGGTCCAAAGAACACGTGCATACCTAACATTTACCAAATGACAAGAGTAATATACGCTTATTATAGAACACTTGGAAAAATGTTACTGCTCTGGTGTATTTTTCTTCATGTCACGCTTGAATGCAGTGATTTGTAAAAATTCAATTGTTATATTGTACTATACATACCTGTGAGTATTCCGAGTTCCAAAAATGAGAACGTATTTCCCCCACGTCATTATAAATTTTTGTAAACATGGTTTTAAATAGCTCTCGAATCCTCCACTGAGTGGCCCCCCTTGAGTTGATTTAATCATTCCCCTATTTGTGGATAATTAGACTGGTTCCCTTTTTTAAAAACAATTACACCCAGTGCTGAGATGAACAGCCCTTGTGCATCAAGCTTTTTCAGCATTTCTGGTGATTTTCCGAGGAGAGATTTTTAAGGCTTTGATACAATTTTGCTAAATTGCCTCCTGAAAGCAATTTATACTCCCACGGTAATGCCTGAGAGTGCCCATCTCACAGTGCCCTTGCCAGCGCTGAGTGTTATCACTTTCATGGCAATCTTTGCAAATTTTATAAGCAAAAAATGGTATCTTGTTTCAGTTTGCAATTCTGAGCTCTCTGGTGAGGGCGGAGATTTTTCCACGTGTTTATTGACAAATGATAGCCCATTGAACTATTTATATCTGTAAGCCCATCGAACTGCTGGGGTTCAGGATGTGCTCTTAATTCTGAAAAAAAAAAGCACACATGGAAAACCCATGATTGAGACAAAAAAGTTCTCCCAAGCATCAGCCCCCCTGAAGGCTTCTTAGGAGATACTCTTTTTGGAAACGACTCAAGATGACTGGCTGGGGGGAGGAAGACACGCCGAGAACCTTCCTTGAACAACGTTAGGTGGCGCCCCCGTAGCAGTGGGCGGTGGTGAGACCTGTTGGACTGGGATCTGGAGCCCGGGGTCCCAGCCACCAGCAATGGCACATTCCCTCCCTTCTTTTTTTTTTTTTTAATTTTTTTTTTAAGATTTTATTTATTTATTTGAGAGAGAGAATGAGATAGAGCGAGCATGAGAGGGGGGAGGGTCAGAGGGAGAAGTAGACCCCCCGCTGAGCAGGGAGCCCGATGCAGGACTCGATCCCGGGACTCCAGGATCATGACCTGAGCCAAAGGCAGTTGCTTAACCGACTGAGCCACCCAGGCGCTCTATTTATTTATTTTAAAAGGATTTTATTTATTTATTTGACAGAGAGAGATAGCGAGAGCAGGAACACAAGCAGGGGGAGTGGCAGAGGGAGAAGCAGACTCCCCACTGAGCAGGGAGCCTGATGCGGGACTCGATCCCGGGACTCCAGGATCATGACCTGAGCCCAAGGCAGTCGCTTAACCGACTGAGCCACCCAGGCGCCCACATTCCCTCCCTTCTGAGCTGTCAAACTGGCTGACATTTGGGGTCCCTTTTGCGGCCACGCAAGGACGTGGGATCTTTGCCTTTCCAGCCACTGTAATAGCTGGCTGAGCTCTTGAATAATTAAGTAGTGGACAACACTCTCGGAGCATTTGTGACGTGCCAAACACATACAGGGAAACCGAGGCTTAGACAGGTCAAGTGACTTGCCCAAGGTCATCCTGCGAGTCCGTGGCAGATAGGGATTTGAACTCAGCCTTGGGACACCATAGTCTTTGATCTTAAAGTCCGCAGGATGTTTCATCAAGGGAAATCAACAGGGCTGAGAATGGTTAATAGTCTTTTAGCACTTACTTCAGGAGGTTGGTAGGCCAACTAATTGGGCCAGATCAATTCGCGGAATGCGTGGCATGTATGGACCGCTCTGTGATAGTATGATTATTAATGATTAGCTCAGGGGTTCATAACCAGGGTTGATGGGGCTTCGGGGATCCAGCGAATCCCCTGAAATTAAATGCAAAATCAAAAGTGTGTATGTGTGCGCGTGCACATGCGTGTATCTCTGTGCATTTATTTGGGGGAAAGGAAGAGTCAGTTGTTTTAATCGAGAGCTCTGCTAAGCAGACAGGTTCCATGCTTCCCATCACTGACCAGAGCCACTGGTCTTTCTTGTTTGACCAGAACCAGCCCTTCCCCCACCCAGGCAGCTGTGCTCGGCAGTCCTGGCTTGTCCCTTCTGCGTGTTGCTGAGCTCTTTGTAGGGATTTTGTGGCACTGCATTTTACGTAGAGAGAGAGAGAGAGCAATAATTAAATGAAGGGGGCTGGAAGGGGAAAGGAGGGGGCAAGGGTCCTCGCTCCCCTCTCCCCAAGGCCCAAAGGCTTCTCCTGGGTCCTAAAGCCTGGTGGATATTTTAAATCAAGTCTCCCTGTGGAAAACAAGCTCCCTCCTCCACTCTGCTGGTTCCTTGATTTTCTCCACTGAACAAACATGCCTGGAGTGAAACATACCAGAAAATGGGGCTGTGACAGGTCACTGCTTAATTACTCCCTTTTCCACCTGGGCAGGCAAAGGCCTTTAATTGGAAGGATCTGGGAGGCAAAAAGCCACGTGTTTGCACTGGGATGATAATGAACTCCACCCTGCCTGGTATCCCACACCCCCTTTGCCTCTGGGATTTGAGAAACTAAGAACTGAAGGATCTCAGAGGCCATTCATCAGCCTGAACCCCGAAATAGCCTTCGCTAATCCGTGTCTCTCTTGTGAAGGGATTTCTCTAGGTTTATAGCTTTACAAGTCAGATAATGATGGCAATATAATAAACAGGATCAACACTACTGAGCTTTCATCTGAGCCAGGCATTGTGTCAAGTTCTTTGTACATAACAATTCATTTAGCGTTCACACATTCTACAAGGTAGGTACCACAATCACTTCCACTTTACAGAGGAAGAAACCTAAGGACAGAGAGGTTGAGTAACTTGTCCAAGATCACACAGCTCCTAAGCGGCAGAGGTAGTTTTTAAAGCCAGGCTATATGGCTCCAGACCTAATTTAGGGATTCCTGCTGCATTTAAGCCCATTTCCTTTAGTCTCAGTCTTGATGGCCTGGTCCTTCATTCACTCCTCTTCATTCAACAAGTCCTATCGGAGCACTACTTGGGCTCAGGCAGTTAGTTGGCTAAATGCTGGAGATACTGTGGCCAACTACACAGAGGTGGCCTCTGACCTCTTGGGTCTTACAGTCTAATGGAGACCGACATTAAGAAAAATAAGCACAGATATAAAATGTCATTAATGTGCCATTTGTGGATGCGTGTCATGCAGGCAAAAACTTGAGGGAGCAGCCCCCAAATTATTTTTGGAAGCTGGTTGTTTGCCCCCTTTGTCTCCCTAGTTGAACTGGTGGCCGCCCCAACCCTCTCTGCAAGGAGCCTGTGGGGTGATTAAGACAGGGCCCCAGAGTCCCCTTCCCAGATGGGGGAATTTCAGGGAGTTGCCATAGGAGCACCGAAACATGTCATATAAGGATTTGGAGATCTGGGAGGCTTCCTGGAGGGGATGATATCTCATCTGACACCTGAAAGGTAAGAGTCAGAGAAAATGTTTCAAGTGCTGTGTGGACACAGCAGGTGCAAAGGCCCTGAGGTATGAGAGAATGGAACATTTGGAGAACATTTGCAAATGGTTTAGCCAAGCTGGGAATCTGAGGGTGGCGGGGAAGGCAAGAGATGAGGCCAGAGGTGACAGGGAGGGGGGAGGGGTAGAGACAGGAAGGCATGCACAAAGGAGCTTGTTGCTCGGGAAACCAGGAGGCCAAACGGTAAGGTCTTTTTACCTCAATTACCAGCACTAAAGGTCACCAAGATCTCCCAGCTGGGGTGGGAGTCAAAGTCTTTGGGAGCTCTGAGCTTGTGAAGAAAAAAGAACACACCAGTGGAGTTCAGGGCTCATTTTTTTCTCTCTCTCTCTCTCTTTTTAAAAGCATAAATTGTCACCTTCCCACTCAATCTGGCTGCCTGCTCCCCTGGCCCCAATCCAGCCGCCTACAAATGCACTACCCTGCTGCCTCCTGCCCATATCAGCCTTGAGAGCCAGCCAGGAGAGGAGGTGAGGAAGGCTCTGGGGTCCACATCCCAACCCCCACCCCACTCCCACTACTGGGCCCCATATGTCCCAGGAGACAGGAGGAAGAGTCTCCCAGTGTCCTGGAAGGTGGCGACTGGGAGGGCTCTGTCACCCTCACTGCCTTTCCTTCCTGCTGTCTCCCTGGTTCACATGTCCCACCATCAGACCATCCTCCTCACCAGTGAGTCCTGGCTCTGGTTTCCAGAGCTGGTGGTCCTGGGCCTCTCGTGTCTGAGCCCTGCTTTCCCTTCTCCGGGCCACGCTTGTGGCCACATGATACAGAGGAAAAAAGCACTGGGCCCTTTCTTCTATTGCCCAAACAGCGGCCATTCATTCGGTGGTGAGTATGTAACTGCTGAGACCAGCCTCGGGGGGTGTCAGTATCATCCCCATTTTACAGCTGAGGAAACTGAGTCTCGGAGAGGCTAAGTCACTTATTCCCACAGCTAGCAAGTGGTGGTATCGGGATGAACTCAGAATTCCCCAAACACTAAGCGCCTCCGGAAAACATCTTTTTTCTGCCCTTGGTTTTCCCATTTACAAGACAAATATATTAAACACCAAATTCAACCACATCATGGATTGAATGTGTGCGTCTCCCCCTCCTCAAATTCATATGTGGAAGCCCTAATCCCCAATGTCTTTGGAAGGGGGGCATTTGGGAGGGGAGTAGGGTTAAATGGGGTTATCGGGGGGCACCCATGATAGGATTAGTGCCCTTATAAGAAGAGAAAGAGAGACCAGCGCTCCTGCACCCCCACTTTTCTCTCTATTTGTGAGGACACAGCAAGGTGGCCATCTTGGACCCAGCAAGAGTCCTCACCAGGAACCAAATTGCTCAGGATCTTGATTTCGGACTTCCCACGCTCCAGAACCGTGAGAAATCAATTCCAATTGTTTAAGCCTCCCAATCTATGTTTTTTGTTGTTGTTGTTTGTTTGTTTTTTTGTTTTTTACCATAGGTTATAGCAGCCTGTGCTAGTTGACTAAGACTAAAAGTTAATCAAGCCAATAAGTCCATGTCTCCCGGGTGTCTATTTGGCTTTGAGGTCTGTGCCCGCAAGTTGCTCACAGTCTGGGGAGAGGAACACACTCACGACAATGAGTCATCATATACTAAGATACAGTCCAGAAATATGCAGAGTGCTCTGTGCCCATAGAGGTGGGGTGGGGAATCGGGTCAGAGTGTCCATGGGGCACTCTGGAATCTGACTCTATGATTCAGACTCTGAGGGGTATTCTAGGAAGTGGAGACATCCAGTTGCTCAGACCTCTAGGCTGCAGCTTGGACTCTGGAGTCCAACGGCCCCCGTTGGACACTCAGCTCTTTGTGCCTCCATTTTCTCATCTATAAAATGGACATGATGATAATGCCTACTTCACAAGGCAGCCATGGCCTGGCTCATACTTGGCATTCTAGTAAGCATTAGGTATTACTGCAGCAGAGACAGCCTGGGCCCCGGGACCCGCCTGGAGCTGGGAGTGCGGTGCCAGCCTGATTCCCCTGCCCACCCCTGAAGCCCTGCAGAAGCAGCACCCCACCCCCACCCCCAGCTTCAAACGCCTTGCTGGAATTGCCTTTGCTGTGGAGAGTTCTTGGCCTCAGGAGCCAGGAAAGGAAACTTGATGGTAATGGTTGAAGAACCATAACAGCAAATATTTATGCAGCTTTTACTAGGTGCCAGGTCTCTTCTAAAGCACTTTACATTCATTAATCCCCTTGTACAATGTGATCAAAGCCAAGTTCGCAGAAAAAGTTTTGGGAAAAGGCTCTAGTCTGGCTAAACCCTCCCAAGTCTCTCAGAAGTGTCTAAAGCGTTTTTTTGTTGTTGTTTTTTTTTCCAGAGCAAATCTCGAGGTGTGGCTGAGTTGCACTCTGTGCGTATATTTGCATGTTCACGGAAGGTCAGGAGACTTGGGGTGAGTGAAGAAATGACAGATGCTCTGTTCTGCTTTGCACGGGAAGGCTGGGATCCAGAGGAGAAAGACAAACAGGGCGCATTCTCAACAAAGAGGGCTCTTGGCTGTGCACTCACCTTTGTGGCCTGCAAAGGCCCACCAGGACCCTAGAGGAACCCTTCCTAGTCACACATCAACATGCACACTCTTGCTCACACACTCACACACACACACACGCTTACACTCACACATTCTCATCTGGGTTGAAGTCACCTTCCTCTAGAAGATCTGTCTGCTCAGGCTCGAACTAGACTTTCTGCCAGGCTGGGAACCTGGAGAGCCGGAGATCTACCCCTTGGCAGGGTCACTGGCCTCTGTAGGTCTCAGTTTCCCCAACTGTAACATGTTGGGCTGAATGGATTTCCCCGACCCTTCCTGCCAACTCCAGTTCTGAGCTCTCCAAGACGGCTGGGTTTGAAGTGATCTCAGTTCCCCTCTTGGCAGAATAAGGGTGAGCTGGGGAGAGACCTCTGGAAGGTCCTTTCTCCAAGGGAGGCTTTTGTCACAACAGAAAACTGTGTCTCCTGACCACTTCTATCGTATCACCAACAAGTGCAGTAGCAGAAGAACTAACTCTCATTCTTTAAGCACTTAACAGGTGCTACGCACTTCATCTGCACGATCTCATTGAAGATCCCCAAAACACTTAGTAGGCGCCATTATTATCCCCCCTCTCCAGGGGAGGAAACTTGATGCTCACAAAGAGGTGCCACAGGTACAAGCGAGTGGGAGAGAAGACTCCCCACTTGCTCCCACTTGCAAACTCAGCCTCAGGCCCTTCCCACACACATGGGACGGAAAGGCAAGGCCATGGGATATACAAGGCAGACCTCAAGGATATTTTGTCCACCTTCTCTCCTGCTCGCCTACTGCATGGATGAGAAGACTGAGGCCTAAGAGCAAGGATGCAAAGTCACGGTTATGGACTGAATTTTTGTGCCCCCCCCCGCCCCGTTCATATGTTGGAGCATTAAGCCCCAGTGTGATGGTGTTTGGAAGTGGGGTCTTAGGGAGGTAATTAGAGTTAGATGAGGTCATGAGGGACGGGGGGCCATGATGGGATTAGTGTCCTTACAAGAAGAGGAAGAGAGACCAGTGTGCGCACATGCGCTTTCTCTCTCTGCCACGTGAGGACTCAACAAGAAAGGTGGCCGTCTATAAACCAGGAAGAGAGCCCTCACCAGGGAACGGAATTAGGCAGCACCTCGACTTCCCAGCCCCCGGAGCTGTGAGCAATAACTTCCTGTTGCAGCCCGAGCCAAGGAAGACAGAGTTTATGATAGATCAGAGCCCCTAATGCTTGCCTAGATAAACAAAGACCACCACTCACCTTGGTTTAAGAGGGATGCCCAGGTACATCTGAATTTCAGCTAAACAACAAATCACTTTAAGTCTATGTCCCACTCAATCTTTGAGAAATGCTTATACTAAAAGGTGATTGTTTATCTGAAAATCAATTGTACCTGGGCATCAGGTATTTTATCTGGCAACCCTATCACCCCACTGTTTCAATTCACCCCAGCACCATAACAGCCCAATAATGGGGTCTTATGGGAATCCTACACTTTCATTATGAGTTTAACGGGGATCAAAATAGTATGTCTGTCATAGGCTTATTGCAGAGGTTAAATAAATCCATACACAAAAAGTGCTTAAAACAATGCCTGGCACATAGAGAGGGCTATGTAAATCTTAACTGGTTATAGGTATTATCATTATTTTAAATATTTTTTTTTAAGATTTTATTTATTTGAGAGAGAGAGTGAGAGAGAGAGAGCACAAGAGGGGGGAGCGGGAGAAGCAGACTCCCCGCTGAGCAGGGAGCCCCATGCGGGACTCGATCCCGGGACTCCAGGATCATGACCTGAGCTGAAGGCAGTCGCTTAACCAACTGAGCCACCCAGGCGCCCTATTTTAAATATTTTAAACAGTGTTTGGAAAGAACCCTCACAGTGGAGGCGACAGGCAAGATCCTCAGCCCAGAGCAGACGGGTAGGATTCAGGAATCTTCCCGCCCAGACGGGGTTCCCTCACAGTGAGCACCCTGGTCTTCCCATTGCAAAGAGGAAGAAACGGAGCTCCTTTGAAGCCCTGAGTCTTTCACGTGGGACACTGGGAGGCCACATGCCAGAGGCTGGTAATTGCTGTCCTAACTGCCCGGGACACAGAAAACCCAGAGAAGCGGGCCACCAAGGGAGGTCATGAGAGGGACAACTGTGTCCCCTTGCATGCCTAACTTGTGGTGGCAAGCAGCAGGTCTGAAAGGTCCCTGGGAACAGACGTCACAGTCAAGGTGGGGGTGGCCCCCGCACCCCTGATGCCAAATGCCAACAGAAATCCCGTTTTCAGACTTTGCTGTGGTGCCAGGCACCAAGCGCGAGCACTGCCCCACTTTATCTTATTTCCCTTGCAGAGTCGCCCCAGACGGTGTTACTCTGACCCCCATTTTCCGAAGGAAGCTGAGCTCAGAGAGGTTAAGAAATTTGGGCGAGGTCACACCGTTTTTAAGATGCTAAGCTGGGATTTAAAAATCAGGACTCTTTGAGTCTGAGCAGGGGACAATGCCGCTGGCTGGGGTGGGGGGAGGGGAGCCGGAAGGGCTGTCGGGAGGCTCAGCTCGGCTCCCACCGCTGCAGCCCAGGCTAACCAGGCCTCGCTGACAGAACCTCAAGTGTCTGGGAGGTGTTCTCCTCTCCTCCTGCTCTGGCCCTGGCCCCGGTGCTCACCTGGGCTGATACTGATGTCCGTCTGTGGAAAGGCCTGTGCAGAGGGGAGGGTCAGGGAGGCCGCCCCCACCCTTGCATCCCGAGGCCCAAGGAAGCCACCTGCAGGCCTGAGAGGAGGAGAGAGGCCCTTCCACTGGAGCTCTCTTGGGAGCAGGCGAGAGCTGCTGGGAGCTCAGGACACACTGCAGAGCCTCCAGTCTCCTCCTTCTCCCCTCCCTTCTCTCCTCCCTCCCCTCTGCACTGCCGGAGACAGCTCTGAGTGACAGCCTGAAAGCTGACCCTGGTCCGCCCCCTCCGGGGAACTAAGAGAAACCACCGCCCTGCTTCTGAGCCACTGTGTGGCCTTGGGCATGTGCGGGCTTCTCTGAGACTCCATTTTCTCCTCTGTGAGATGGGATAGTAACAGAGCTTGCATCCGGGCCTGTCACAGGAGATAAAAGCATCTCGGGCCCCCTCAGAGGAAATACATACCAGAAGGTAAAAATAGAAGTCGGAGGCAGAAGTGGATGGGGCCTTTGTTCTTGGGCTCAGCTCGTCCCCACCCCACCCTGGCCCTGAAGGCCCTAGAACACTGCTTGCCTAGGAAGCAGCAAGGGAGGCCTAGGCGGGTTACCCTCCTCCCTTTCCCTCTACCTTTTAGGGTTTCTTAGGGGTTAAAGGAGGTGCCAGTAGAAGGTTCTTGGCCCAGAATAAGTGCTCAATGAAGAGAAGCAAACATTATCATTCGTGCACAAGTCTCGCGTGTGGTTTGCTCTGACTTAACATAAATGTGTTCAAATCCACCGGTGTTTCATTGGGAAGGTCACTGCACTTACGAATTAGTATCTCCGAAAATCGGAGTCTTTCTCTCCCCTGCTTCATGTGTTGTCAGGCAAGTCACTCTGCCCTTCTGAGGCCTCAGTTTCCTCCTTAATAAAATAGGGGACACCAAGAGTACCTACCTCACAAAGAATCAATGAAATCATTTGTTTGTAAGACTCAGCATAATGACCTCACTGATATGAGGAATTCTTAATCTCAGGAAACAAACTGAGGGTTGCTGGAGTGGGGGGTGGGGTGGGAGGGATGGGGTGACTGGGTGATAGACACTGGGGAGGGTATGTGCTCTGGTAAGCGCAGTGAATTGTGCAAGACTGTTGAATCTCAGATCTGTACCTCTGAAACAAATAATGCAATATATGTTAAGAAAAAAAAAAGAAGAAGATAGCAGGAGGGGAAGAATGAAAGGGGGGAAATCGGAGGGGGAGACGAACCATGAGGGACGATGGACTCTGAAAAACAAACTGAGGGTTCTAGAGGGGAGAGGGGGTGGGAGGATGGGTTAGCCTGGTGATGGGTATTGAGGAGGGCACATTCTGCATGGAGCACTGGGTGTTATGCACAAACAATGAATCATGGAACACTACATCGAAAACTAATGATGTAATGTATGGTGATTAACATAACAATAAAAAATTTTTTAAAAAGACTCAGCATAGATGCTGGCAAATAGTAGGTGTTCAACAAAGGATAGCAAATTTCGCTACCATTATCACGGATCCAGTGCAAGCCTTCTCCTGGCAGGAGACCCTGCATACTCCCCTCCCTCCCCTGCTTCCTCTCCTGAAATGCCCCATCGGGTTCTCTGACACTCCGTGTGGCTGGCACCCCCAGGGAGGACTTGAACCTGTCCCAGGCACTCACTTCTCTCTGGTATACCTGCTGCCATGCCTTCAAGGTCTAACTGCGGTGCTCTGTGGGCACCGGGTGGAGAGCCTGCCGAGGTCAGACTCAGGCTGCAAACACAGCTCAGGCTCAGTCTCCTCCTCATGCCCCACGTCTACTGGTTCCTCAAAACGCTGGGCTGCTGCACACCCCAGAGCGTGCATGTGTATTTATTTAATTTTTTTTTTAAGATTTTATTTATTTATTTGAGAGAGAGAATGAGATAGAGCAAGCATGAGAGGGGGGAGGGTCAGAGGGAGAAGCAGACTCCCCGCCGAGCAGGGAGCCCGATGTGGGACTCGATCCAGGGACTCCAGGATCATGACCTGAGCCAAAGGCAGTCGCTTAACCAACTGAGCCACCCAGGCGCCCTGCATGTGTATTTATTTAGGAAGGACATACACTTATTATGTCCGTGTTGTGCATCGATGACTTACTGTACTTACTTACTGATCAGGTCTGTTATAAAATACCCCTCCCCCAAACTGACATATATTTTTTTTGAAGGTTGATATAAAACATAAATATAAAATTTGCATCTTTTCTCCCCACTCTCCATCATCTGGTGCAATGCATTTCGGGAGGCCCTGCTGTCACAGAAATCAAGCACCCTCCAAGTGGGAACCCTCCAGGTGGGGACGAGGGTGGTCTGACAGATGCCACTGGAAATTCTTTTGAAAAGTGGAGGATCCTTTGATTTGGCAAATGAACTAAATGATCTGTGTTGATAATGTGTCAATAGGTGATGGCTGAAAAGTTTTGGTAAATGGGTTCATGCCCCCTCTCTGGATGGAAACAAGCGGAGTGTTCGTTATTCGCCCAATCCCATGCACTGGGGTCTCCTGGGAGCTCGTTCAAAAAGGCAGAATTTCGGGCGCCTGGGTGGCTCAGTTGGTTAAGCGACTGCCTTCAGCTCATGTCATGATCCTGGAGTCCCTGGATCGAGTCCCGCATAGGGCTCCCTGCTCGGCAGGGAGTCTGCTTCTCCCTCTGACCCTCCCCCCTCTCATGTACTCTCTCTCATTCTTTCTCTCTCAGATAAATAAATAAAATCTTTAAAAAAAAAAAAAAAAGGCAGAATTTCAGGCCCCACCCCAGACCCCCTGAATCAGAATCAAGGGGTTGTGTGTATGTTACAGTTTGTGAAGCATTGTTCTAGGCAGGGGTAGGCAAACTTTTTTTTTAAATTCTATTTTTAAATAAAAATTGTATATATCTAAGGTATGCAACATGATGATTCAATATACCCATGCACAGTGAAATGCTCCTACAGTCACACTGATTAACGTAGCATCTCCTCACATGGTTACATTCTTTTTGGTGATGAGAGCATCTGAAATCTACTCTCTTTGCAAATTTCAGTATTCAGTCCAGTATCATTTTCTGTATTCATTATGCCGCGCATTAGGTCTCTAGACTCATTCGTTCATCCTACTTTATTGTAACTTAAACTTCTGTAGAGCCAGATAGCAAGTATTTTAGGCTTTGCCGGCCACACGGACTCAGTCACAACTACTCAACTCTGCCACAGACTATAGGAATGGACCTGGCTGGCTTCCAATAAAACTTCATTTACAAAAATAAGCAGCAGGCTGGATTTGAAGTCCATGGGTCCGAGTTTGCCAAACCCTGCTTTAGACCTCAAGTTTACTGACCAGAAAGTAGGTAATTTCCTTACTTAAATCAATCTGTCATTTGGAGGTTGTAGAGGTCTCTTCGTAACATAGTATATACATTTTCTGTCTTCCTAAAGTCGTATTTTTTGTGTGATGGCATTACCCGCCCTCCCACCCCCAGATACACCTCCACACACACTGTGCTCATGGTGGTCTGGGGATTCAGACCACCTCCTCTCCCCTCCTTTCCCCTCCCCTCCCCTCCTCTC
Source organism: Mirounga leonina (assembly GCF_011800145.1). Taxonomy (NCBI): domain Eukaryota; kingdom Metazoa; phylum Chordata; class Mammalia; order Carnivora; family Phocidae; genus Mirounga; species Mirounga leonina. The sequence goes on from NW_023270453.1 coordinate 35,550,622, forward strand.
CTCTCCCACCTCTCCTCTATCATCTATCTATCTATCTATCTATCTATCTATCATCTATCTATCTATCTATCTATATCTATCATCTATCATCTCCGTTAGTTTCTTAGCTTTAAAAAAAAATGCTCTTTATTTACCAATAAAACAAAGTCCCCTGCGCCCTCACCACCGTTATAAAAGGGACAGTGGAGGCGAGTTCATTTCATGGCTTTCCCCTTCAGGCATCTGCTGCAGTAGGACCACATACTGTTATGTAATCCCATAAGCCTCAGTTTCCTCATCTGCAAAATGGGAACAAATCAGTTCTTGCCTCACACAAGTGCTTAGAACAGTGCTTGACATGGTAAGTGCTTAATATACATTAGCTACCATTAGATCATGATGCAACCTTCGAAAATACCGTACAGGAAGGTATATGGTTTAGCGGTAAAACCACCTCCCAAAGGATAACCCTGGCCAACCTTGAGGGCGATGCTGTCAGTTTTTTTTTCTAGGCGTTGATTTTAGTTTTTACATAGTGATGATCATTCCTGAGTTATTTATTTATTTATTTTAAACATTTTTTATTTATTTATTTGAGAGAGGGACAAAGAAAGTGAGAGAGAGCACAAGTGGGGTGAGGGGCAGAGGGAGAAACAGACTCCCCGCTGAGCAGGGAGCCCGATGCAGGGCTTGATCCCAGGACCCTGGGATCATGACCTGAGCCGAAGGCGGACGCTTAATGACTGAGCCACCCAGGCGCCCCTGTGTTATTTATTTTTTTTAAGACTTTATTTTTAAAAAAGATTTGAGAGAGAGAGAGCATGTGTGCGCACGGGGGTGGGAGGGGGGCAGAGGGAGAGAATCTTCAAGCACACTCCCCACTGAGCACAGAGCCTGATAAGGGGCTTAATCCCACCACCCTGAGAGCATGACCTGAGCCAAAATCAAGAGTCGGACACCTAACCGATGGAGCCACCTGGGCGCCCCTAAGATTTTATTTTTTCAGTAATCTCTACATCCAACACGGGGCTTGAACTCACAACCCCGAGATCAAGAGTCGCATGCTCTACTGACTGAGCCAGCGAGGTGCCCCAATCCCTGAGTTATTTTCAATGGTCTTTTTGAACATTGAAAAGGGCAGGTAGCCCAGTGACAGTGGCAGGCCGCTCAGAAAAGAAAGGAGTCCTTCTTTCCTCCCCTGCTGTGATTCCCAGTGTTTTCAAAGTGAAATATCAGAGCTCCAAACAGCTGTTCCTGGCGCCCTGGGACTCAGCATGTCTGAGCTGGGCTGGCAGAAGTCATAGCTTCTGTCAACTCCCGGGGGTGGACTGAAATCCTGAGGGGCTCTGGAGTCCCAAGAGACGAGAGGACTCAAGGACTGGCTGTGGGAAAACAGATTCGGCTTTCAACCTTCACCCCACCGCTCCCACCCCACCTCCTCCCTTTGAACTTGGGTCCCCACACTCCAAAGAGGGTGAGTAGGTGGCCGGTGAATCTCCTTTCCCATCTTCCAGCTGAGGAGGAGGAGGAGGAGGATGCTAATGGGTAGCCCACGACAGGGCACCTTGAGCCCAAGTTTCAATAGAAACCAAGTCATTCCTTCACCTTTCAACACATTTCCCTAGTCTCCTGACAAACTCTCTCCTTGGAGATGAGGACAGCTCTGACATCCATCCTACAACTGTCCCCTCTGGCCAACCAGCAAACATCGCCTGATGTGTGCCTCGCAGGAATAGTCTGCAAGTACATGTGGAGATGGTGCGGCCATTATCCAGGCTAATCCTCAAATGAACCGTGCGGGCTAACAACAGTCACCCTATTTTCAGAGAGGAGAGTCCAGCGAGCGTAGTTAACCACACCAGAAATTCATGGTCTCGCAGTTCTGGAGGCCAGAAGTCCAAAATCAAGGTGTCCGCAGGGTTGGCTCCTTCTGAGGGCATGAGGGACGGATCTACAACCTTCCGTCTCTGCCCATCATCTTCCCTCTGTGTGTGTCTGTCTCTGGGTCCTAATCTCTGCCCCCCCCACTTTTTTTTATAAGGACACCGGTCATACTGGATTAGGGCCCAGTCAATGGCCTCACTTCAACTTGACTACCTCTGTAAAGACCCGATCTCCAAAGAGGTCACACTCTGAGGTACTGGGGATCAGGCTGCCATCTTTTTTGAGGGGGCCACAATCCAGCCCATAACAGGCTCCCGAGTCCGACGGGCCTGAGCTGGTATCCTACTCTACCACTTACTGGCCACTTAATGTCATTAAGCCCTGGCTTCCTCCTTCGCAAAAGGGAATTAAGAACATCTTCCGTGTGGGTTTCCGCATGAGGACTACGTGAGATATTTGGCATTTCCCATGGTGCTGAGTCAGCCCTCTTGTTATTACTGATGAGGGAGGCGGATGCCGGGGATGCTCCACCTCAGAGCACACTCTCAGGCCCTCTGACTTTCCCTGTGGCTGCAGCGCATGCAGACCTCACACTCGGCCGAGAACATGGTCCCCCACCTGCCACCCCGTTCTCTGCCTGGGGATTTCTTGGTGCTACTGAAGCTTGCTCAGCCCTCACAGGACAGTCCTAAAGGGCCAAACATTTTATGTCTCCAGGGGCAACCCTCAGGCCCTGAGGGATAAGCGTCGGGAGTTACCCCAGCTTCCCCATCATGATCACTGTCAAGTGTATTCTCCAGGGTCCCCAGCATGACTGCTCCCCAGCTGCCCACAGTGCTAGTCAAGGCAGCCTTCATCTGCTTTTCTCCTTTCTCTGACTTGTTCTTCCATTTAATGCTTCCTGGCGTCCCCTCCCCAGTAAACAAGCAGCACCCAAGTCCTTGCCTCAAGGTCTGCTTTTGAGGTACCCTTAACTAAGATAACGAGGAGACCATAGCTCAGAGAAGTTATATGGCTTGTGCAAGGATACACAATTAGAGAGAGGTGAGTCCATGATTTGAACCATGGTTTCTTTGGCTCCAAAGCCCATGGGCTCAGTCACTGGTAGTCCCTCCTCTCTAGTGCCCAATGCCTGCTATGTTCCCGTCCTCCTCATGCTCTTTGTTCTCTCATGGTTTTTTTGTTTTGTTTTTTTTTTAAAGATTCTATTTATTTAGTTGACACAGAGAGACAGAGAGAGAGAGACAGCAGGGGGAAGGAGCGGGGGGCAGGGGAGAAGCAGGCTCCCTGCTCAGCAGGGAGCCCGACGTGGGGCTCGATCCCAGGACCCCGGGACCAGGACCCGAGCCGAAGGCAGACGCTTAACCGACTGAGCCACCCAGGTGCCCCTGTTCTCTCATGCGTTTATCCTCTTCTGGACAACCACGATAAGGAAGTCATTTTGTAGTCTCTTTTTTTCTCTTGAGAAACTTAACCTAACCTTGCCCTCCTGCCTTCCCCCTTGACCTCCCTGCCACGTCAGGGCTCTGAGTCATTGGGATGGTTTGTTATGCAGCAGCGGTAACCGCAACACCTTGCACTCTTCATGCCCCGTGTTCATGAAGAAAAAGATAACTCAAATGCATGGCACAAATAAATAATCTTTAATTTCAATAAATAGCTCCCCATTATGCCAGACAAGAGGCTGTGGGAAAGATACAGTAGCATCCAACAGGGAGAGATCTATCCTAACTACACTAATTCCTTAGCATGAGAAAAATGACTTTGGTTCACACACAAACACAGAGAGATGCTCAGAGTATGACAAGGAAGGAGTCCTCTTGGACGGGAGCGCGGTGGCCATTTTAATCCACGTAACTGTCCTTTGCAAGTCTTTCGTGTGCCACAATCACCATGAATCGTCAAAAAAGGTTACTTTTGCTCTATCATATTCTATTTACTTGACATACACACATGCTGTTACTGAAGGTGGGGTCATGACAGACAGGAGGACACTGGGTGAAATTTCACTGGGAGGGGCAGAGAGAAGGGAGTGCTCAGGACTGAGGTCCTGCCGACCACCTTGCTCACCAGGAGGACACACAGGGACACACACGTGTTCACCTGTGAGGGCACACACGAAAACATTCCCCATGGGGGGTCCTTAGGAATAAGCTAACACAAGGACAAATTCAGTTAAGCCAGGGAAGTTTCTTACACTGGAATATTTTTTGAGGCCATTTGGTTTCTCCAAATAGTCTAATCTATCACGTCCACTAAAGAGAAGACAAAGTACTTACACTTTTGGGGGAAGGTATCAGGTCTGAAGAACCCCCCCAGGGAACAGCAGCCCGTTCAGAAGCCACCCAATCAGCAGGTGTGCCTTTTGGGTGTGGGGGTCGGGCCTCCCACACACTGGCCAAGCTCTTGGAGAATTTCATCTCGATGGAGGCTGGCACCCTTGGGGAGGCCCCTTCTCTGGCCTGAGGGTTGAAAGTGCATTTGGGGGTAGGGGTATCAACAGGAGCAAGCACTGCCAGTAAGTCTCACAGCAGAGCCCACTCAGCTCGTGACGTATAGATGGGGTTTCTAGAAAGTTCTCAGGCTTTGCCCACTGAGGGCAACCATTCTGTGTTCAATAGTCAGCTTCCTCTCAGTTCTGAGAGGATTTAGTGTGTGTGTGTATTTGAGTGTGTGTGTGCGTGTGTTGTGTGGATGTAATAGGCATGTGACACGTTTTCTGTCTGTCTTAAATTTTCCTCCTCTTTTTTTAAACAAATGAAAGCTGCTTTTCCCACAGCTCTCAGGTCACCTCCAGCGAGGCAGGAGACACGCGGTCACACTCGGCCCGGGACCTCAGGCTGTGCCACTGCTCTACGGCTGTGCGGTGGGTGTTGAGCATTCGCCGCCAGTGGTTGGATTCGGAGGGGCCCGAAGAGTACTGGCCGATGACAATCCTTCCGATGAAGTCGTTGCTGCTCTTCATGTTGTGGCCAAACACTAGGGAGCCAGAGGGGCGAGGGCAGCGGGGAGGAGGTCGGAGGAAGGAGAGAAACGGAACAGGGAGGCGGGAACAAGACAGAGGCTGTTAGTCTACACATTCCTCAACTGCAGGCACGGGCCCCTTGCTTTTGGGACATCATCTGTTTCTTTTAATGGTAAGAACGCCCCACTTCCCTCATCTCATCTGCCCGTGAGTCCCTTCACGCCAGGTATACCAGGTGGCCGGCTGTTCCTCACCATGCCAGGCATGTTCCCGCCTCCTGGCCTCCGCACTGGCTGGTCCTTCTGCCAGATAGCGGCGTCCCCTAGAATAGGCAACTTTAAACTCACAGCCATTGCCCTACCACGCTGTGTACAGAGCACGATAGGTGGGTAGGTCTAGGGGGACAGTCAGCTATCCCTGAAGTCTGGTTGAGTAGTTAACCCAGGGTTTCTCAATGGCGGCACTGCTGACGTTCTTTGTCATGGGGGCTGTCCTGTGCAGGATGTTGAGCAGCACCTCAGGCTTCTATGCACTCGACGCCAAGAGCACCACCCTCACCAGCTGTCACAATCCAAAATGTCTCCAGACGGGGCCCAATGTCCCCTGAAAGGTCAGTTCATGCTGGAGAAGAGCCACTAGGTTAAGCCGTGGGCCATGGGCCAGATATCCTCGGTGACCATTAGGCTAGCTCTGGGACCCCGAGACAAGGGAAGGAATCTCTCTGAGACTCAGTTTCCTCCTAGGTTAAAGAGGAACCTTGATAGTGCTTTACCTCATCTGTCATTGTGAGGTTTTGGAGAGAGAACGTCTGTAATGTCTCAGCACACAGTACCTAGATAAGCACTCAGTGAAGGTTATACGGCTATTTTGATCCCAAATCTCTGTCTGTGGAGCTTTTATAAAAGAGGCTTTATGTTTCCTCTGTTCCAGGCAATGGAGGCAAGCTTCCTGAGAGAAACGGCCATGGCAATTTCTTCTACCCCTTGTTGTACTGCGTGTCTCTTTGGAAGGCTTCTCTGTTAATTCCAATGCAAGCTTAATTTGTGTCTTTCAAGCCTAATGAGATGGTTAGCTTGATTTATCTTCCCAGCCAAGTTCTGCCTAATTCTTTATCTGTGTGTGGGTAGTCCGGGCATGTCATCTCACGAACGGGAAAGCAGGCTGCATCTGGGTTATAAATGAAGGACTGCAGAATGGGAAATATCACAGATTCACCCAGCATGAGCCGAGCAAAAGCGGGCTGGATCCCAGGAGGGATGCCGATTATCAAATAAACCAGCTAAAATATGCAGCCAAAAACAGAACTTGAATGCTAATGAGCCTCCGTTCTCCCCTGTGGGGTTCACATCAAGAATTCTAAATGATAAAAATTGGAGGGGGGGCGCGCGGAACGGGAAGAAAAAAAGAAAAGTGGAAAAACAAAAACAAAACCCCATCCATTGTCTAAATACCAAAAAGACCCAGGGTGAACAGGCTAGCCTGTACCAGTCAAGTCCAATACCACTCCAGTGTCCAGTACCTGTCAGCAATGTGGACAAAAATTGGACCCTGTATATTTTTTGTAACTTGGTAAAGTGTTCAGGACACATAGGGGGATCTTGTTTACATGAAGATCCCTTACAGAAGAGAAAAATTAGGACAGTAATCTTTGCTTAATAAAGGACATTACTAAGGAGCTCTCTGAGGCATTTGAAGTTTTTTTTTTTTTTTTAAAGATTTTATTTATTTATTTGTCAGAGAGAGAGGGAGAGAGAGAGAGCACAAGCAGGGAGAATGGCAGGCAGAGGAAGATGGGGAGGGAGAAGCAGGATCCCCACGGAGCAGGGAGCCCAATGCGGCACTTGATCCCAGGACCCTGGGATCATGACCTGGGCCGAAGGCAGACACTCAACCGACTGAGCTACCCAGGCATCCCTTGAAGTTTTTTTTTTTTTTTGAAAAGGTAACACTCAGGTTTGTTTTGAACCACGCCTAGTGGGCAGTGTAAGGTTTGATCTCACCAAATGAAAACAAGTTACCAGAGTCCCCTTCTCTGTGGGCCTTGGTAAAGCAAGATAGTAACAGGAGGCCATTTCAGGCTCTATTTGGTTTTCTTCCTTGGGGGCAAAATGTTCTATCTTCCTATACCTCTCCAAAGCTCAAGAATGAAAATGCAGAAATATCCTAGTAGATGAATGTAGGTTTCCCTTGGGAAAAGTTTTTTTTTTTTTTTTAAAGATTTTATTTATTTATTTGAGAGAGAGAATGAGATGGAGAGAGCATGAGAGTGGGGAGGGTCAGGGGGAGAAGCAGACTCCCTGCTGAGCAGGGAGCCCGATGTGGGACTCGATCCCAGGACTCCAGGATCATGACCTGAGCCGAAGGCAGTCGCTTAACCAACTGAGCCACCCAGGCGCCCGGGAAAAGGTTTTAAGAAAGGAAATCTCAAACACTCTCATGTATTGCTTGTGAAAGGGGAAGCTGGTTCAACTTTTAGGAGAGGTTCACAGTATGTACTCGAAATAAAAATGTTGTTAACTTGTTTTTTTTTTTTTTTTTTTTTAATTTTATTTATTTGACAGAGAGAGACACAGCGAGAGAGGGAACACAAGCAGGGGGAGTGGGAGAGGGAGAAGCAGGCTTCCCGCCAAGCAGGGAGCCCAATGTGGGGCTCGATCCCAGGACCCTGGGATCATGACCTGAGCCGAAGGCAGACGCTTAACGACTGAGCCGCCCACGCGCCCCAAAAATGTTGTAACTTGTGATCCAGCAATTCTATTTCTAGGAATTTATCCCATAGAATTATCTGCACAAATGGACAAAGATATACATACAAGGATATTCTCTGGATATTGGATATTGGATAATACCTGGGTTATTAGAGCCTCTAAGCCAAATCGGCCCGCCACCTGTGTTTTGTAAATAAAGTTTTACTGGAACCCGGTCAAACCCGTTTGTTTACACAATGCCTGTGACTGCCAGTGCACTACAGAAGCAGAGCTGAATAGCTGCAGAAGAGACTGTGTGGCCCACAAAGCTGAAACTATTTCCTATCTGGTCCTTTGCAGAAAAGTTTGCCAACTCCTGCTCTAGAATAGAACATTGTGAGAGTGAAAAATGTAAATAACAAAAAAACGTCCATGAAGAAGTGTACCTGAGGCTGTGGTGCCCTGTCCACCTCTCCAGCCCACCCTAGAGGCTACCCCCAGCTCTCAAGCACCCGGAGCCCTCTGCCGGGGCCACGCCAGTCTATGCTAACGATGACTTATGGTCGAGTCCTTGGGCCACTCTATGAATAGCAGTTTGACCTCTGCAGGGGCTGGAGACTAGGGTCAGCCACTTGGACGCCTACGGGACTGATCGCCTGATCAATATCCCAGACACCAAGGCTTGCGTGAACTTTTCTGGTTGGCGCCCTTTCGAGTGTGTGTCTCCCCACATCATTCCTGGGACAATGAAGTGCTGTCCTCACAACTCCACTGGGAGAGGGCAACTGGAAACTCGTATCTGTTCTCGCCTGGACTCTGCCCTGTGTGCCTCTTTCCTTTGCTGATTTTGGTCTGTTTCCTTTTTCTGTAATAAACTGTAACCATGAGTATAATAGCTTTGCTAAGTCTGTGAGTCCTTCCAGCGAATCACTTAACTTGATGGTCTTGGGGATCTTCCAAGCTGCAGTTACCCACTCATCAAATATCCCTGATTGGCTTGCCTCCCTTTTCCACTCTCTTAATAGTACTTCCTGGGGTCACCTCCTTAGTGGCCTATCTGAACCCAGGTCATTGTTTTAGGATCAGCTTTGCGGAGCATCCAAAGACTGGCGGAGACTAATTAAATCATTGCTGATGTAATAATGTCATGGAAACCAACATTGCTGTAAAATGAGATAGACCTGTATATATATAAAATAGAAACATCTCCAAGACATATTGCTAGGAGACAAAAGCAAGTTGCAAAATAGTATATGTAAACACAATCTCTTTTTTGTTAAAAAAAAAAAAAAGTTAATATATAGAGTAGAAAACAATCTGGAGGAATTTCATCAAACTGTTGAGAGTGGCTCTCTCCGGGGGGCGGGGTGGGGGGGAGACAGGGAACTTTCTGCGTTCTGTATCATGTAAGTATGGTTTGCACTTCTTACAGTACATATTGTTTTGGAAAGAAAACAGGGGCGCCTGGGTGGCTCAGTCGGTTAAGTGACTGCCTTTGGCTCAGGTCATGATCCCAGGGTCCTGGGATCAAGCCCCATGTCAGGCTCCCTGCTCAGCAGGGAGTCTGCTTCTCCCTCTAACTCTGCTGCTCCCCCTGCTTGTGCTCTCCTGCTCTCTGTCAAATAAAATCTTAAAAAAAACAAAGAAAGAAAACAAAAGAAAAAAACAAAACAAAGTTGCCATTAGAGAATCCACATCTAAATCGCCAGAAGGCAAAGAAGACTAAAAGGCAGTCTAATATCCTACGCTCCCTTTCCCAGTTTGCAAAGTTCCTTGGTGTGGTGAATCACTTGGCCCTTGCAAGGTAGGTGCTCCTAAGTGATTCAGCCTTTCTGATGGAAAGCAGTCACTGCTGTGGCCATCTGAGTTAATTGGCAGGCTTTGACATTTGCAAATCACTTGGTAAAGTTATGGTAATCTTAACAATCTTTTAAAAATCGAACATTTAAAATGCAAGTTATAACAAAGCCAGAGCTGAAGAAAACTAATGACTTCTATGATAAAAGCTGCCTGGGAGAATATCAAGATTTTCTATCACTGTAAATTCTAGGGAGCATGTTGTTGGAGAAATGGGGAATTAAGACTGGATATCTATAGAATCCAGAAAGGGGCTCAGAGACAGAGGGCCAGATACCCAAAGCCCTCCATTTTACAGATAAGGAAACCAAGTCACTGAGCTAGTTGGTGATACAACTTGAAGTATTTGCAGCAAAAACCCTGCAAAGGAAGCCAATTCTGTGTGACTAGATCCCCACTTTCCTCCTCCTTAGAAACAATCACAATTAGAAATTTTGTCGTGAGGCATCCCCAAATATCCCTCCTGGTTGTTACGGGGGACTCATTCTACTGCGAGTCCCTAGTGTATTACTGGACCGTGTACCCTAGTCGTCCGGAAGCGGCTTCCCAACGACCAATACAATTCAGAGAGTAGCACAAAGGTGTTGCAACAGTCAGAAAAGATTCAGAATTTGTGCACAAAACCCATGGAGAGGGCTCCTCACATTTTCTCTAAGAACCTATTTACTCTTCATGGATTTAGACATACTCTGAATAAACTTGGTCATCTGATTTCCCCACCTGCAGTAATTTTTAAATTTTTTTCCCGAGATTTATGAGAGAGAGAGAGTGAGCACAAGTGGGAGGAGGGGCAGAGGGAGAAGGACAAGCAGACTCCCTGCTGAGTGGGGAGCCAGGCCTGGGGAGTCTGATGTGGGGCTCGACCCCAGGACCCTGGGATCATTACCTGAGCTGAAGTCAGACGCTTAACCAACTGAGCCACCCAGGTGCCCCCATCTGCAGTAACTTAATTTAGTGGATTGCAACTACCAGCAGATATAAGAACTTTCTCTTTTTTTAAGAGTTTATTTATTTATTTAGAGAGGGCAGGGGGAGGGTCAGAGGAAGAGGGAGAGAGAGAATCTCAAGCAGAGTCTGTGCTGAGTGTGGAGCCCGGGGTGGGGCTCGATCTCACGACCCTGAGAATACGACCTTGAGAATACGACCTGAGCCAAAATCAAAAGTCAAACACTTAGCCAACTGTGCCACCCAAGCACCCAAGAACTTTTGAAAAGTACAGTAGAATGTGGCCATTTAGTAAAGGGGCAAACAACCCTGTACTGCTTCAGAGCCAAAGGTATATCCAACCTTATGATAATTTATTTTTATTGTCATGACTGAATCAGTCAGAAAGCTCAGGGTTCCGGTTAATGGGTCAAAGGGAGTGTGACAAGTTCTCTATCAAACACAGTAAAAAACTTAAAGCCTTTTTTAACATCAAAGGGGAGGGGATGCAGTCGGTGGAAGATTTACTCACACAAAACCCGTTTAGTGCCCGTCCCCCCAACGGTTACAGAGTAGGGCAACCACCTCGCCCAGCAAGGTGCTCTGTTACTGGTCACACCGTGTTCTCTCCGTAGCCTTAACAAATCTCAAGCACCCTGATGCGACAGTCTCAGAGGATGGCCCCCTGTGCAGACAGGCGAGCCACCAAAGTCCAGTTCCACCCTCAGACGGGGCATGGGTATACCTGGCATATTGCACTTTCTGGAATTTTAGGCTCGACTTACCTCTAAAGGATTACCAACATATCTGTCTGCTTCTGTGGCACCAATCACCATGGCAAGTTAGGTGAGCAAAACCGCTTTGCAAAACCAAAGCACGATGAGAGGCTCAGGGACCAGGCTTTGAAGGAGCGTGGAGAGTAACGCAGCTTTATTAAGCACCTACTATACGTATGGCCCAGGGCTAAGCACATCATGTGGATTAACTTGCTAAATCTCCGGATCAACCCTCTAGAGTCAGGTTTCTCACCTTGAGCACTACTGAGCCAGATCGTTCTCTGTTGCCGGGCTGTTCTGAGCAGCGTAAGATGTTGAGGAGCATCTCTGGAAGATGCCACTAGCTGTCCCCTCCCGAGCTGTGACAACCCAAAGTTATCTCCAGACATCGCCGTACATCCCCTAGGAGCATCATCTAACCTTTCTTCTCCCTGGAGAACCACTGCTCTAAGACAATTGCTATCACTGGCCCATTTTACGGCTCGGGGGGCAGAGGCCCAGGGAGGTACAGGCAGATCGCTCACTGCTCCAGTCAAAACCTAGGTGCCCTGAGTGAGTCAGGCACAAAGCTGAGGCTTTCACATGTTGATATTTGCTGTGAAAATGAATCTGTTCTTCCCCGCAAGAGCTAAACTCTTTGGGGTGCTAATTTAGTTTGCCAAGGCAGCCGGTCTGGAAGGGAAGCTGGATGACTTAGCATGTGGGTGTCATAAACACTGCAAATTAAAAGGAAAAAAAAAAAAAATCTCGACAGCTCCCCTTTTTTTTTTTTTAATTTTTTTTAGATTTTATTTATTTGAGAGAGACAGACAGAGAGAATGAGAGAGAGAGCATGAGAGGGGGGAGGGTCAGAGGGAGAAGCAGACTCCCTGCCAAGCAGGGAGCCCGATGCGGGACTCGATCCCGGGACTCCAGGATCATGACCTGAGCTGAAGGCAGTCGCTTAACCAACTGAGCCACCCAGGCGCCCCTCGACAGCTCCCCATTTTGCATGTTTGGTTCCAAGGTGATACCCCCACATGCCCCTTCGAGGCTGATAGCACAGTGCAGGGGTGCCCCAGGTCATGGTCAGAACCCCACCTGATCACAGGCCCCACAGTCTACCTCTTGGGTACTCAGTTGCACTATTCCCACATTTCTATAAGAAAAAAAAAAAAAAGCATGAAGCCAGCAAAACCCATCCTGGGCTGTTTCCCAGTCCTCCCTAATTCCTCAGTGTGGAGGGATCCCCACACTTGGTCTGGATGTTCAGGAGTAATCCCAACCCTCAGAGAAGCCCCAAAGCAATCTCCTTGTCCCTTTTCCTCCTGTCCCCCGCTCTCCAGAGGCCAGCCCTGACACATCCCAACAAAGGGGGTACCCATTCTCTCGTCAACTTTTGCAAAACTTCCTCAAGCTATAACATTCCCTCTTTTTTCTTCTTCTCTCTGAAAGCTAGAAGCTGTTTCAGGTGTTTCTTCAAAACTAGGTAAATCATATCCTTTGCCTGGGCCTCAGTTTTCCCATTTATACAGTGGGTGGGTTTATGTAGGTTTTAAGGCCGTCTTCAACTCTAACATTTCTTTGGTTCTAAGAAGTTTCATCCACGACTTGAGTGAGGTTTCATTTTGTGATTCATAGCAGCTGCTCAGATGTTTTTCCTTCCAATGGTCAAAATGACAGTTTAGATAACAGGATTATTGTAATTAAAAATCAGCAATACCAGGGCGCCTGGGCGGCTCAGTCGGTTAAGAGTCCGACTCTTGATTTCGGCACAGGTCATGATCTCAGGGTTGTGAGACTGGGCTCTGCACTGGGCGCAGAATCTGCTTAAGATTCTCTCTTTCCCTCTCTCCCTGCCCCTCCCCCGCCACCCCTCCTTGCACAAGTACACACACATGCGCACGCTCTCTCTCACTCTCTAAAAAAAGGAAAAAAACCCCACCGCAAAACCAAATCCTGAGTCCTGTATGCTAGGCACTGAGAGAAGTAGTTTATATACATTTTTTGACTCAATCCACACCACAGTCCTGTTAGGGAAGGCACTACTTATATCCTTTGGCAGAGGGAGAATGAGAGGTTCACAGGGGCTCGGAGGTGGAGCACCCAAGGTCACAGGGCCGGCATGTGGCAGAGCAGGGATGGACACTCAGCCCAGCAACGCTTTTCCTTCTCTTGTCTCAGAAAAGTCTCACCCATTCCCCCTTCCACTGACCCCGCTACATGACAAAAACAAGATTCGGAGCAGAAATACAGTGCATGCATGTGTGTTTGAAGGGGAGTGAGGCCCTCAAGCTGGCCTATAGGACAAGAGGCATCAAGAGTCCCCTCACGAAGGTGCTATGTTGGAGTCTGCCCCATCATCTCTGTAGGGCCCAGGGGGGTCACATTTGCCTCCAACATCTGAATGGCCTCTTCTGCAGGTGGGCAGCAAACAAGGAAGCCATCTTATGTCTCCAGACTATTGATATGAAAAATATAATACTAGCACCTAACCCTTATATAGTGCTTATCGCGTGTCAGCCCCCATTCTATGGATTCTCGGTTGCGCTAAATGATTTGATCCACATGTCTATTTACAAGGTAAGTCTATCATTATCTCTTGGGTCTAGAGGTCACACACCACCAATGGCCTGCTTTCCTGAGGAGGGCCTGGACAGAGGCCTGAGCACGGGGTGGGCACGTTACCTTGACTCCTTGGGCTTGCCTTCTGACCTCTCACCCCACTGAAAGCACAAGGCCTAGAGTAGAGACCCCTTTTGGCCAGGTCTATAGGAAATGCTGGCTTAAAGTGAGTTGTTCCAATTCCTTCAATGCAGTGGTTCTCAGCTGGGCCCATTTTGGTCCCCAAGTTTGCCAATGTTAGGAGACATTTGGATTGTCACCACTGGAGAGGAGATGCTGCTAAACATCCTACTGTACTCAGGACAACCTCAAAATAAAGGATCTACTGGCCCAAAATGTCCACAGGCACTGAGGCTGAGAAACACTGCCTTAAGGGAAAAGCATGTGACCTGGGGTTTCCCTTCATTAACCCACCACCAGAAACTGGGGAGTGGAGGCAGAGGTCTTTGAGGACTGTCTTCATGGCTTACGGATTAGGTCTCTTCCTCCTTCCTCAAGGCACAGGAGTCAAGATTGAAATTCCTTTTGGGGTGCCTGGGTGGCACAGTCGACTAAGCATCTGACTCTTGGCTTCCGCTCTGGTCGTGACTTCAGGGTCATGAGATCGAGCCCTGAGCTGGGCCCCGCATTCAGTGCAGAGTCTGCCTGACACTCTCTCCCTCTGCCCCTCCCACCCCCCTCCTCTAAAGAAAATAAATAAAATGAATCCTAAAAAAAAAAAAAGATTAAAATTCCTTTTGAAATTCCTTTGGACCACGGCTGGACCATTTCTTTACTCCTCTGTGTGGAAACTGAGCCACGTGGAGCCTGCGTTTATAAAGATGACCTATGGGTTGAAGCATCACATTCAGGTCTGAATCACACCGTCTAGGAGGAAGCATTTAAAAGTGTGATGATAACGTAATGTGCTTGTTTTTACACGAACAACCAAAATGTATATATCTGAAAGAGGATCATCCTTGTACACATGTCTTAGAGATGCTGGCATTGCTCTGGGGGAAATGTTCACTACAAACTGGCTTCAGAGCTAGTTGCAAGACACCTGTTAGAAGCTTCAGGGGGATGGGCGCCTGGGTGGCTCAGTTGGTTGAGCGACTGCCTTCGGCTCAGGTCATGATCCTGGAGTCCCGGGATCGA
>NW_023270453.1:35565444-35586058 GCF_011800145.1 Mirounga leonina
GCCTTCGGCTCAGGTCATGATCCTGGAGTCCCGGGATCGAGTCCCGCGTCGGGCTCCCTGCTCGGCAGGGAGCCTGCTTCTCCCTCTGACCCTCCCCCCTCTCATGTGCTTTCTCTCTGTCTCAAATAAATAAATAAAATCTTTAAAAAAAAAAAAGAAGCTTCAGGGGGATAACTAACCAAATCTTCCCCCTCTCTGTCTTCTGAAATAATTGAGAAACAATTGGGAAAACAAAGGAGAAATATCACAAACATGTGAATCCCTCAGAAGGGATTTTAAAAAAATGCTAGTGCCCAGACCTCAGCCCAAGAGATGCTGTCGATGGGTTTGGGGGGTGGGGGACTGGGTGCCAGTGTTTTTCACATGCTCCCCAGGGGATTCTCATGGGGTCAGGTTAGGTATATTGTGCTAGATGCAGAACAAAGTATCAGTTGGATTGGTAGCTTAGCTGGATTATAGAAAGGGGCCAGACCCTATTTGCTCTCCTGGAATTAAACTTCTCTGACCAAACACAGTGCAGGCCTCGTCTTGGCAGGGGCAAGCCTGACCAGCAGGCTCACTGAAGGAGCTACAGAGAATGCTCCCTCCCTGTTGTGGGCAGGTAGGTCCCCAGAGAGAAGAGGAGGGCTGGGAGATCTTTAACACCTTAATCCCATCCAGCAGAAGACCATGGACCTTCAGATGAAAACCCACCAGGTTCCCAGTCAGATAAGTCAATTCTTCCCTGGGCGAGTAAATACAAGATAACAGAGAATAAAGCAAATAATAAAATGAATAGGGGCGCCTGGGTGGCTTAGTCCGTTAAGCGTCTGCCTTCAGCTCAGGTCACGATCTCGGGGTCCTGGGATCGAGTCCCGCATCGGGCTCCTTGCTCAGCAGGGAGCCTGCTTCTCCCTCTCCCTCTGCCCTTCCCCCTGTTCATGCGCTTTCTCTCTCTCAAATAAATAAAATCTTAAAAAAGTATAAAAATAAGATGAATAAAAGACAGCCCGGAGGTGTTACTTTAGTGCAAGGGTGGGCAGGCTTTCACCATAAAGAGCCAGACGGTAAAGACTTTAGGCTTCAAGGGCCCCCTATAGTCTCTGTCCCAACTTCTCTGCCATTGTAGCAGAAAGAAGGCACAGACTATATGCAAATGAATAGCCATGAAAATGACATAATAAAAATATATTTAGTCTCTGCCCCCACTTCCTTACACAGAGCTCCTAAAACCCTTGTAATTTCCTAAGTGATAGCAGTGATAAGAGCATCTTGTGTTATAATATTTGGTCTTTGTCCGGGGTTCATGACCCAAGAGCTTCTAAGACCCTTGGAATCTTCAAGTGACGGGTGTCTTCTGGTATACTAATGAGATGGCTGGTGGCAGAGGTCTCCAGATAGTTTCAGGAAGGGGGTTGGCTGCCAGGAAGACCAAAGCATGATTAGAGGGTTGGACCTTTCAGTCCATCCCAACCCCCCAGCCTCCAGAGAGAGGAGATGGGCAGGAGACTGACTTAATCACCAACAGCCAATGGTTTCATCAATCATGCCTATGTAATGATTTTCTGTATGCTAAACTTCAACAAAAAGTCAACTTTAAAAAACAAACGAATGGGACTAATGTTTGCAACTGATCTCGAAATGCATGAAAAAAAAATGAACTGAGATAAATAGAGGGATAGATAGATGTGTGGTAAAGAAAACAGCAAAATATACAGTGCAAAATCTAGGTGGTGGGAATACAGGTGTTGACTGAGTAAGTCTTCCAATTTTTTTTAAAGGTCCTCCATAAAATGTTGAGATCATAAAAAAACAAACACACAAACTCAATTGTTTTACTTTCATAGCGGTCTTGTTACTGAGTTACTAGAGTTCTTTATATATTCTGGATACAGCCTCTTTGTTGGACAGGTTTTGCAAAAAATTCCTCTGGGGTGTGCCCTACTCTTTTATTTTCTTAACTATGTCTTTCTTTTTTTTTTTTTTAAGATTTTATTTATTTATTCACGAGAGACAGAGAGAGAGAGAGAGAGGGAGGCAGAGTAGAGGGAGAAGCAGGCCTCCCACCGAGCAGGGAGCCGGATGCAGGGCTCCATCCCAGGACCCTGGGATCATGACCTGAACCGAAGGCAGACACCTAACGACTGAGCCACCCAGGCGCCCCTTAACTATGTCTTTCGAAGAGCAAAAGTTTTACATCTTGATCAAGTCCATTTGCAAAAAATTCCTCTGGGGTGTGCCTTACTCTTTGATTTTCTTAACTATGTCTTTCAAAGAGCGAAAGTTTTACATCTTGATCAAGTCCATTTATCACATTTTCACTCATTTCCCTTCAAAATGAAATAATTGCACACCCTGGGTTTTTGAAGCCAGTGACCAATGTGGAACTGCTTTGCCTATGGCAACTGAGAAATGAAAAACTAATCTGAGACAGATCTGGGTGGGGGGTCCATGACTGTGATTTTTTTCCCCATATATTTGAAGTATTATATAATACAGAATTAAAAATCAAAATGCTTTTTAAAGGTAAAAAATATCACCTCATAGTTGTTCAGCACTTCATAATTTTCAAAGCTTGCTTATTTCAGCCTTGCCAGAGTCCTTGGCGGGGGGGGGGGGGGGGGGCAGGAGTTGAGGCCTCCGTGGGCCACAAAGGCATAAAAGCATTTGTCAAAGTCATCTGTTTCAATTGCATACTGCAAGAAGACACAAAAGAGTAAAATTTTGCCACTTTCTTTTTTTGGGATTGCAAATTTTAAAAAATTATTTATGTATTTATTTTAGAGAGAGAGTAGGGGGAGGGACGGAAGGAGAAGGAGACAAGCAGACTCCCCGCTGCGCAGGAAGCCTGATGTGGGGCTTGATCCCAGGACCCTGAGATCATGACCTGAGCCGAAATCAAGAGTCGGACGCTTAACCAACTGAGCCACCCAGGCATCCCCGGACTGCACATTTTGACAACAGCTATCCAAATGGACAAACATATATGCTTTGGCGGAGCAAGCCCACTGCTGCATTTTTAGCTCACGGTACATTTGGACACATCTGCGGAGACATGTTGAGGGTGCCCACCCCAGTAATGTTCCTAACTGCAAAAAAAACCCCTGGAATGAATCCCAATGTTATCAACAGGGGACTAATTAAATAAATTCTTCAACTCCTGGACTTAATAAAATATCATGCAGTCATTAAAAATAATTAGGGGAAATCTGCACTCCATGTCAGCCACACTGATCTCCCTGCTCTCACTCCCTTCCATGTAAGAGCTTTTGCACTTGGTATTCTTTTTGGCTGCAACGCTCTTCCCCCATCCATATCCACGTGGTCCATCTCTGACCTCTTTCCCGTCTTGGCTCAAATGTCACCTTCTCCATGCGGTCTTCCCTGGCCACCTTGGAAAAAATCACAATCCTCCCCCCATCCCTCACTATTCTCTTTCCTTCCTTCTGTTTCCTCCTTAGCACTGAACTTCATCTCTACATGGCCCTCATATGGTTACTTGCTTTGTTTACTACCTGTCTTCCCACATTCAAGTAGTCATCTGATGAAACCAGGATTTTTGTCTAATTTGTTCACTATTGTATCCACAGTGCCTGGTTTGCATGCATATATATATATATATAAACATGCTAGTATGGAAAAATGTCCAAGATCTCTTATGTGAAAAGACCAAGTCGCAGAAAAGCCTATCTATTCTGGATACGAACAATAGCGGATGGAGACCCCGCATACACTCGTGTACATCTGCTCCCGTATACACGTACATACGTGCGCACATTCACGTACACAGAAGTGTATATAGTCCTAGAAAGAAGGCTTGTGAGGACTAATTACCTTTAAGTAGGGAGAATTAGGGATTTTTACTTTTTATTCTACTCTCTCCTGTACAGTTCCACTATATATACGTATACATATGTATATATGTGTATAAACATATATTCCTTATCATAACAACACTGAGAAGCCACCAGAACCCCTTTTCCCTTGTAAACCCTTGGTGTCACCCCATGCAGGTGACAGGCACCCATAAGCCACAAGGTGGGGAGGAGCAGAGACCAGATTTAAAAATACTCTGCTCCTCTTCCTGAGAGGGCTCCCCACCCCCTCTCCTGCGGAGCCAGGCGGCAGTCCATCTGTCCAGGTCACACCACCTGGGAGACGGGCTCGTGTGCCGAGCAGGATGCTTCTGTCTGCCCAAATCTTTATGGAAGCAGGGAAGCCATTTGAAAAATCTACACAGATGAGCACAAATGCACTCGGGTTTCTGCCCCTGAATTCTTCATGCTTAGGCAGCCAAAGAAAAACCACAAGAAGTGGGGAGGTTAAAATGCCATCAGGAGAGGGCGCCTGGGTGGCTCAGTTGGTTAAGCGACTGCCTTCGGCTCAGGTCATGATCCTGGAGTCCTGGGATCGAGTCCCGCGTCAGGCTCCCTGCTCAGCAGGGAGTCTGCTTCTCCCTCTGACCCTCCCCCCTCTCATGCTCTATCTCATTCTCTCTCAAATAAATGAATAAAATCTTAAAAAAAAAAAAATGCCATCGGGAGAATAAACATGCCTCCCACGGGCACATGACTGGAGCAAACTGGCTCTGAGCCTTTCACAGAGGCTCCCCCCCACCCCGCCCCGCCCGGCGAACTCCGAGACCAGCAGAGCCCACTGCTCGAGCTCAGGGTGGTCGCCACCAGGGGGGCTGTTCCATGCACTGTGGGATGTGAGCAGCATCCCTGACCTCCACCTACTAGATGCCAACAGCACCCCTGGAGTTGTGACAACCACAAATGCTTCCGGACACCGCCCAATGTCTGCTGGGGGACAACATCAGCCCAACCGAGAACCACGGGTCTAACTCCTTCTCTACGTCAGTAGCTGCCCAGCACTTGGCAGCCAAAAGGTTATGTGGTGAATTCACTACGAGGACCGCTCTATTAGGTGGAAGTCCCCGAGCCTGGGATTCGGTGAGGTGGGATCCCCCCAGGCTGACGCTCACGGCGAACTCAGGGGCAGCAGGTGCTTGGGGAGGCAGCAGAGAAGCAAGCTTGTTCAGGGCCCAGGCCGGCTTTTATGTGCCCCCTTGGGTACCTATGGCCGAGATGGCTGTGAGCTTACCAAAGCCTTTTCTTCCTGGACAAGCAGCTGGACTACAGTCCCAGCCTCCCCTGCAGGGAGTTGTAGCCGAGAGGGTCGGAGTGGGAGTGGAGTGATATTCATAACTTCCAGACCCGGCCTATAAAGACTTCCCACAAAATCCTCTCTCTCTGTGCCCCCCTCTCTCTCTCTCTCTCTCTCCCGTAACCACCAGCTGGAGGTGAAACCCTCCAAGGCCTGAGAAGATGGCAGAGCCACAAAACGGAAGGGGCCTGGGTCGCTGAATCCCTGCATGGAAGGCCACTAGTGAAAGGCCCCACAAACACTGGAGTGCGAGCAAGAGATTGGCTTCGACTCCAGTAAACCAGAAACCAGCACAGCTTATCTACTCCAGCAGCCTTCCTTGACCTCAGCTAACACAGGAACTCTTAGCAAGTCACCTGGGCTTCAGTTTCATCCTCTGTAAAATGGGCATAACACCGGTACCTCCCTCGTTTAGTTGTTGTGAGGATCCACTGAGAGAGTCCTTGGGACTGTGCCTGGAACTTACTAAGCCTAACGAAGGTTGCCTCTTATTACGAGTGGGGAGAAGAGCTACCGAATTCCTGCCCTTCCCATTACCCCTTCTGTGCCTTCTTTTCTGAGTCACACTCAATAACCTGGGAAAGAATGATTTGCCCCAGTCCTTAAATGCCTTAGGGACATACTGAGGCTTTAGGGAAACTTCTTGTAGTAAGGCTGGGGACCCTTATTTTATCACACAGCTGTCCATGCATCTCCTAAGTGTCCTGGACCCTCCTTACCAAAGACACCACTGAGAGGCCAAGGTGACCTTGAACAAGAAAGGAAGAGGATCCCACCCACGAATCATCCGTAGGCTGTCTTTCTTTTGCTTTTCCAGCCTCAATAAAATTAAGCAGAATAAAACCTAAAAGCAGGGGCGCCTGGGTGGCTCAGTCGGTTAAGCGTCTGCCTTCGGCTCAGGTCATAATCCCAGGGTCCTGGGATCGAGTCCTGCATCGGGCTCCTTGCTCAGTGGGGAGCCTTCTCCCTCTGCCCCTCACCCCACTTGTGCTCTCTCTCTCTCTCTCACTCTCTCTTGCGCTCTCTCTCAAATAAATGAATAAAAATCTCTAAAAAAAACCAAACCACCTTTTTTTTTTTTTTAAAGATTTTCTTTATTTATTTGACAGAGAGATAGAGAGCACAAGTAGGCAGAGTGGCAGGCAGAGGGAGAGGGAGAAGCAGACTCCCCACTGAGCAGGGAGCCTGATATGGGGCTCGATCCCAGGACCCCGGGACCATGACCTGAGCCAAAGGCAGACGCTTAACCGACTGAGCCACCCAGGTTCCCCTAAAAAAAAAATCTTAAAAAACCTAAAAGCAAACACATAATGAGAACTATGGTCCAGACTCTTCCTGGGCCTGCTCTGTAACTCAGGATCACAAAGAAAGTGGCCTTGAGTTAAGCCGCAAAGACCCTGCCTCCCCTGGCCAGTGTGGGGCACCACAGAGAGAGCGAAGGCTGACCCTTCTGCCCACTCTGCTTATTCTTCACCCACCTGCTTGTGGGCGAATAATGCCCTCGCCTAAGACCATCTCTAGAAATGATTGCCATTATAGGCCAACTACATCCTGCTTTAGTGTGGGGGTTGGGGGCTGGGAAGAAACCCAGGGGAGCAGTTTTCACATCAACTTACACACAGGGAAAGAGAAAATTACACCCACTGAGCATCTGCTATGTGCTAAGTATCCCCGCACACATATCATCTCACTCCTTTGTGAAAGCACAAGCCACATCTGTCGTGCTCCCTAGTTTCCCCAGTGCCTAACAGGCTTAGGCACACAGTAGGTGTTCAATAGATACTTGTCATCTGAGCTTACCATGACCCCTACTTATTGCT
Source organism: Mirounga leonina (assembly GCF_011800145.1). Lineage (NCBI taxonomy): Eukaryota > Metazoa > Chordata > Mammalia > Carnivora > Phocidae > Mirounga > Mirounga leonina. The sequence goes on from NW_023270453.1 coordinate 35,572,413, forward strand.
CTGACCTCACGTGTAATTCACTCCCCTCATTAACTACGCTCCTGCCACTTTCACCTTCTTGCTCATTCTGGCCCCAGGGCCTTTGCACTTGCCAATTCCTCTGCCTAGAACGTTCCTCTCCCCGATCTTTGCACAGCCAGCCCTTTCTCAGCTTGTATTACTCAGTTTAAAGTGATGCTCCAGCCCCTGTCACCGTACTCTGTTATTATTTAGGTGTTGATTTGTCTCACCCCAACTAGCATGCATCAGGGAAGGATTAATTATTTCTGCCTCTCTGCTATTTCTCCAGCAAATAGGCACAGCACTTCAACAAAGTAGAGGCTTGATAAATATTCGAGGCTGTGTAACTCAATGACCGAGAGCCCAGACTCTGGACCCAGACCACCTGACTTTGAATCCTGACCCCGGGACCTGGGGCATGCTACTTCTAGCACAGCCTCAGTTTCCCCATTCATAAAACAGTAATTCCTACATCATAGTGCTGCTATGAGGATTCAGTGAGTTAATTCACGCGAAACCCTCGGTGCAGCACCTGGCATATAGGAAGTGCTGCGGATGTGTCTGTTTGTCATTGTTGGAGACAGAATGAGCCACCTCAAGGTAGATCTTAAATGCGTCCAACAGACAGAAAATGCAGGCTCAATGAGATGAAAGGTTCCTGCTTGAGATGATTCAGCAACCAAGCTCTTTTGGACCTGGTTCTTGGACTTTTAAGCCAAAGTTATTTTCACAAGGTTTCCTGAGATGTAGGGAGAGAAATGACACTCAGCCTATGCCCCACAGTCCCTAGCCTTTCAAAGGTTAAGCCTTCTCCCGCTGACTGGCAGCTCTGGGTTGGAGCAGTCAAGAGAAGGCAAGGGACAGAAGGGCTGTCTGGAAAGGATATTCTTGGTTTCTGATCTCTTCTATGTGCCAGCCTTCATCTTGCACCCACCAGGTACTGGCCTTGGCTGCTGAGCCCAGCTGTTTCTCGCCAACACGGTGGCCCAAGGCAAAGCGGAACCTGACCTTCACTGGCTCCCCTTTCCCACCCCTAGCTAGGGCTCTGCAGGGACACGTGTGGTTGGATAAATCCCCAGCCCCCTGAAGCTTTCCTCCATGGGGATGTGCCTGGAGTGAGGCTCTAAAGGCACCAAAATCATTAAACAACCACGCAAATGAAGTAAAAACTCCCCAGGAGCCCTGGCAGCTGGCCTGGTCTTTAAAGGCTGCCACGGGAGCCCAAAATGAACACTTAAGATCTAGCCAAGTTTTACCGCCTGGGTGGATGGACTTTGGCAGCTCGAGGAGCTCTCTGGAGGAAAGATGAGGTGGGGGTGCCACCGCGGGCTCTGCGCTCCACCAGGAGAGCCCCAGGGTGGCAGGGGTCTGCTCCCACCTCCTGACCGCTTGGCTGGAGTTCCACCTCGGCCCACATCCAGTTTCAAGGCCATAACCCACCAAGCCCTCACTAAGGGCCAAGCGCTGTGCTAAGCACATTATATCGATCATTTCCTTTTGTCCCCACAACACCCTAGGAGTTAGGGGGCTGAAATCTACAGATGAGGAATCTTCATTCAGAGGAGTTAAGTAGCTTGCCACCATAGAGAATTGTCCTTTACATCTAATCCATGAGCACTTTCTGTTGACTGTGCCTCTTACATTATATCCACGAGTTACTTCTTTGAAACCGTTCTGCCACTTCCCTGGTCCAAGCCACCATCCCCTCTCCCTTAGACCAGCGCTGCAGCCTCCCAGATGGTCTCCTGGCTCCTCCTCTTGTCTTCTGACAACGCTTTTATTCTTCATTCAACAGGTGGAGGGATACTTTAAAACATGATCATAGCACTTCCCTGGTCAAAACCCTCCAAAGGCTTTTCAATGCACTTAGGAAAAATATATATATATAGCTTCTAATCCTACAGGCTCTACTCAACCTGCCCTGTGCTATTTTTCCAAACTCACACTGCCTTCTGTGCTCTGGACATATTGGGGTAACATGGGAGAAGAGATAAAGTGTCTTCTTGCTATTCAAAGTGTGGTCTTCAGACTCCAGTGTAAGTGTTACCCAGAGCTTATTAGAAATACAGACGCTCAGGTCTCTCCCAGACTTACTGACTCAGAATCCACATTTTGACAAGATCCCCAGGAGATGCATATGCTCATCAAAGTGTAGAGGTTAAGAGTGAGGAAGACTTTGGAACCAAACAGCTTGGGTTGGAAGGCTGGCCCAACCACTCACCAGCTGGATGACTTGCATCAGTGACCAGCTACTTCCTGCGTAGTGAAGAACTCATCTTATCCAAAGAGAGATCTTGGTCTACGCCCTTGGCTCCTAGGAGGTGATCTCCAGGCTCCTGGAATATCCGGCAGAGGTGTTTGTTCGCCTGAGGGCTCTAGCCATGGACAATGTGATTTATGGTGACAGCTTTGGGGTCCCCTAGAGAAACCAATGACTAGAGGTATTAGCTGGACCTCCAGGAGGTGCTGGAGGCTGATGGTCAGCTCCCAGAGAGTATGGGATCGAGCCCCGTTAAAAACTCTGGACACAACAGGCTCAGTGAGCTCCCCTCGTTGGCAATATTCTGTGCATACTGCACACGTAGTGAGCAAGAGGAGGTAACGCTGTCCATGACTCCATGGGGACAAAATGACAGGAAGCCCCACGTCCGGACCCCTTCTGGACTCTGCCCTGTGTGTCTCTTTCCTGGGCTGCTTTTAATTTGCATCCTTTGCCATCATAAAACTATAGTTCTAAGGAGCACCTTCCTGAGTCCTGTTGAGTCATTCTCGTGAATTATTGAAACTGCATGAGCACGGGGACCCTGCCTATCTAGCCAGCTGGTCCAAAGTGAGGGCAGTCTTGTGGGGACCAGTCCCTCCAACTTTGCAGTTGGCTCAACTCATTGTCATTCCCTTCCCTGACCTTCAGTCACCCCAGCTGAAAAATGGCCATAGAGCAGATCACACCTTCTATGTTTACTGAAAGATTAAATGAGATAATGAACACACAGGAGTCCCACTATAAACACAAGTACAATGTCCCTGTGGTTTGGTCAAGGAAACTGAGGGTCACAGAGGCAAAGTCACCTGCCCACAGTCAGAGGCTGAAGCCCTGGCTGACTCGAACCACGGGGCGATACTGCCTCCTCGTGACTTGCAAACACCTTCTGGGAAGGGAGGGACAGGCGTGGTTCGGCTGAGCCTGTGGTCCAGCAACCTGCTGAGGAAGTCACGTGGCCTCTGGGGGGAAGTCACCCACCACCAACCCAATGCTCCCTACTGCTTCTCTTCTCTCCTCTCCTTTTGGGATTCACATGACTTGAATATGAGGCTCTGTGATATTGCTCCACAGGTCTCTACTTTCCCCTTCTGTCCCTCTTTTCTACCCCATCTTTTTTTTTTTTTTTTAAAGATTTTATTTATTCATTTGACAGAGAGAGACAGTGAGAGAGGGAACACAAGCAGGGGGAGTGGGAGAGGGAGAAGCAGGCTTCCCGTGGAGCAGGGAGCCCGATGCGGGGCTCGATCCCAGGACCCTGGGATCATGACCTGAGCCGAAGGCAGACGCTTAATGACTGAGCCACCAAGGTGCCCCTACCCCATCGATTTATTCTGTTGTTCATAGTACGTAATTTCTCTTCATCTATCTGTACGTTCCCTAACTCTTTCCTCTATCACCTGCATTCTGCTATGGAGCCCATCCAGTGAATATTTTATTTGGTACCGTACTTCTCTGTTCAAAATTTTCCACTCGGTTCTTTTCTTCTATCTTCTGTTTCTCTACTAACCTGCAATAGTCTCTGTCTTACCATTCTTTTCAAGAGGATTCACCCGTCTTTCTTGGAGCATGGTTATGATAACTGCTCTGAAGTCTTTGTGTGATCATCCCAACATCTGGGTCATCCTGTGGTGGGTGGCTGCCGATTATATTTCCTCTGAGAATTTGCCAGACTTTGCTGGTTCTCTGTGAATCAGGTCGTTCTGGATTGTACCCTAGACCTTTTGAATATTATGTTATGAGACTCTAGGTCTTGTTTGAGTTTGATGAGTTCTTTATAGATTTTGGATACTAGCCCTTTATCTGATATGTCATTTGCAAATATCTTCTCCCATTCTGTCGGTTGTCTTTTGGTTTTGTTGACTGTTTCCTTTGCTTTGCAAAAGCTTTTTATCTTGATGAAGTCCCAATCGTTCATTTTTCTCTAGGTCTTGTTTGAATCCTACTAAATATATTGATCCTTTTTGGCTGTACCAGGCAGCTGAGTAGGTTCGGTTCAGACCACATGTTCTTACCTGCCTTCTGGGTGCTGTTAGGCCAAAGTTGGTTCAGCTTTCAAAGTCTCTGCAGGGCTCTGCACATCTGTCCCTCATTTGTGCCCGCCAGGGCCCAGCTGCAGACCGGGCCAGTAGTCTACACTGTAGTTCAGTTCTCAAAGTCTCTCCTATACCATTGAGGGTCATATCCACTCTATGGGGGCAGCTCCGGGGTGAGCCCAGGACTTCATACATCCTCCTTTCTGGAGCTGCCTCCTTCTGCAATATTTCCCACACTCCGGCTCCCAGGGGCCCACGTTCATTACCCTCTGTCTAGAAAGTGGAGGCTTTAGTCTCCCTGCCCCACTTCTGCTGCTTACTTCCTGTGCCTGGATTTGGGTCTGCAGCCAAGTGCCCACTGCCAACCCCAGGGCACTGTGGGGAGCACACACCGCTCTGGTTCTGTGGCTCAGCTGGCACAGCTTTGGGGTCAGCCCCCGGCTCCTGGATGCCGTGCCAGCTGGCAGCTTTGGGGTGACGATGATTAGGTGAGGGCGCTGCTCGGGAGGCGACCACAGGCAGCTGGTCCCAGCCACTCACCTCCAAAGGGCCAGCATTTCAACTCTTCCACACTCTGGAATTATTAAAACAACAGGCACGATTTTCCAAGGGGCTATTTCTGGGATGGGCAGGTCCATGGGCTGATTTGCCTGTAATTCCCAGGATAGGAATGATTTGCTGCATTTTACACAAGATAAAAGTCCAGACTCAGAGAGGTGGAGTCATCTGCTTGAAGTCACACAGCTGGTTAACAGTGGGGCCAAGATTAAAACCCAAGTCTGTATAATTCCAGGGTCTGCTCTTCTATGGCAAGTTCCATCATCATCAACACTGTCATCACCATCATCATCACCATCATTACCATCATCATCATCATCATCACCATCACCATCATCATCACCATCATCACCATGGTCATCACCATTATCATCACCATGGTCATCACCATCATCATCACCACCATCATTACCATCATCATCATCATCATCACCATCACCATCATCACCACCATCACCATCATCACCATGGTCATCACCATTATCATCACCATGGTCATCACCACCATCATCACCACCATCACCATCATCATCACCACCATCACCATCATCATCACCATCACCATCATCATCACATGTGATATTTATTGAGCACTATGTACAAGGCACTGTCTAAAGCTTTTTATATGATGTACTGAGGCTGGAAGATTGGAAGAGAAGGAAATTGAGCTATAGGAAAGGGATGTCATCTGCCCAAGGTCACATACACCTGCTGAGTGGTAGAGGTGCTATTGGAACCAAAACCTGTATCTCACTCCAACCCGTACTCTGAGTGGCCATGCAACCGTTTCTCTAGCAGGCGGAGCTGGGCCCGGTGCCCAAGAAGTCGGGTGGGGAGAGAAGACAGAGGCTGTGGGGAGGCTGCAGGGAGGAGGTGTGGCAGAGGTGGGCTGAGGCCAGATGCTGGGGAACATCTGCGCCCCAGAACAAACCCACAGCATCTCTCCGTCTCAAGGGAGCTTCTGGCTCTCGCAAAATGGCTATGCCCCTCTCAGACGGGCTTCCTCCTCCCTCCTCTGCTGGAAGCCCTCAGCTTCTCCAGTCCTGCTGCCCAAACCCCAACGCTTTCTCAGCATGTCCTCTGGTGCCCATTCAGCCCTGAGGTCTCCCCAGGCAGGCTGGTGACAGCATTGCTCCTGACCTCCCCTCTCCTCCTCTGCCCCACCTCCCCACCCACCTCATCCCACCAGCAGATTCAATTAACCAGTTAGATGCTGGAGCCGCAGAAAGCCAAGCAATTATGGAAGCAGACCAGGTGCCCTGGAACTCACTCTTCACAGAGGGGCCTGGGTGGCCTCCAAGCAGACAGCGGGGCGGGGAGGGAGGCAGAACAGTGTGGGCAAATGCTGCCAACCCAGGCTGGGCGAGAGAGATCATTGCTAGAGTCTGATTCCTTCTAACGCACGTGGAATGACTGGCGCTCACCCAGATGCACTTTCCGGGTCTTCTATGTATTTGCTCCCCAAAGTGTGGTCTGCAGACCCACAGCGTTGGCATCACCTGGGTGCCGTTAGAAGGGCAGAATCCCAAGCTGCAGCCCAGGCCGACTGAATCAGAATGTGCATTTTAACACATCCCTAGGAGATGTTAAGGATGGAAGTACCGCACTCTCTAGTCCTAGCTAGACACACTAAGATTGGCGAAAAAATGTGGGTCATTGCCCTGGTTTCTCTTCTTGCGTGTTCTGCAGCTGCCTGGACACTGGGTATGACAGGCGGACCCCCCCCACCCCCGCCGCCGCTTCTGAGCCTGTGCCCAGGGCAATTCCTATAGCAGCTGCCTTGAGCATGGGGCTTCCATGCTGATCCCTGTCAACCTATTAGCTCCCAGGCTGAAGTATGAGGTTGGCCTCAATTTCTCTCCCAGACCTCAGATTCCCTTCTGGGCTGGAGGCCTGCCTGGTCTCTCCTCACTCCCTACAACCTTCTGCGCCCAGCTCACTGTCACCTGCTCACTCCCCAGACAGGGTTGGGCATTTGCAACGTACCCTGCTTTTCTCCTTCATAACCCTTAGACCAATTCACAATTACGTTGTGATTGTTGCAGCCTTTGACTAACATCCGTCTGTCCCCCTGTTAGAATTAAATGCCATGAGAACGTGGGTCATGAATGTCTGGCTCTCTATTGAATACACAGCACATAGGTGCTCAAAAAAAATTTCAATCTGTGGAGACTGACACTTGGTCAGCTCCAGCCCCAGGGAGCTAAACCCCACCCCCTCCTGCCCCTGCCATCAAAGGCTGCCTCTACTCTCCATTCTGTCTCTATCAATCTGTCTACTGGAGATATCTCATATAAGTAGAATTCTATAGTATTTGCCCTTTCATATCTGGCTTATGTCCCTTAACAGAATGTCTTCAAGGTTCGTCCATGTTGTAGCATGTGACCATTTCCCTCCTTTGAAGGCTGAATAACAGTGCACTGAATGGAGAGATCACATTTTATTAATCCATTTATCCAGCTCTCAATGGACACCTGGGCTGCTTCCTCCTTTCTGCTACTGGGAATAACACCACTGTGAGCATGGGCGCGTGAATGTTCGAGTCCTGCTTTCCGTTCTTTTGGGGATATACCCAGAAGGGGAATTGCTGGATCACAGAGTAATTCTATTTTTGATTTTTTGCAAAGCCTTCATCAAGCGCTATTTCTTTTTTTTCTTTCTCTTCTCCCCCCACTTCCAAGAATAGCCCACTAACCTCAGTGGCTAATTCTACTTCACTTTCCCGGAAGGCCTCTGGGCTGCACGTCATTCTCTCACGAGTTGAAAAGCAATTCCCCCCCCCTTTTTTAAACTTCAGCTGCACAAATCACCTGATTGACAACTGCAGAAAAACCCTCATCCCACACAGGAACGGAACTGCTCAGCCAGCCCAGCCTGCCGGCTAATTACAGGCTTTTACCAGGATTCTCCACGAACGCTCCTAGCACAGCTCAACCTTACTTTTTTGTTATCAAGTGTTTGGAAACAAGCTAATGGGCTAGGTTTCAGATCCTTAGCCCGGAGGTGACAGTTCTTTCCCCTGGCTGGTACATAAAGCAAGTCAGAACATCATGGATCCGAATTTGGCACAATTGTAGCTTTGCTTAGATAGATACCAGCACAACCCGCATTTCTTTTATCACTATGGTCAGTGCCCTTTACAGGTAAAATGCCATCCCAGCCGGGATTTCCACTCACAGCTATGGTTTCGAACCCTGACTCAGCATTAGAAATATCTGGGGTGCTTTAAAAAATACATATACACAGATAGAGAGACAGTCGATGTCCCCAGCTCATTCTGCTTGGTCAGAGTCTCTGGGGGTGGGATCTGGCCACTGGTTGCACTTTACTTGTTTACTTATTTTTATTTGCCTATTAGAGAGAGAGAGAGAGAGCACGAGCAGGGGGAGCAGCAGAGGGAGAGGGACAAGCAGGCTCCCCGCTGAGCAGGAAGCCTAATGTGGGGCTCGATCCCAGGACCCCGAGATCACAACCTGAGCCCAAGGCAGATGCTTAACCGGCTGAGCCACCCAGGGGTCCCCGGTAGCACTTGAAAGTTCCAGCTGATTCTGAAGTGTAGCCCGAGTTGAGCATCCCTTACTTAAGAAGGCAAGAAGACCTGCAATCCTTCCTTCTCTAGAAAGAATATTTTCAGTGGGCTTTAACCTGACGAGAGGTGCCCCTGAGCTGGGGGCACGAAACCCCAATATTTAAACAGGAGAAGCAGATGTTCCACAAATGGAGAGCACGGGCCTTGTCTGATGGGTGCAGCTGATGACGGCCACCCGAAGTGGTGGGATGAATGACAGACGTGTGGGGGCGGGGCGCAGGGGTGCTACTTCCGTTTGAGGCTTTTGCCTGATGGGGTTCACACAGGGGATTCAAGGGGTTCAAAAACACCTCTGAACAGAAGGCAAGGTTTTCTGTCCTTCGGGGTGTTTTTCTGGGAAGGGTGCTCTAAAGTTCTCACTGCAACACCTCAAGCTCTGTCACACACCCCTCACCTTCCCACACCCTCCCCTGCCCCCCACCGTGCGTAATGCGATTATTAAAAATAAAGAGCTAGGTGCGTCCACATTTGCTTTGACCTGGAGGGACTGGACACATGCAGTGGTTAATGAAACAAAAGCCAGTTTCAGGGTGGTGTCCACAGACCGGTCCGCCAAGCTCCCCAAGAGCGGGGGCTGTCTGTTTTGTTTCCTGCTATATTCCCAGCACCTGGAAACAGTGTCTGGCCCAGAGAAAGTGCTTCATACCCACTTCCGAAATGAATGAATAACTTCCTAAAAGAGCTGAATCTTCTTTTTTTTTTTTTTTTAAAGATTTTATTTATTTATTTGAGAGAGAACACATGAGAGGGGATAGGGTCAGAGGACGAAGCAGACTCCCTGCCGAGTAGGGAGCCCGATGCGGGACTCGATCCCGGGACTCCAGGATCATGACCTGAGCTGAAGGCAGTCGCCCAACCAACTGAGCCACCCAGGCGCCCAAGAGCTGAATCTTCTATATGCGGATGATGTTTGTGTGAATGAGGAAAGAAGTGTGAAATGAGGCACACCAGGATGTTAAAGGTGGCGACCCCGGGGAGAAGGGACTGGAAGGGGGATGAAGAAGAGAGTAACATTGCTTTTTAATAATAGTTCCCGGTTACTGAGTGCTTGCTATGCACGAGGCACGTTGCTCAGCAAAGATTATGTCTTGTTCTCATCTGATCCACATAACAATCCTTCAAGTCGTCCTGGTGCGGTTACACCCATTTTACAGATGAGAAAAGCTAAGCATACAGATCTTGCTCAAGATCACAAAGCCCGGACCCAGGCCCTGGCTCCACAGCCTGCACATTTAACCCCTCTGCTCTTCTCCGCCCAAACTCCTCCTTTGCTTGTGTCACTCACTGTGACCAGCATGTGCTACTTTTGTCCTAAAATCTTAAGGAAAATATAAAAGTGTCAGGGCTTTCCTTCTGGGCACTCACTGCCCCCCCTGGGGTCCCCTCCTGATCTAAATGTGCAACATTAAGTCCTTTATTCTCAGTAGGGACTTGGGAATCGATACTCCATGCTTCGATCTTATCTTGGTTCAATAGAGTTCCCACTGCCTGCTCCATAGCATTTAAGGATTCAGTGGAATCACGGTCTTCTGCTCGACCTGAAACCTTGGGGACAGTGGGACCCATGGACAGCAACCATCCCAGGCTTCAACAGATAGGACTGTCATACCTGCTTAGTGCATGCAGGCCCTGATTGGATGCAGACTCTCTGGGTGACAGGCCCTAAGAAAACCCAGAACCAACCTGCCTCAGAGGAGTCTTGGGGCACAGAGCATCTGCAATCTTGGTGATGAGAAGCAGTAAGCCCGTGCGGAGGAAGCCCTGCATGCAAGGATTTTTTTCAGCCACGGCCTTCTTTTTTGGGAGACCTGCAGCTAAGGATTTTAGACTAGATCTAAACAGATGAGGCTTCCCATTACTCTGGAGCACGAATCCTCAGTTTGAGGTCAGTTCCTCAGTGCCAGCACTACCTGGGTGTTTGGGGAAATGCAGACCCCTTCATCTTTGCAGCTAGGAAGATGAGAGCTTAAATCTTGACTCTACCAGTCTGAGACTGGGTGGATCGGTTAGGTTTTGAGCCTCAGTCCCCAGCCCCGTAAGCCGATGAGGATGATGCTGATTTGACAGGGTGAATTATGATGCATATGAGCAATAAAGTAAATGAAGCTGAAGCCCCTGCTGGGAACAGGACACAGGAAATAATAACCATTACTTCTATTAACTCGACATGGTAGGAGCCTGCTTCTAAAATGGCTCCCAATGATCCCTAACTCCCAGTATTCACGCCCTTCTGTAATTCTGGAATGTGAGCTGGACCTACTGGGTTGCTTCTAATGAACAGAATACGGCAAAAGTAAGAGGATGTCGTTTCTGAGATTAGGTTACAATAAGACTCTGGCTTCCATCTTGTTCACCTGCCCACTCTGATGGAAACCATCCACCTTGTTGTGAGTTGCACTATGGAGAAGCCCCATGTGGTGAGAAACAGAGGAAGGTCACTGGCCAACATCCAGGAAGGAACAGAAGCCGCCAGTCCAATGCATCTCCACTGTGAGGAACCGAATGCTGGCAACCACTAACTATGTGAGTACGCTTGAGGAACAGAACCTCTCCCAGATGAGCCTTAAGATAAGACTGCAGGCCCAGCCAATACCCTGACTACAGCCTTGTCAGAGAACCTCAGCCAGACGCACACACCAAAGCTATGTCTGGGTTCTTGACCCACAGGAACTATGAGCTTAATAAATGTTTGTTGTTTTAAGTCACTATATTTGTTATGCAGCAGTAGATAACTAATACACCCTGAAGACAATATATTAAAATCAACCACAGTAGCACATGAAGACTTTTAAAATCCTCCTCTCCAAGTTAGGTGACATTACGTTTCCCTATGAGACTATAAAAGCTACTTGAATCACCGTATCAACAAAACTAACAGGATGAGCACTTATTATTTTAGACTAGATATTACTTAATTTTACAAGCTCACTGAATCTTATAAACCTATGAAGCAGGTACTATGATTGCCCACATTTTAGAGATGAAGAAACTGAGACTCAGAGGGGCCAAGTAACTTGCCCAAGGCTTCAGCAATTATGGGGAAGTGCTAGGAAATCTGGCTTCAAAGTTTACATTGGTAATAATTATGCTTTACAGTTCTATGAATCTTGACCAACTTCACAAACAGTTGGATTCAAACCCAGATAGCTGAATACCAGATATTACCATCTCTAGACACCTATCTTTAGGACAGTAAGTGGAATACAGGACAGTAAGTGATGAACTCACCTGAGTTCATCAGGGTCTGAACCACTACCTACCTGTAAACACTAAGCTGGCATTTTCAAGTTCTTCTTGGGGAACTTTGAAGCTAAAGGATTCATTGTAGAAAGGATCAATTGTGCCTCTTAAGAAGGATGTCTTCTTTGTTTTCACAAGCTTGAGTCCATGTACCAGCTGGATTTTCACAAAGGGGTCTGAGAATTGGACACAGAATTATAGAATGTTGGAGCTCATGAAACTCAATCCATCCATCCATCCAACTTCCCATCTATCTGACAACCCAACCACCTACCCATCCTTTCATCTCTCTTTTTTCCATCAATCCATCCACCTTTCCATCCATCAGTCCAGGTGGATACCTCTCCTTTCATTCATCCATTTTCCCATCCATCCATTTATTATCCATCCCTCCTTTTTCCCATCTAGCTGCTTATCTGCTCATCCCTTTCTCTCTTCCTCCAGCCATCCAAGCTTTATTGAGCTCCTCGCATGTGTGAGGCATTGTGCTCATTTTACAGATGAAGAAACTGAAGATTCAAGATAGGAAATGGCCTGCTTAAGATCAGACTAGTGGAAGAAAAGCCAGACCCAGAGCCTGTGCTGGTTTTCTGTCCCTAGAAATCCATTATCATGTCAGTGATCCCATAGCTCCATACACAGGAGCTCAGAGATGGCAGATTAATAACTTGTTCTTAGATCGCTTTACAGTTTACAAATTCATGTACATTATCTAATTTAATATTGTTTAAACAACTCAATGAGATGGATACTGTTGTTACCACAATTTTTCAGATGAAGAAATTGAAGCTTATGGAGGTTAAGTATCTTCCCCAAGGCCACATCATTTGTAAGCAGTAGAACGAGGACCTGGTTCCAGGCAGTTTGACTCCAGGACCTTTAATCATTTTATCATACTGCCTCTCCCATCGTGGTGAGTCTGAAACTCTTCAGCCTTAAGACCCTTTCCTCCACTGGCCCCTTCCAAACCTCTATTTTTATAATGTGGTTTTTGAGAATGTGAGTTGTGTTCTAAAGGCAGGTGTCACTTTCTAGCAAAAGTAATTTATTTTAGCTACTGTACTTAGAGGAGACAGAAGTTTCTCCACTGAGCTGAAGAGGTCCCAGAGACCCCGGCTACTTTCATGATAATATCCTTTCTGTCATGGGAGAGGCTCCATACAGATGGAATGTAATCTGTTCCATTTCATGAAAAGTCATGTTTGAATTGGTTTGCTATAAAGTAGACACTTTAAATACAACAGTATTTTCAGAGCTGGGATTTATAAAGATTCAAGGTACACTTGAAATGAGCTGGGGGGGAAAAAAACCTCAGGGCGTGCCCCCCACTCCGGCAGCTCGGACTGCAGGGCTGGTACACACTAGCGCCACCTGGAGCATGGCATCTCCATTGCAGGTACAACATCTGGAAAGGTGGGTCACTTCCTTGGGGGCTGCGAGCGCACAGAGGATCTAGAGGTCAGGAGTTATCACACATGGTCTCAGTCAAATCCCCCATTCGAACGGGGTTACTGAGATACCATCATTTACCTGCCTCATTCTAAGAGACATCTGATCGTTTATTTTCCCTCTTGAATCTAACAGCCTAGTTCTAAATGCTATTTGTTTATCCTTGCGGGGTTTTATTAATAGTATCCGGAATGCATATGCTAAGCGAAATAAGTCAATCAGAGAAAGACATGTATCATATGACCTCACTGATATGAGGAATTTTTAATCTCAGGAAACAAACTGAGGGTTGCTGGAGTGGTGGGGGGTGGGAGGGATGGGGTGGCTGGGTGATAAGACATGGGGGAAGGTATGTGCTATGGTGAGCGCTGTGAATTGTGTAAGACTGATGAACCACAGACCTGTACCTCTGAAACAAATAATACATTATATGTTAAAAAAAAAAAAAAAGGAAGATAGGAAGGGAAAAATGAAGGGGGGGAATCGGAGGGGGAGATGAACCATGAGAGACTAT